>NC_081571.1:74558873-74612685 GCF_022355385.1 Mustela nigripes | reverse complement strand
AAAAAAAAAAAAAAAAAAAAAAAAAAAAAAACAAAAAACAAAACTGACAGCAGCGCACATCATCTTTAAAACATTAATTCCAGAAATACCAGGACTGAATTTAATATGAAAGAACATAGCTTTATGAGGTTTTTTTCCCCTCTGTTCGTTAATTTCTTTGCCATGGGAATTGTTTAGCATTAAGATCTCTTGTGCTAAGTAAAATAACTTGACAGAATGAAAAGAAGGAAAAAATAACCCTGTTGCTTTCAAATTTAAAATTGAACAGTTTTTTATATAGCTCGGTTTAGAAGTAGAAGGAAGGAATTCAATTATTTGGAGAATGTATTTGTTTCTCCTTTTTGCCCACAAATTTTCTAAAATGTTCTAAATTAGCCTAATTAGTGGATCCTGAGTTGAACAGCAAAGGCTTTTTGTTAAGTTCATACAGATATACACAGGGAAGATGATCAAATTAAACTGCACTTAAATAAATATTATTGAATACCTAATTTCATCCATTGCACCACAGTGGCAAGTGCTGGAAACTCATGCCAAGGCTACAAGTCTGCCCTCAGGAAACCTAGGACAGTAGGGAATCAGTTGTATAAATCAGCTGTTAGAGAAGAGGTATCGTAACAGAGGCCAGAGCAAAAAACTACAGGGCAAGGTAGACAGACTTTTCTGTAAAAGGGGAGATGCCCTTTTGCTTTAAATGCTTTAGACTCATGCCCTAAATGCTTTAGACTTTGTGGGCCACAGACTCCTGGATTGAACAAGCATGACTATGTTTTCAGTAAAAGTTTATTTTTGAATACTAAACTGTTCATATCATGTAACTTTCACGGGTCACAAGCATTCTTTTTTCCTTTCAAGCATTTAAAAATGCAAAACTCATTAGCTCATGGGCCATACAAAAACAAGTGCTGGATAGATGTCGTAGGTTATTTGGGGCCAACTATGACTTTTTAAAATGATTTATTAGGATAATTTGGTAATAGTTTGATAATTTGGTAATAGTTCAGTAGATTTTGTAGGGTTATTTAGATTTCAAGCTTCTTACATAGTCTCCTTGTTCTGTTATTTATTTCACATTGTAACTACAGTTTCTTTTTTTAAAAAAAGATTTTATTTATTTATTTGACAGAAAGAGAGATCACAAGTAAGCATAGATGCAGGCAGAGAGGGGGAAGAAGGCACCCCGCTGAGAAGAGCCCCCCCCCCCCCATACAGGGCTTGATCCCAAGACCCTGAGATCATGACCTGAGCAGAAGTCAGAGGCTGAGCCTGAGCCACCCAGGCACGCCATAACTACAGTTTCAAAGATGAAGCTGTGTCCTATCTGTAGTGTGTTACTTGCAATGTTGGAGGCATGTGGGAAGGGTGCAGGACATGGGGCCAGGCTCTTTCGCATCAAGTAGCAGTCTATTTAGTCAAATATAAATACAAATCAGGCATCTACCTTGGCTACCTTATTTCAAGGAAGTCTGGAAAACAGAGCTTGGCAATTACCCGCTTGGATTTAGACAACAACGATGGGCAACATGGGTAATTCCAACTAAAGATAATTAATTGGTTTGAATCATCTGAGTTGATAAAAGACATGTCTGGTGAGCTTTAAACCTATGTAAGTCATTTGTACGCTTGACCCCGAGCCTGGAGGATATGGGAGATTATAGATGGCAAAGTAAGGACCTGAATGAACACAAAACAGCTGATGGTGGGTGGCCCCTTTTCCGCCAGTGACTCATCTGTACAATTTGGATGCAACCTGATAGCCTCCATGGGTCAACTGTGTTCCTAAACCCACCAGAGCAGTAGCGCCGTGTAACTCTTACATAGCGTACCAATCCTAAACTAATAAGCCATGTACTTGTAACTGACCACTCAGTTTCCTTGAAACACTGTGTGATTCTCACCTTTCTAAAGGAAATCTACACCCTTGCCTTGCCTGGCGGTTGTATTCACACCTTGTCCTGTGTGTGCCCATACACAAGAAAATCCTGGGACTCTAGATCTGACTGCAGTCTACCTGAACCAAAGTCTGCATTTTAAACCAAAATCTTCAGTTGATTCACATGTACATTTCAGTTTGAGAAGCACTAGAGCAAATCTTCACTAAATCATATTTCCCAAACTTGAATGTGCATCATAAACCCTGGTTAACATGCTAGGCCACACTCCTAGCATTGGTGGTTCAGGAGATCTGGGTGTCCCTGAAACTTTGCATTTCTAAATTCCTAGATGCTTTCATACTGCTGGACTGGGGTCCAGCATTTTTGCACATTTTGCATTTTACACATTTTTGCGTTTTGCGCATTTTGTAAACTACTACTTTAAACTATTTGTCTATGAGTTATTTTTGAGAGTTAGCTGAAGACTTCATCCCATAGAGCCAAATCTATGTTCTAATCAGATTCTTTAGCCTTACCTGGTAATAAATGTAACTGAACGCTCCCCTTGTCACTGACTTTTATTTTCCTTTACCAGCAGAATTATTTATTCATGTATTTGGCTCATTTTCTTTTGCCAACATAACTTGTCCTCCCTCAAAAAAGAAAAGAAGGGAATCATTTTTCATTTAAAAAAAAATTAAGATGTTTACTGCTACTCTTTAAATAAATTGTGAAAAACATATGCTAGATGGTTTTTTAATAGTTCAATTTAATTATGAACTTCTCAAGACAAGAAAGAACTCTCTGAAATAAGTTATGGCTTATGGATCTGATATTTCAGATTTCTTTTGGATTTGTACATCCATTCAAAACACAACCACGGCTACATTATCCGAAATGTTTAGATAAAAATCAAATCGTAATGAGATTTCAACTAGTCCACATATATGAAAAAGTGGAAGGTGCAGAAAAAGATTAAGGGGGATTATTGCTATTCCAGTAACTACTTAGATATTTGTGTCTTTGGGGAGCGGTGACAGGAGCAGACCTCTAACCCTGTGCCCTTCTTGTCACCTGGGTCCCAAAAGGAGCATTGCTTAAACGCAGGATGAACAAAGTCTCTAGAGAAAAATTCTCCTTCAGCTTTAGGTCTTCACTCTTCTAATTTCTGGGGTCCAAGATTAGTCCGTGTAGCCGGGAACCAACGGGAAGTCATTTCTTTCATTGTCCCCGACAACCGCTGTTTTGTTTTAAACGGGAGAATCGGAAGACAGGTGTTGGCATGGACTATGTGATTACCTGTGTCCAGCAGGATACGGGCGCTCAGTGTGCGATGTGAGTACCTGTCAGGTGTGGGCTCCGTGTGTGTGGCTGTGATGTGCCCCCAGGTGCGTCTGGGTCGGGTTCAGAGCCAAGGCTGCCGCGCGGGAGCGTCCGCGGCGGGTGAGTGCTCGCGCCCGCCTCCAGGGGGCGCCGGCGGGGGCGGCCTCCCGGGGCGGCTGCGCCCGTCTCGCCGCCGATTTCCGCTCGCTGCCCGGCCTGCTGTCCCCGACGGCGCCGCGCTCCGCGGCAGGTGAGGCGCGGCGCGCGGGCCGGACCGGAGCCCCTGTCCCCGCTCTCTCCGCGCGGGGGCTCTGGGGACGCCGGGAACTCGGGGCGTCCGTCCCTGCGCGGCGGCCGCCGGAGCCGGGAGGGGGGAGAAGAGGCCGGGGACCGACCGAACTTGGCCGCGGAGGCGCCGCGGACGGCCTGCGGGACCGGCCGGAAGGGAGGGGGACACCCGGCCGCGAAACGCGTCCCCAGAGTCGCTGCACGCGGCGGGACGCGGGCGCCACCGCCAGCGAGGGCGTGGGCGAGGAAAGCTGGTTCCAGTCCGCCGGTGTGGACGCTGCCGGTTCCTACCCAGGAGGGCGAGACGGGGATTCGGAAGGTGGTTTTGAAAGGCTCGCTCGGGTGAACGAGGGCAGTAGCGCTTCTCTGAAATGGTCTTAATTTCGGAGATTCCTGTCTGGGAGGAAACCCAAAGCGGCCCCAGAAATCCACAAACTTCTGGCATTTCCTTGGAGCCGTTAGTGACCCTCTGAGGCATAGGGAGAAGTTTCTCTTGCTGCCTTGATTACCAAGTGCGGCTGTCGCCCTTCACCCTGTCGCCCAAGGATGACTCGGTGATGGTACTCGAAACCCTGTCAGTGCAGTTTTTTAAACATCCCTTCTTGACTTGCTTTAATAAAGTTAGTAAAGCTTGCTTTATTAACGTAGAACTGGTTAAAAAAAAAAAAATGCATGAGACTTGTAGTCACTTTTTAGAAAGCAGATCATTCATTTTGCCAGATGTGCTAGGGAGAAATCATGGTTAAACACGGAAGGTCAGGGATGTCTGGGTGGCTCAGTGGGTTAAGCATCAGACTCATGACTTCCGCGGAGGTCATGATCTCAGGGTTGTGAGATCGAGCCCCAAACGTGGAGCCTGCCTCAGATTCTCCCTCTTCCTCTCCCTCTGCCCCTCCCCGCTCTCTAATAAAAAAGCAAAACAGAAAAATAAAGGACACGTCTAAATCTGTTGGATTGACCTATATAAAGTGTAGGTCTCACACTGTCCTTATGTACTTTTTCCTATAAGGGAGGACTATTCTCCCTGGGCTCATTCAGTGTATTGAAATGCTAATATGGAGAGCTCCTGCGGTTCGCCCTCATTTTCCCAAAATGCCTTGTTTTCCTGGAACGACTCCCAGGAGAAGCCAGAAGTTCTGAATAAGCAGAGAGTCCTGGTAGAGAGCATTTGTATTTCAAAAGCTGAGTTGGTAAAGGTAAATTAATTTCTAATTGGTGGATTTTTGTCAGATATTTTGGACTAGTTGACCTTGCCAACGAGGGTCTTAACCGTCAGCATCAGACTCCAGAGGGTGGTTATTCATGCTGGCCTTAGATACTGGGCAGCAGGAAGTAGAAGAGAACAGGGACAGAAGCTGTTACTGTTTTTAAAATTATCTGTTCTTCCTTCCTTTCTTTTTTTTTAATCTAGTGAGATCTCGTGAAAGTCCCAGCCTGTGTCAGCTCTTCCAAGTGGAGTGACTGGAAGGCTTTGTACTGAGTTAGCCAGGCACTTTACCAGAGGGTAGGGACCCCTGAGGACTGGTACGGAGGTGAATGCCACAGTGTTTGTTTGCAGAGGGACAGGTCCCAAGGAGAGGCGATAAGGGACACATTCAAGCGATCTTAGCATTCTTCTCTAGAACATTCTCTATTCAAGGGCAAACCGTAGCAATTAGAGATTTTATTAAAGAGAGCACCAGGTAAACATGACCAGTCTCTCGTTTAACAGAGATTCATTCTTTAACCGAAGGTCTCTCTCTTGTCAGTGAAACTGCTCAGGGAAGGACAGCTTTGTTTAGCTTGGACCTGCCCTTGGACTTGAGAACTGTATGGGCAGAGCTTCCTGTGGGTAAGGTGTTACCCTCCTGCATTGGAATTACAGGAAAGACCCAGTTCCTTGGAGTCTCAGGGTTTGTATGGGCTCATGGGGTAACAGACACAGTAAAGAGCTAACACATTAAGGACAAAAGAAATTTCAAAGAAACGATGGTCTCTTGGGCTGCAGAGAGGTGAATGGTCACTGGAGGACCTGGCTACCGTCCCATTTGTTCTGGACTTTGAGCAGAGAGTAGAATTTTAATGGGCTGAGAGGCGGAATGGGGCATTCCTGGTTGGCAGACACCGTGAACCGAGATAAGGAGCTTAAAATGTAACCATGTTCAGAGATAGCCATGTTCAGAGCAAGGGGTGTGCTGAGTCCGGACTCTGTGTAAGAGGGGGTGAGAGGGGAGGCCTGCCTGGGGAGAAAGGCTGTCTGGCTGTAAACACTACTTTTTTTTTTTTTTTTTTTTTTAAATGAAGGGAAGGAGCAGAGGAAGAGGGAGAGAGAGAATCTTAAATCAGCTCCATGCCCACCGTGGAGCTGGACACAGGGCTCGATCTCACAACCCTGAGATCATGACCTGAGCCAAAATCAAGAGTCAGACACTTAACCGATTGAGCCACCTAGGCATCCTTATAAACTCTACTTTTCGATCAAGGTTTGGGTTTTCTTTTTCTTTTTTATTAAAACAAACACAAAAGCAGAGAGACTAGTACAATGAACTTCCCCGTTGTATTTGTTAAAACGATTTCTTTGGCCATATCTGCTTCATCTTTTTTGTTGTTGAAGCAGTGTGAATTCCAACATGTCTTGTTGCCCTTAGAGAGCATAGTACGTGCTTCCAACAAAAGGTCTTTTTCTCATATAGCCTTACTACCATCATCATCTCCTGACTGTATTGGCAATAATTCCGTAATATTTTCTAAGACCCAGTCCACAAAGTTCTTTGATGGCCTCAAAAATGCACTTACTTTTACTGTTGGAATCCATACAAGGTCCACACACGGTGTTTTGTTGAGTAGCTGTTGCCTCTTTTAATCTAGGACATGGGTTCGGCAGACTTTGTGACAAGCACTAGACACTCCCGCAGGCATTGGAGGCTGTGTGGTCTCAGCTGCAACTACTCAACTGTGCTTTCCTGCAAAAAGTAGCTGGAGATGATATGGACGTGAATGAGGGTGGCCGTGTCCCAATAAAATTTTGTTTTCAAGGCTTTTGGGTTTGAACTCCATTGGCAGCTGGACTTAACCAGGGCCAGAGTTTGCTGACCCTGGTCTGTTGAGGTCCCAGTGAGTTTCTTTAGTGCTGGTGATTTACTGGTGGCCCTTGGCTGCCTATAGATGCCTCACATTCCGGATTTATTTGGCTTTTTGTATAGTATGGTTTAGCTTGTTCCTCTATCCCCTGTAGTTCCTATAAGCTAGAAGTTAGATCTAAATGTTTAGGTTAATTAGGTTCAGTTTCTCCATTTTGGGCAGGTGTACTAAAGAAGTGATTTGAATTGTTTTTTAATATAGATTTGTGACTTTAAAAATCTCTGAAGCTCTCATCTAAGAGGCTCAATATTCCTAAAATAAGTTTTGCCTGATGGCAAAATACACTTTTTTTCTTTCCCATCTTATTTTCCTTACTTGAAAGAGAAGCTATGGTTACTATTTCTCAAGGATGTAGAGAACTTTGAACCCCTCTGCTAGGTCAGTGGTAACTCTCCTCTGTTCATGCTACCCTGTGGCCTCTTGGCTGGGACCACTTTTTCCTACTGAATGGAAATACCTTCCATCCTGGGCCCAGGCTCAGGGTTTCAGATGCCATCCAGCAGGGGCTGAGTGATTTCTGTTTTGAAGCCCCTTGTCTCTGAAACACTCAACTTTCTTCACTTGTCCTCCTCTTTATCCTCTGCAGCAGGACTGAGAGCTGGATACCTGGTCCATGGCCTATGGGTCACGCTGTGAGGATGGAGTTCTTATCCTGCTGTCACGTTAGGATTCTGAAGTCAAAAGCTTTGTAAACTCTCACACTTACTGTGGTGCTGGATTCCAGGGTGACATAGTTTTGAAGAGACAAGTTTACAGGTAAGAATTGTTTTTTCCTCTGTTCTAGAGTATGTCTTACTCCTCAATCCCAGAGCACCAGAGTAAGTATCTTGACGAAGAGTGTCACTTGGAAGTTCTTATCTTTCTGCTGCTTAAGTTTAGTAGGTGAAACTGTCTGTCTGTTCATCCCAGTATGCATTTTTCCGGATAACATGATATTGGTCTTTTTCATATTGATTTGTAGGAATTCTTTCTAAGATTTTGTTTATTTATTTGTCAGAGAGAGACACAGCGAGAGAGGGAACACAAGCAGGGGGAGTGGGAGAGGGAGAAGCAGGCTTCCCGCTGATGTGGGGCTTGATCCTAGGACCTTGGGATCATGACTTGAGCTAAAAGCAGACGCTTAATGATTGAGCCACCCAGGCGTCCCTGGAAGAATTTTTTATCCATTGGAGATGCTAATCCTTTGTCATAGGTGTTAGGCCTGTTTCCCGCATTTTTTAAACTTTGTTTACAATATTTATGCTCTGCAGAAAAATTAATTTTATGTATGGAAAAAAGTAACCAGTTTTCCCTTTACAATTCCCTCAATTTATGTTTTGCTTAGAAAGACTTGTCTGGGGGTGCCTGGGTGGCTCAGTTGGTTAAGCGACTGCCTGTGGCTCAGGTCATGATCCCGGAGTCCCGGGATTGAGTCCGCATCGGGCTCCCAACTCCACAGGGAGTCTGCTTCTCCCTCTGACCTTATCCCCTCTCATGCTCTCTCTTACTGTCTCTCTCTCAAATAAACAAATAAAATCTTTAAAAACAAAACAGAATGAAACTTGTTCATTTCATTTCAAGACTGTTTGCTTTTTTTTTTAAAGTCTTAGCAACACAGGTAAATGAACATGTCATGAGAAGTAGGAACACATGATTCTATAAAAGAAGAATATTGAGGGGCACCTGGGTGGCTCAGTTGGTTACGCATCTAGCTCAGGTCATGGTCTCAGGGTTGTGAGATCGAGCCCCACATCGGGGCTTATTGACTCTGTTGGAGTCTGCTTGAGCTTTTCTCTCCTCCTCCTTGTGCCTCTCCCCACACTTGTATGCTCTCTCTCTCAATTCAAAATAAATAACTCTTTAAAAAATATATTGAAGGGACTCTTTCTACTAGATAATATAATATTAAATCGATTAAATGTTGGTGGTGTTTGGCCGATAAGTGTTGAAGTTGGGATTTGGGTATTTGGGGAATCATTATATCATCGCTTCTGTATAGATTTGACTTTTCATAATAAAAAGTTTTTCTTTAAAAAAGAAAAAAAGGAAAAGTAGGGGGAGAAACCACCTTTGTTCCATTTGTTGATATTGAGCAACTATTAAGCTTCTCTGTGTTGGACACTGGCGGTGAGGGGTTAATAAATCCACAGGATCTTGTAACTTAGATTTCTCGTGCAGGAGACGGGTATTAACGCTCTGGTTAGGGGCAGCAACTCCCGTGTCAGACCACCTGGCTTCCAGTCCTGGCCTTGCCGGTCACTAGCTTCTCATTTTAAAAATAATGGGATGATCATTATGTCTACCTGGTAGGGTTTCGGGGAGGAGTGAATGAGAAAACCCCTGAAAAATCCTTCTTGTGGTACTTAGTGTTCAGTCAGTGCTCAATAAGCAATAAGCTCTGAAGGAGAGAGTGTCCGGGTGAAGCAGGCAGCGAGCCGGAGAGGCGTGGGTGCCGAGCGTGAGTGTGCGGTGGGGGTCAGGACCTGTCTTGGGCTGGGTAGGTAGGTTTGGGAGAACTGTTTGGAGGAAAACACCTTTGAGCAGAGATGTGAGATGTGGAAGATGTCTTTTAATTCCAGTGGGAGTGTGCTTGCTTGGTGTAGTGAGGGGAGGGGGCACAGGTGAAGGCCTAGCCCCGAGGAGCGGCGTTGCCTCGTGCGGCGGAGCGAGGTGGCACCAGCTTCGTGGCTTGCAGTGCGGCCGCGGGTGCTCACTCGTCTTCCGGTTCTCTGGGGCAGGAGTCAACATGGGTCCCTGTGGGCTGAAGTCAGGGCATCCGTGAGGCTGTGGCCCCTCCTGGAGGCTCTGGGGGACTCTGTTTCCTCCCCTTTTCCCACTTCCAGAGGCGGCCCGCATTCCTTGGTTCACGGCCCCCCCTTCCACCTTGAGAGGTGGCTTGTTGTCCCTTCGCCCTTCCACGTGGTCCCAGCTCTGTCTCTGCCCCCAGCCAGGAAGGGCTGCTCCACTTTTGAGGACTGGCGTGGTGAGAATGGGCCCATTTGGATAATCCGGGATAATTTCTGCATTTAAGGCCTTTACCGTTAATCCCATCTCTTACGGCGTGCGAGGGACCATGTTCACAGGTTCAGGTTCGGGGGTGTCCCTGGGAGGCCCGGGTTCAGTCAGCTCGCCTCATGCCACTGCAGGAGCGGGGCAGCGTCGCAGACATCGGGACCAGCAGATGGTCATTACCGGGCGCTACCAACCCTCGGGGCGAGGCGCCTGTGCTCTCCCCTGCTGACCCGGTGACTCCAGACACTCGGGGCCTCTCCTTTGGCACTGGGGAGAGAGGCTTCTGGGTGACCCGAGACAGATGAGCTCCGCCGAACGGCCATCAGGACCTCCCTCCTGTGCCCTGTCTTCCCCACGGGTTGCTCCTGCCTCTACGCCTGGATGGTGCTTTTCCTGCTCACGGCTCTTCAACCACTTACTTTTCTCTGCTGTGTTTGCCCGTGTAATTGTCTTCGCACACTGGCCTAAAACCCTGCCAGACTACTTTAAACAAAAGTCCTGCTAAACCATCTAGCATTTTCTTATATATGAACTCAGTTGAGAGGAGAACCACACCTTCCTCATTTTGATTCCCCGGTGTACCGTCCTCTTAATAAGCCACCAGTAAGAAAAATATTTCCGGTTGGTTGAGAGTGTTATTGGAACTCTGATGTTTTGAGTTATGTCAGGATAAATGAGAAGAAGAGTGAATTAGAACTTCTATTAATGCTGTCGTCTTCTGCGTGCGTTCGTACCCCTGCGTCTGTCTTCAGTGAGAGTTCATCACCTCTTCCTGCTGTTGTCGCCTGTACTTAGAAGGATGCAGCTGGTGAGTTAATGAAAATTATTAATATTTCTTCATCTCAGGGTAGTTTTACTAATTTATGAGCATTGAGATTTGAAAAGCATTCTTTGAGCTATTATTTGTACCATTACGAAGCCCTTATTTGTAGGAAGCAGCACAACTGCCTAGACTCCTTCTCTCTCGACTTGGCTTTCTGTAAAGTTAAATACAGATTGTAAAAGCCTACAAGGGGAAATCACAGTTGATTTGAACAGCACACGTTTGAGCTTCGTAAGTCCGCTCGTGCAGCTTTTTTTTTTTAAATAAATACAGTATTGTAAATGTATTTTTTCTTCCTCATGAGTTTTTAAATAACTCTTTTCTCTAGCTTACTTATTATAAGAATACAGTATGTAATACATATAGCATGCAAAATATGCATTAGTCGACACGCATGTTACCACTAAGGCACTAAGCTCTTAGTAGTTAAGTTTTGGGGAGTCAGAAGTTATACTCAGATTTTTCAAATGCAGTTGGGCAGATGGTGCCCAACTCCAGCGTTGTTCAAGGGTGACTGTGGTGTATATTATAAATGAATAAAGAACAGTTAGATGGCATTTTGGGGAGTTTTGTGAAGACTAAGTCACTGTTGTCTTTTTTCTCTCAGCATTTCATTATGAACATTTCCAGCCATACTCAAAAGGAGAGGCCAGTAAACCTTAACCCTTCATGAGCCAACACAATGTCAGAAATCCATGCAGCATCCTGGTTTTGCCACTCTTGTTCCGTTGGCCCTTCTCCCTTTGTTTTTTCTTGAGTTTTTGTTTTTTGCTTACTTCTGGGGGATTTTGAAGCAAATACTAGAAATCATGTCATTTTATCACTAAATATGTTAGTATGAATTTTTTTAAAGTTTCATTTTTTACATAACTATAATCCTCCCTAACAATGAATGAAAAATCCTTAATATATATTCTATATATATATAATTATATATTCAAATATTATATATATATTCAATATTTCTTAATGTATTTCTTAATATATATTCAAATATTTCTGTTCACCTAAAAAGGTCTGTGCAGTTGGTTTATTCAAACCAGAGTCAAAACAAAATCCATTCATTGTATCTGGTTTTCACATCTCCTAAGTCTCTTTTAATAATAAATATTGATGTATGTCAGACATTAGCTTAATTCAGAGTTCTCTTATTCTTACTTTTACCTCTTACTTTTACCTCTTATTTTACCTCTTACTTTTACCTCTGTTTTAGGGTAGGTACATACTCTCATACTTTCATTATTACTAGAATTTATATAAAGTAAAATTTGCCTTTTTTATTGTATAATTCTGTAGGTTTTAAAATGGATTGATGTAACCTTCATCACAGTTCTTTCACAGAACAGTTCCACCACCAAAAAAAGCCAGAAAACAAAACCAAAAAATACCAAGCCCTCCCTCATTCTGTCCCACTGTAAGTCAAACCCCTTCCCCTTCCCCTGACTGCTGACAACCCTTGATCTGGTCTCCATCTTTTTTATCTTTTTTTTAATATTTATTAGTTTATTTGGGAGAGAGGGCAAGAGGGGGAGCCCACGATGTTGGGAGGGTTGCTGGAGTTAGAGGGAGAGAGAGAATCCCAAGCAGATTCCACACTGAGTATGGATTCCAGTGCGAGGCTTGATCCCAGGACCCTGAGAACATGACCTAAGCTGCAGCCAGTCGTCGGATGCCTAACGGACTGAGCCATCGAGGTGCCCAGATCTGTCTCCATCTTGAAAAGTTTTTCCTTTTCACATGTCACATCATGAATGTCATCTAAGTTGACATTAAACAGTGTGCAACCCTTGAGACTGGCTTCCTTCACTCAGACAACAGCTGTGAGATTCTTCCGTGCATATATTCCTTTTCATTGCTGAGGAGCGTGTTGAGTCTTAGGGGCATTTCCCAGGTTACGGATCCACGCACTGTTAAAGAACATCGGATTCTTTACAGTTTGAGGGTAATAGGAATGGAGCTGCTGCAAATATTGCTACATAGGCCTTTATGTGATGGAAATTTTTCATCTTTTTAGAGCAGATCCCCAGGAGCAAAATGGCTAGGTCATATGGTACGTGTAGGCTTAACTTTTTGAGAAACTTGGGAACATTTCCAGAGTGGCCATACCCTACCATCTTGCATCTCAGCCACCAACGTATGAGAGAGTTCCAGTTGCTCCATATTTTCTTTAGCACTCGCTATTGTCAGGCGTTTTCATTTCAGCCCACTAATAGATGTTTTACTCAGTTTATTGAGTACTATAAAAAGTTATTTTTAATAACTCTTGAATGAGCTATTGAATTAAATTTACTTTATATGCCTATTATAAAAATAATTATTTCTGGTTTTCTGGTGATATTCCATAATTAAATATGGTAGATGTTCTATATGAAAAATATTGAATTAAAACCATAATGTTATTTAGAGAGGAAACTTTAAGTCCCACCAGACTTAAACCCTATTTGGCAAAGGGTTACAGAATGCTATCGGAATACATTTTGCAGTGGCCCATTCATTACATGTATCTTGGGCATGCCTCATTTCTGTTTTATCATTAGAAAGCCATAGTGCCGTAACTGCTTTTGCCATCAGTTTTCTGTTAGGGTACATTGATCAGGGAGGGGGCCACCTGGGTGGCTCAGCCAGTGAAGCATCATGGGACTCTTGATTTCCTCTGGGGTCCTGAGATAGAGCCTAGCCCTGCCCTCTATGCTGGGTGTGGAGCCTGCTTGAGATTCTTTCTCTCCCTCCACCTCTCCTCTCCCCTCACTTCTAAAAACAACAACGATGACGACAACTGTATTAAAAAAAAGAAAAAGATCTGTGAATAGTAAATTACATGAGAGAAACTGGATGTAAGCAGAGAGTAATTTCTCTGAATGCCTTTTAACTACAATGAACATGGCACTGTTGTGGTTTAAGAATGGACTCTTCCCATGTGTCTGATGCAGTAGCGAAAGCTTGCGTTTGAATAGCTTGTTCTTTATTAAAGCATTTTGAGCTCAAGGAAGAAAACCATTTGAAATTTGTTTGTGAAATAAAGATTGTGGCCCTCTCTTTGGATGATTCGGGGACCACAATCACTGGTCACTATTGCCTCACAGTGTGGAATTGCCTCCAGGATCAGTTCCCGAAATGTCGCTGCTAATGTTGTTGTCCCTCCCTTCTCAGATGAGATCACACTGTAGAGTCTCAGGGTGCACAGGGTCGTGGTTGAGGGAACGGCCCTGTCGTGTCTGCCCCATTAGCTGCTATGGTTTGAGCTTCTAGTTGGTAGTTTTTAAAAAGAGTGGAAATTATTGTCATCTAGAATCTCTGTGTTCTACTTCTGAAAAGTTTCTGAAGGGTTAGGCCTATTGACAGACCTGCCTTTGTAACACAGCGGCGTCAGAAAGAAAAACTGAGCCTGACAAAGGAAGATGGAGGGCAAGTTGCTGATGGGCCTGACGTTGTTGTGGTACGAAGCCTAAGAGGCCAAGTGTTAGGAAAATTTGGTTCAAAAATGTAAAGAAATGGGATGGGTTTCCATGGCTACGTCATTTTTTGTTTAAAACTAGCAGTAATTGACCCTTATGTCAATTAGGATTGGAATAAATTAAAACTAGAGGAGGAATAGGAAGGTTGTTACCTCCATTGGACCTAAGTCTTTGTTTTGTTTTAAAAACTTATTATAGATGTTCTTTAAACTTTATTCCTGTTGATATTAATAAAGTCCTATAAGTGCGCATATATATTGGGGGTGGGCGAAGGGGCGGTAGACATGTACTGGGTGGGGCCTTAGGTTGGGGTTTTAGAATACCAGCCTAAGACACCTGCTGCCCCCTGGTGGCGGCATATTAAACAGTGCGGTTCCGGGGCGCGGCATTCTGAAGACTGGAGTCCTAGATGTCCCAGAGGATTGTTGGGGCGATCAGGAGAGGTTTTCTCTTTCCGACTTTGTTCATAATTACTATCTGTGTGATCTCAGGCGAATCATCTAGTTTGATTACAGCCTAGACTTCACTTCTTCCCTTTAAAATGCAATTTTGAAAGTTTTTTCCAGCTTTCACATCTTAAAATTCTGAGGGTAATACATATTATATCCCAAAAGATGTCAAGTTCCCCTTTTCCCCTTAGCACCTAAATCCTGACAAATCCCAGATAGTCACTTAAAGCAGACTCTAGAGTAACTCCTGAGGCTTGCTGTCGGTTCATCTCCGGACAGTAGCACAGTCCAGAATTAGCCAGTGCCATGATCCCGTGTTATGATGAAAGCTTACAAGTCATATCATTTAAAAAGCTATTTTTTATTGTGGTACAAAAATAGCAAAACTTACCATTTTTATGTTTACAGTTCAGTAAAGTATATTCACAGTGTTGTACACCACACCTCCCAAACTTCCATCCTGCAAAACTGAAGCTGTGCCTGTGAGACAACAGCTCCCCTCTCCTCCCCTAGCTCCTAGCAGCCACGGTCTCCTTCCCACCTCTGTGAATTGGATGATTCTAGGGACCTCACGTAAATGGAATCATCCGGTATTTTTCCCTTTGTGACTGGCTCATTTCATTTCGTGTAATGTCCCTAAGGCTTATCCATTTTGTAGCAAGTGATAGCATTTCTTTTTAAAGGCTGAGTACTGTATACAGAGACCACATTGTATTTACCCATTCATCTAAGGCTGGGCACTTGGGTGTCTCCCACTTCCTTCTGTTGTGGATAACGCTGCACTGAACAAGGATGTTGGTCTACAGGGTTGATGAACGCAGAGAAGGTTTGTACGATTATTTTCCATGCACACAGCGTTAACGTTCATTATAAAGAACATCATTCGACCATGCTAGAAAATATGGCTTTGTATGAGGATGTGTAAGTTAAAAAGGGACATTTATTGGACATACAAACCCTATGCCAGGCACTTGTTATCTGTGGTAAATTCTGTTGTTTGGTCCTTAGAGGAATTCTGTGATTTGCCCTTCTATCGGAAGGGTACTAATACTTATGAAAATCACTGTGTGGCAGAATTTTTATATGTTATTTCATGTAATCCTCATATGTTAACCCTTGAGGTAGGCATTATTATCCCCATTTTTTAGGTGATGTACCTGAGGTTCACAGAGATGAAACACTTGAACATGTCGCATAGCTGAAGGGTAGCAGGGTTTTACCTGACCATGAAGTGAACCACATTTATCGCAGAAGTATATGTGTTCCTCATGTACCGTGCTTTCTCCTGCTTCCACAAATAACACTATACATCAGTGATCTGAAGGGTGTCGGGACAATATCAAGAAATTACACTGCTATAATAACTTACAAATAGAAAAACTTCGGTAGTGCCTTTCCATTAAATAGCGGTCCTTGGGTCTTCCTTGCAGGGAAACAGCATTCATTTCAGATGAATTCGTCTGCAGTCTATCAAGGCTTCCCTCCTGGGTGATTTTACAAGCTAAGTCTCCCTAGGACTTCCAAAAGAGGGGTTCTCGTGTGCCAGTGCCCCCATTTCTGAGGTTATCTCGCACTGTATTATTTTTCCCTTTTCCTTTCTCCCTTTCCTTTGGCTTGGCAGAGAGCTAGGACTATTTTCACGGCTCTCTGCCCACATCTCTCTTGAACTCTGTGCTGGTTGGGGTTGGAGTTTTGATTCGCTCCTTGCATATTGTTCTTACACAGGAAAAGGGCTATGAGGTGTTGTCAGAGGTGGAAGTTTTCTTGGAGCATCAGCAAGCTCTTGGAAAGACCTACTGGAACATTTTCTCACATGTGGAATTTTTAGATTACTAGAGATGTCGTGATACAGCATCCAAGCAACGAATTAAGCTTCTCTAAGAGTTCCTGTGCCCTTAGAATGGGTGAGAATTTAAAATCCTAGAGATAGGTGAGAGTCGAGAATGCTTCCGAGGATTCATTCAGGGTCTTCAGTAGTTCCTGAATACAGGGTGTTGGCCAGTAAGCAAAGAACGTGAGAGTGGCAGAAATTGTGGTCACTAGCAAATATCCAGTCTCTCCTTCCTGAGTTACCGACCTGCAGTTTTATTCAGAGTGATGGTGTGCCTCGAGTCATGGTAAAGGACAGGAAGCAGAAATCTGTGGGACTTCTGGGCAGTTTTGCGAAGGCAGGAACCTGAGTCCCCTGGAAATCGGTGCTTTTCCTCACCTGCCCTTCCTGCTTCCTCCCCCTTTGCATGGAGACATTATGGCCAACGGACGCCAGCCGGCTTTTCTCGGAAGAGGCTCTTGAGAATGGAAGCCACATGCTACCAGCGACACAGAGGAGCCTGGTGGCCTGGTGTGCGCACACGACCTCCAGTTCCTTCTCCGCTCCTGTGAGTGCGCCTGCCCGATGCGGCTTTGCAGCCCCTCCCGGAAAGAGGCGAATCCCCCTCCAGCCCGTGAACCTGGCGGGAGTGGGTTGAGAAGGCTGTCCTTCAGTGGGCCTTGTTGAGGTGGGGTGTCAGAGCTGGAATGGCAGGAGAGGAGGGTTTACCTGGGGGGGAGATGCTTGTCCCTGAACTTGGAAATTAGTTACATGTGGAAAGATGGATCACATGATGAACTGTGCTAAAGATAATGGGAGTCAGGCTTACTGCTGTTGAAGGGAGTTGTCAGTACAGAAATTTCAAGAGCAAGGATGAACCCTGTGGTGTGAATTGGGTCGGGTGTGTGGGTGTGAACTCATGGTTTTCAGTACACATTCATGTCAATCTGTGTGTGTTTATATGTCTGTGTATATAAATGTGTCTGTTTCTATCGATGGGTATACACGTGTCTGTTGCACTGAGGGAACCTGCTTGGGCAGCTGATACGACACCAGCAGGAAGCACACCTCCCACCCAGATCTTGGCTTCTAAAGACCATTTTCCAGCACAGGCGGGAGCAGAGCTCCTTGGAGAAATGGCCGGTAACTCCTGGGAGCCGTGAAGGACGTGTAGGAGTTAGCCGGGCAGCACGCTGAGGAAGGAAGCAGCCGCTGAGGGGCAGGGGTGGCCTTAGAGTGAAGAAGGGACGGATGACACCTGCCGCGGAGCAGTGGGACGTGTTTGGCCTGCGTGTGCTGAAGAGAAAAACGGGGCTGGGTGGTGATTGGCCCGTGTGAGCCACACGCAGGGACTTCGACTTGACTCTCTTGACCTTGTTGTCTGTCCCCACCTACCAGAGCCTCCCCATCTCAGCGACTGGACAACATGCGTCGTTCCCCGGTTTCTGCTGGTGGGGGTCTGGGAGCCACCGGGCCGCGGGGCTGCGGCTCAGGGTCTCCAGGAAGCGGCAGTAAGGGCCTTGGCCGGGGCTGTGCGCGTCTCCAGGCCGACGGGGAGGCTCTCCCTCACGAGCTAGCGGCAGGCCTGGGTCCTTTCCAGCCGTTGGCAGAGACCTCCATTGCTCTCCGCAGGGCTGTCTCCTTGGAGAGTCCACGGCATGGCCGCTGGCCTCCCTGCCGGCAAGGGGCTGGGGGAGAGAATGCACCAGAGAACCCCCCAGGCGGAAGCCACAGTTCCCATAACTCAGCGTGGAAGGAACAGCCCATGGCTCCCGTGGCTTCCTCTGCGTTGTGTTTACTGGAAGCAAGTCACCCACCTGAGCCTTTGCCCAGGGGGCAGGAGTCACACAAGGACATGATCCCGGAGGCACAGGATGGATGGGCCCGTCTGAGAGGGTGCCCCCCGGAGCCCAGGCCGGGATCGGGAGGGCACAGTTCTGCACACAGCTGCGGGGAGGGTGGGTGCGGGCCAGCCTGGGGGGTGAGGTCATTTAGGAGCGGGGCCGTCCAAGGTAACTCCGTGGGAAGGAAGGGAGGGACCTTGTTCCCAATACCCGGGAGCGGTGGGGGTGGGAGGAGGAGGGCCGGGCCCCCGGGGGTGTAGGTGCCTCGCAGATCCGGGCGCTGCCGCCGCAGAGGCACTGCTTTCCCAGGACTTACCGACCACGTTGGCTCACGGACGACAGTGGCTCAAAACCAGCGTCTGCGGAGTTTTGCAGGAAAACGGGCTGCTGGGCTGTTACCTTGTTTGGAAAATACATGCTCAGGCTGTGCCAGTCCCTTCCCTTGGATGTCTCGCAGGTACCCGGCCGCGACCGCTCGTAGTGACGCGGCCGTGGAAGGTTGCTGGGTTCGCGGGCGGCCGGACCGCACCGGGCCGCTCGGCTCCAGCCAGGCCCTCGAGGGGTGGGCGCTGGGCTCTCCAGTCAGCGCCTGCGAAGGACCCTCCTCCCTCCTGACGTCTCCCCTTTGTTCGCCGGCTGACCTGACCTGGACACCGCTGACTTTACGGAATCATGTTTTCACGGAGATGCTGGGTTTTTAATTTCAGGCCTGTCATCAGCCAGCCAGGCTAAACAAGGTCACCTGTGACTCTGGGGAGGTGGACATTCCGGCCCCCAGGCCTGGGGAGGGGAGGCCACAGGCCATCCCTTGTGGAACACTGTAGAGAGAACAAGCATTTCAGGTTTGCTTCACTCCAGTCTTTCCCTTGCATCATTACGGTCGAAGTTAAAAACAAGCATGAAGACTGCCCTTTAACCCTGGGTGATTTCTGGGAATTTAGCTGTCTGGGGGAGTGGTTAAAACGTGCTGCTGGAAGGTGTGAACCGGGTCTCGGGCTTCCCTCCCAGAAGGAGGCCTGGCAGCCACCACCCCAAGGCTCACCCAGCTCAGAGCCTGTAGAGCCCTGTACTGTGTTATGCTGGTGACACCAGGTGTTGGAAGTAAAAAATGTAATTTATTCCACGTTTTTAACATGGTTATACTTGTTGCCCAATATTTGTACTTAAGGCTGACCTTGAATCATAAGCGATTATAAACATGATGCTCCTAGAACGTTTATATCCTGTGATCTTGTTTAGGGAACACTCGTACAGAAAATGATGGGGCACTGGAAAGGCCTGATGCATCCTAAGCACGGAAGGGACCACCTTCCAGTTTCCTAGGATCGTTTTTACATTATCTTTATTTCTATGTATTTTATTTTCCTTTTTGTGTCAGTTGGACAATTGAAGTGCTTTTGAAGATACAGGTTATCACACATGTTAAACGTTTAATATTTGGAAAATTTGCTTTTCTGGTTAATTGAACTTTAAATATAGATGAAGGTTAAACAAAAATCTTTTCTAGAAAATCTCATGAAGTGAATTAGTTTGCCTTCCCTCTTTTTAAAGTATACAGAGCATAATGAAGCCTCTGCAAAATTAGTAATTCTAAAGTAGCGTCAGCGTGAAACTAAAGGACCTTGCTCACAATAGGAAAGATATGGAAACAACCTAAGTGTCTGTCAACAGATGAATGAAGTGTGTGTATGTATAATGTTCCATTATATATGGAGTTATACGTATATAACATAATGGAATTTTATATGATATTATTCATGTTAGGTGTACTATATTCATATATATGTATATGTATATATGCGCATGTATATATGTATATATAATGTATAATATTACATGTGTATATAAAATATATATTTTATTCAACCATAAAAAAGAAGGAAATCCTGCCATTTACAGCAATATGGATGGATCTGGGGCACGTTATGCTAAGTAGAGTTGGCCAGACACAGGAAAATAAACACTATATAATGCCACCTATATGTGGAATCCAAAAAGGTTGAGATCCTAGAAGCAGAGAATAGAAGGGTGATTGCCGGGGCCCGGGGGGCAGGGAAAGGGGAGCTGCTGAGCGCAGGGCACAGAACCAGCTGAGAGGAACACGCTCCGGGGGACGCGGCGTCTCTGGGAGGTGAGGGCCGCGGTGTAGCTTGATGGTGGAGATGTCACGGCACGTACGGGTGTGCGATCATCACGGGCGCACCTAAAATATGCACAACTTTGATTTGTCAAGTATATACTTCAGTCAAGCTGGGGGGGGGAAACCCTGAAAGATCCTTCCCCAAAAGAGAGGCTCACTGAGAAATAAGTGGTTTCCCAGAAGATGAATCACTAGAGAGCTTTTTAAAATGTTGTATTTTATTATAAATACGGGTTTCTGTTCCCAACATCAGGCTTACTAATTAAACTCTCTGGAGAAGGAGCGCAGAAACAGATGTGCCGAGACTTCGCCTGTGTCTCAGGAGCTCCGCAGAGTCCGCCCCATCTCTCCTCCTCAGGCAGGCCTCCCCGAGGCTCCTGGCACCCCACCTTCCTACCTGCGGGCCCGGGTGTCCCCATTTCCGGCTGGAATGTGGCCCCTGCCACCCTCCTGTTTGCTCTCCAGGATGACCTGTGCCCTCGCTCCAGGGTCAGCTTCCGTCCAGATCACACACGAGCAGAATTCATCTCTCCCCACACATATTCTTTTTTTTTTTTTAAGTTTATTTATTTATTTGACAGACAGAGATCCCAAGTAGGCAGAGAGGCAGGCAGAGAGAGAGGAATGGAAGCAGGCTCCCTGCTGAGCAGAGAGTCTGATGTGGGACTCGATCCCAGGACCCTGAGATCATGACCTGAGCCGAAGGCGGAGGCTTAACCCATTGGCCACCCAGGCGCCCCAACACATTATATCCTAATAGTATATTGTACGGATGTCTTTTTAAAGATTTTTTAAAATATACAGTTTTTATTGGAGTGAAATTCACATACCATAAAATTCACTCTTTTGAAGTGACGAATTCAGTGACATTCAGCATGTTCATCGTGACGGACGACCCCTCCATCTAGTTCCAGAACATTTCCGTCATCCTGAAAGAAAACTCCACGTGTGCCTGGCAGTCGCTTCCCAGCCCTCGCTCCCCTCAGCCCCGGCAGCCACACGTCTGTGGATTCACCGTCCTGGTATCTCCCATCACGGGACCAAACGCCGTGTGACCTGAGGTCTCCTTCCTTCCCGTGATGCGCTCTGGGCTCACCCACGCTGTGTGGCAGACCTCGCTGTGCTCGGACTGGGTCCCAGCACTTGTGTAACCGAGTTCCACGGGCTGGGGCTCGAGCAGCGAGGGTGTGGAGGCGGGAACCCGGGGCAGGGGGGGTTCTCCTGGGGGCTCCCTCCTGGCTGGTGCACGGCCGCCCTCCTAGTGCCCTCACGTGGCCGCTCCTCTGCTCCCTCGTCCCTGGCGTCTGTGGGTCCACTTTTCCTCTTCCTATCAGGTCATGGGTCAGACGGGGTGTATGGCTCACCCTGAAGACCTCGTGGTAACCTAGTGACCTCTTTAAAGACCCCGTCTCCAAATACAGCCACTTTCCGAGGTGCTGAGGGTCTGGGGTTTTAACCTATGAAACTGGCAAGGGCGGCACAACTCAGCCCATAACAATCAGTGTCTCTGTTTTACAACTTTGTTTTCACGCCATCGTCCACTGTGGAGCTCTCCGAGCACTGCCCCACCTTCCTGCTAGACTTCGAGCTTGAGGGCTTGGCTCGCATGTGTTCTCACGGCTTCCGCAAGCTCCGGGTGGATGCCGAGCATGGCGTCCAGACCCAGGATGGGCAGCCGAGTGACCACTTTGTGTCCTTCTCCTGCCCTAAGTACGCAAACTGTGTGTCTCCAGTGAACTAAGGGTCCTTGAATCTCGATGTCAGAGAAGGCAGTTCGAAACTAAGTATCTGCTTGGAAACTGTTCTGTTGTCATTTCTTTCTTTCCGATCAAAACAGAGAAAACAGTTGGCTAATTGAGAATTCCCAGAACCAGGCAAACGTCTGTGCTATGGGGAACAAGTTAAAATGTGTCACCTGTCCTTTGGGAATTTAGTAAGAGAGAAGAGAACCAGAATGTAGGGGCAGAATATGGCCCGTGTGCTAAGATACAAACAGAAGGCTTGGGGACAGAGGCAGGATCTGAGCTGAGATTTCAGGGACGGGTTGGATTTGGGCAGGAAGGTGTACATGTGGTGGTCCAGGTAGTAAAAAAAGATCAGGATTCGGGGGGGGGGGGGGGGCGGGGGAGGGTTCAGGGAGCAGCAGCAGGACAAGCTGGCGGGGTTTGGGCTGCAGTGACAGGGCAGGAGTGCAAACAGCTGCACAGGACACTGGGGTGTCCCAAGTGCTGCCTGGAGCCCCTGAGTCCAGCTCAGGAAGCTCAGTATGGCTTAGGGTGAAGATGGGGGTCGGGGCCCCTGGAAGGGGGAGTTCTGATGGGGCCCGTAGCTGTTTGGAGCGGGGTAAGGGCTTGAGCTCCAGAGTCAGCCCGACTCTGCTGCTTCCGGGGCGTGACTTCGGGCAGGTGAGCACTGCCTCGCCGGCCCCTCTGTCCCCACTCCCTCACGGGCAAATTGGAATGAAGGAGACACCCCGCAGGTTTCCATAGGAATTAAATCAGCTAAGCTATGTCAAGTGCTTGGAAGTACACCTGGTTCTGCGTGTGGTAGACGTGCGGGCTGTGATTAGTCACACGGGGTCTGGAGAGGCAGGTGAGCCTGCGAGGAAATACTGCTTTTCTTGCAAAACTAAAGTGTATGTATGAGATGGAAATCAGGATGTCAGCCTCCCCCAAACTTAACTGAGTAGACTGCTAGAGCATTTGTCAAGTGTCTGCAACCGGAGGACCACGCGGGGCGGGCAGGGCTGGTCATTTAATGGAAAAATAAAATGTCACGGTGTTTCCATGTGCATCCGGTAATTCGAGCATTATGGCAGAGCCGGTGAGGTAGGCAAGATGGGCATTTCCTCTCTGTGAGGCTAAGTGAGGTCCCCCAAGGGCCCCGAATCAAGTCCTTTTGAATCTGAGTATGTCACACAGCTTGGGACAAGACCCCAGGCTACTGCCTCTGTTTCCAGTACCTTCTCGGAGCAGGGAGACTCTGGAGAGTGATCTTTTGAGCAGAAGTAGTATTTTTCATTTGTCTATTTCCTAGAAACTAACTCTGCTATGGTTTGAATGTTTGCCTGCCCCCCAAATTCATATGCGGAGATCCTAACCTCCTTTGGGAGGTGATTGGGTCGTGAGCGTGGAGCCCCCGGGATGAGATTGGCGCCGTTCCAAAGAGACCCCGGAGAACTCCCTCGGCCCTCTTGCCTGTGAGGCCACAATGAGAAGATGCCATCCTTGAGCCAGAATGTGGGCCTCCCCCCGGCACTGAATCTGCCAGTGCCTCGATCTTGGACTTCTTAGGCTCTAGAACTTCAAGAAATAAGTGTGTGTTGTTTGTAAATTACCCTGTTATAACAACCCAGACTGAGTCTCATCTGTTGGATACCTCCATGCACGAGGCTCCATGCCGGTCATTTTACCGGTGTTATCTTGGGGGGGGGCGGGGGTGTAGGGGTGAGGGGGATGCCCACCCTACCTCCGTGAAGTGCTACTGTGCGATTGGACAGAGAAGGAAACTGAGGCTCAGAGGTCCGATCATTTCCAGTGTCACTGCCCAGGCTTGTCGGATCCTGAAGCCATTCCCACAGCCGGCGGTGCTGCCCATCTTGGGGGCCCGGGCAAATGTGAAAGTCACCCCCCCAGTAAGCAGCACGGCTGAGTTCCAAGAAAGGAAGTGTTTACTGCAGATTTGTTTTTATTCTGAAGATAGCAAAAGGAGATCACTTGGAGAATGTTTGGCCTTTGAGAATAACATTTCAAAATAGGCGTTTTGTCTTAGGAGAGCCCTCACTGGCAAGACAGGCCCTAAAATGGGTGAGAAGTGGGAGTAACGGAGCAAAAGGTAGGTCTTACCTCTCAGTAACAATCAGGAATGAGCAACTCTCTGGGACAGTGTGTGACTAATACAAAGTTTTGCTGATATGAGAAAATGAGAACCGAAAGGAAATATAAAACAGAGTTCAGGGACGTTTAGATAGTTAATGGTGAGCTCAAAGAGGTTTAGGTCATTCATGGGGAGTTAATAAGAAATGTAACTTGAAATACTGAAACAGAGTTTAAAATGTTCCAGGAATATTAATGTATAATGAGACAAGTGAGTGCAGCCGAGAGCTTACCAGTGGGTGCAGAGTCAGGGAGGAGGGAGGTGTTCCTTAGGACTGGGCAGATGAGAGTGTGTGACTGTGGCGGATGGGGGGGGCCATGTGTTTCATCAAATGACCCCCATAGTCATAGCCCTGGAGGAGATGGGCTGAGGAGGGCTGCAGTCTGGGCTGTGAGACACATTCTGGATAGCAAAGAGTTTCCCCACATCTACATCAGTCTTGTTAGCTCACATGTCCTAGTGCTTTAGGAAACAAATGCACTGTATTGTAGGACACCGTGTCCCAGGAAAACACACACACAAACACACACACACACAACTTAGACAAGAGTCTAGGAAAACAAAGATTATGTGAAGAAATGAAAATGTCTATAGTAAAAAACCCCAGGCAAGTCAAAGGCATTGAACAAGGTCAAGTGATTATGGCAGAGATGTGGGTCCTTAACTGGGGTGGGAGGGGCATTGTCATTAGGTGAAACAGTGGAAAATGGCATTTGTCACACAGGTGTTGTGTGTCTGAGGCCTCACCCGGTGCTCCATCTGAAGAGCCTGGCTGAGGGGGTTTTTCTTTTCTTTCTTTCTTTTTTTTTTTTTTTTTTAAAGATTGTATTTATTTATTTGACAGAGAGATCACAAGTAGGCAGAGAGAGGGGGGGAAGCAGGCTCTCCGCTGGGCAGAGAGCCCGATGGTGGGGGGCTGGATCCCAGGACCCTGAGATCATGACCTGAGCCGAAGGCAGAGGCTTAACCCACTGAGCCACCCAGGTGCCCCCGGAAGGGGCTTTTCACCCAGCCAGGAAATGAGTACTCCTGATGGAGGCCCTGGAACTTGCCCCGGGGGCAATCCTGCCTTGTTTCTGGATGTAGACTTGAGTTAAGGTGCCCTGGGTAAAAGCTAAGAAAAAAATATGAAGAGACTTCCCAGCCATCTTTACTGAAATTGGAACAGAGAGGAATGGACAAGTCAGTTCGGTAAAGATAAGGCCTAACATTTATGGAGTCTTAACCTGTTACAGAAAAGCAAGTACAGGGACACCTGGGTGGCTTAGTCCAGATCAGCATCCAACTCTTCGTTTTGGCTCAGGTTGTGATCTTGGGGTCGTGGGATGGAGCCCCGCGTCAGGCTCTGTACTCCGTGCAGAGGCTGCCTAAGACTCTCCCTCCCCCTTCCTCTGCCCTTAACCTGTGTGCCTGCTCGCGCGCGTGCTCACTCGCTCTCTCTCTCTCTCTCAAATAAATAAATAAATCTTTAAAAAAGAAGAAGAAGAAGAAAGGCAAGTACGGGGCACCTGGCGGGCTCAATCAGGAGAGCATGCGGATTTGATCTCAGGGCTGTGAGTTTGAGCCCCACGTGGGGTGTAGAGATTACATAAACATAAAAAAAAAAATCTTAAAGAAAAGAAAGCATAAGCAGGTGGATAAACGACTTTGTACAAATATTGATGCTTGGCAAGTCTTTAAAAAAAAATAAACCGGCTTTATTGATTTGTAGGAGATGAAATTCACCTATTTAATATTTGAAGTTCAATAATTTTTTTAAAGTTCATTGAATTTTTCAGATGCTCACCACCATAACCAGACACAGAACAATTTCATCAATTCGTAAGGCTTCCTCATGCCCCTTTGCAGTCCATTTTCTCTAACCTACTCCCAGCCCGAGCAGCCACTCCTGTTTTCTGTCCCTATGATTTGTTTTTTCCAAAATGTCAGTAGACATTCATCCGATAGCGCGAGGTCTTTTGCGTCTGGTCTCTTTCACTCAGCCTGTGCAATTGACATCTATCCATATTATTATACTTATATTCCTCAATTTTTTTATGCATTCTCAAGCTCATGGACACTTGGGATGTTTCCAGCTATCGCCTGCTATGAACAGAACTGCCCTAGACATTCATGGACAGGTCTTCATGTACGTGTGTGAGATTATTTATTTTGGGGCATATTCCCAAGGGTGAGATTGCTGGGTTGTATGGTAAATACATGTTTAATTTTTAAAGATTGTTTCCCACAGTTGCCGTACTCTTTCCTGAAAGCAACATATAAAGGTTTCAGTTGCCTACATCTTTGTTCATACTTTGTATTAGGAGTCTTGTCAATTTTACCCGCTCTGGGATGGTACCTCCATGTAGTTTTTATTTGCCTTTCCCTAATGACAAATGACAGTAGACGTCTTTTCATAGGCTTGTGAGATTCACATATCATTAGTAAAGTGTTTTTAATTAATCCATTTTTAATTGGATTGTTTTCTTCTTAAGTTTTAAGAGCTCTTTGCAGGGGTCCCTGGGTGGCTCCGTTGGTTAAGCGTCTGACTTCCGCTCAGGTCATGATCCTGGAGTCCTCATGTTGGGCTCCCTGCTCAGTGGGGAGCCTGCTTCTCCCTCTGCCCTCCTCCCTGTGCTCGAGCTGTCTACTCTGGATGTGAGTAATTTATCAGATATATACAGGCATACGCTTTTACTGCCCGTCAGTTAATTGCACTTTGCAGATACTGCATTTTTTTGCTACAAATCAGAGGTCTGTGGTACCCTGTGCCAAGCAAGTCTGTTGGCACCATTTTTCCAGTAGTACATGTTCCCTTTAGGTCTCTGTCTCACATTCTGGTAATTTTTGCAATATTTCCAGCTTTCCCATTAATATTAAAGAGCTGAACCTTGAACAATGCAGGGGTTATGTCTGCCAAACCCCCTGCACAGTCCGATGCAGCCCAAAATCTGCATTTGACTTTGACTCCTCTCAAATTTAACTACTGATAGCTTACTGTTGACCAGAAGGCTTCTGATAGCATTAACAAGTGATTAACACGTGTTTTGTATGCGATAAGTATGACATGCTGTATTCTTGCAACAAAGTAAGCTATAGAGGAGAAAATGTTATTAAGAAAATCATAAGGAAGAGAAAAAGCATTTACAGGACTGTATTTATCCAAAAGAATTTACATATAAATGGACCCGTGCAATTCAAACCTCTGTTGTTCAAGGGTGAACTGTATTTGTTATCTGTGATGAGTGATTAAAGCTCAGATAGCTAGCATTTTTTAGTAATGAAGTATTTTTAAATTAACATGTGTACAGTTTTTTTTATTCATAATGCTATTGCACACTTAATAGACTACAGTATAAACCTAACTTTTACATGCACTGGGAAACCAAAAATTTCATCTGACTGGCTTTGTCACGGTGTTTGCTTCATCACGGTGCTCTGGAGTTGAACCCACCATATCTCCAAGGTCTACCGGTGCGTGTTCTGGAGATATTTTCCCCAGTCAGAGTTTGCTTTTCCATTTAATCTTCAGAGCCTTTTGAGAGCAGAAGTTTTTGATTTTGATGAAGTCCGACTTATCCATGTTCTTTGTTTATTATCTGTATGTTTTGTGGCCTACTTAAAGCTTTTCTTCTAGAATTTTAGTCCTTTGAGTTAATTTAAGTATATGGAATGAGTTAAAAGTTTTACTTCATTTTTGTGTGAGTGTGTGCATACAGGTGTCCTATTACCCAACTGTTTGTTTTAAGACTGTTCATTCTTGAATGACCTTAGTACATTTATCAAGCTCGCTATTCTGTTCCACTAATATTTATTAAGCAGTTATTTTTATTGAGAAGTAAATATTACATATTATGTAATGATTCAGTGGTTTTTAGCCATATCAAAGTGCATGATTCAGTGGTTTTTAGCATAGTCACAAGGTTGCGCAACCATCACTCCTGTTGATTCCACAACATTTCCATTACTCCAAAAAGAATATTCCATTGATTTTTTTCCAGCTTTGTTGAGATCTCATTGTTGTAGAAGCTTAAAATACAGTGCATTGATCTGATACATTTCTCTATTGCAATATGATTTCCACCATAGTGTCAGCTAATATCTCTCTCATGTCACACATTTATCATTTCTTTTTTTTTTTTTAAGTTTTATTTAAGTAATCACTACACTGATCATAGGGTTTGAACTCAGAACCCTGAGATCGAGAGTTGCATGCTCTACCAACTGAGCCAGCCAGGCACCCCATCATTTTTCTTTCTTTCTTTTTTTTTTTTTTTTTTTTTTTGTGGTGACATTTAAGATCTATTTTCTTAACTGTCTAGTATATAATATAGTATTGTATACTATATTCACAGTGCTCTGCATTAGAGTCCCAGAACGTGTTCCTCTTCTTTTTTTTTTTTTTTTTAAGATTTTATTTATTTGACAGAGAGAAAGAAATCACAATTAGGCAGAGAGGCAGGCAGAGAGAGAGGAGGAAGCAGGCTCCCCGTGGAGCAGAGAGCCCAACATGGGGCTCGATCCCAGGACCCTGGGATCATGCCCCGAGCCGAAGGCAGAGGCTTTAACCCACTGAGCCACCCAGGTGCCCCACGTGTTCCTCTTCTAACTAGGAGTATGTACCCTTTGAGCAACATCTCCCCATTTCCCCGAGCCCCAGCACCTGGCAATTCCCATGCTACTTACTCTGTCTCTGCAAGTCCAGCTTTCTTACTGTCTTACCTGTTATCCTAACAGGTGGGAGGTGATATCACATGGTAGTTTTGATTTGCATTTCCCCAATGTTGAGCCCCTTTTCATGCACCTGTTGGCCATATGTATCACTTTGGAAAAATATCTATTCAGTTCCTCTGCTTATGTTTTAATTAGATTGTTTTTGGTTTTTTCATTATTGAGTTGTAGAAGTTTTTTCAAATATATTTTGAATATTAACCCTCTATCAGATATATGGTTTACAAATATTTTGTTCCATTCAATAGGTTGCCTTTTCATTCTGTTGATTGTTTCTTTTGCTGTACAGAAGCTCTTTAGTTTAAAGTAGCCTCACCAATTTTTGTTTTTGTTCCTTGTGCTCTTAGTGTCACATCTAAAAACTTGCTGTCAAGATCAACGTCAAGGAGCTTTCCCCCTGTGTTTTCTTGCAGGAATTTAAGTTTCAGGTCTTATTTTAAATCTCTAATCCATTTCAAGTTCATTTTTATGTGTGGTAAAGATGAGGATTCAATTTTATTTTTCTGCATCTGGCTGTTCAGTTTTCCTGACACCATTCATTGAAGAGACTCTCCTTTTCCCATCATGTATTCTTGGCTCCACGTCCAATGTTTGTTGACTGCATATGCCGGGGTATATTTCTGGGCTCTCAATTCTGTTCCATTGTCCATGTGTCTGTTTTTATGCCACAGTCATACTGTTTTAATTACTATAGCTTTCTAGTATAGTTTTAAATTAGGAAGCATGATGCCTCCAGCTTCTTTCTCAGTTCTTCTTCCTCAGGATGGCTTTGTCTATTTAGGGACTTTTGTGGTTCCATACAAGTTTTAGGATTGTCTTTTATATTTCTGTGGAAAATGCCATTGGGATTTTGATAAGGGTTGCAATGAATCTATACAGAGCTTTGGGTAGTATGGACATTTCAACAATATTAATGCTTCTGATCCATGAACATGGGATATCTTCCCATTTATTCATGTCTTCCATTTTTGTCATCAAGGTATTATGGTTTTCAGTGTACTGATCTTTTACCTACTTGATTAAATTTATTCCTAGGTATTTTATTATTTTTGGTGCTTTTGTGACTGGGATTGTTTTCTTAATTTCTTGTTCAGGTATTTTGTCATTATTGTATAGAATACAATCAATTTCTGTTTGTTGATTTTGTAGCCTACAGCTTAGCTAAACTTCTTGATTAGTGTTAACAGTTTTAGAAGATTCTGTAGGAGTCTACATAATTTGCAAACAAAGATTATCAGATAATATAATCTGCAAACAAAGACAGTTTTACTTCTTCCTCTTCAATATGGTTGCCTGCCTTTTATTTCTTCATTTTCCTCATAGCTCTGTTCAGGACTTCTAGTAGTATTTTGAATAAGACTAATGAGAGCGGACATCCTTGTTTTGTTCCTGATCTTAGAGGAAAAGCTTTTGGTTTTTTACTGTTGAGTATGATGTTAGCTGTGGGTTTGTCATATATGACCTTTATTATGTTGAGGTATGTTCCTCTGTACCCAGTTTTTGGAGCGTTTTTATCATGTAAGGATACTTTGTCAAATGCTTTTTATGCCTCTACTGAGATGATCTTATGGTTTTATCTTTCATTTTATTAATGTAGTATATCATTTAATGATTTTTTTTATTTGAAGCACTGTTTTCATTTTTCTCTCATAAATCCTGAACATTCTTATTATTTGTATTAATAATGTTTTTTATTTCCTTATCTTTTTAAAAATTTAATGTTATTTTTATTGTTCATTCATTGATTATGCACCATACCTAGTGCTCCATGCAATACATGCCCTCCTTAATACCCACCACCAGGCTTACGCAATCCCCCCCAACCTCCTCCCCTCCAAAACCCTCAATTTGTTTCTTAGAGTCCACAGTCTCTCATGGTTCATCTCCCTCTCTGATTTCCCCCGATTCACTTTTCCTCTCCTTCTCCTAATGTCCTCCATGTTATTCCTTATGCTCCACAAGTAGGTGAAACCATATGATAATTGACTTTCTTTTAACTCAGCATAGTCTCCTCTAGTCCTGTCCATGTTGATATAAAAGTTGGGTATTCGTCCTTTCTGATAGAGGCACAATATCCCATTGTATATATGAACCATATCCTCTTTATCCATTCTTCTGTTGAAGGGCATCTTGGCTCTTTCCACAGTTTGCTGTTTGTGGCCATTGCTGCTATGAACATTGGGGTACAGATGGCCCTTCTTTTCACTGCACCTGTATCTTTGGGGTAAATACCCAGTAGTGCAATTGCTCAATTTTTTTTTTTTTTTAATAATGAAAGTTTTTTTCCCCCCCCAAAGATTCTACCTATCTATTTGACACAGAGAGAGAAATCACAAGTAGGCAGAAAGGGAGGCAGAGAAAGGGGGAAGCAGGCCCCCTGCTGAGCAGAGAGCCTGATGCAGGGCTCCATCCCAGCACCCTGCAATCATGACCCGAGCCAAAGGCAGAGGCCTAACCCACTGAGCCACCCAGGCGCCCCAGCTCTGTTTTTTAATTTAAGGAATCTCCACACTGTTTTCCAAAGTGGCTGCACCGACTTACATTCCCACCAGCAGTGTAAGAGGGTTCCCCTTTCTCCACATCCTCTCCAACACTTGTTTCTTGTCTTATTAATTTTGGCCATTCTAACTGATGTAAGATGGTATCTCAATGTGATTTTGATTTGAATTTCCCTGATGGCTAATGATGGTGAACATTTTCTCATATGTCTGTTAGCCATTTGTATGTCTTCTTTGGAGAAATGTCTGTTCATGTCTTCTGCCCATTTTTTGACGTGATTATCTGTTTTTTGGGTGTTGAGTTTAAAAATAACATTAAATTTGAGTTCTTTATAGATCTTGGATATCAGCCCCTTGTCTATAGTGTCATTTGCAAATATTTTCTCCCATTCTGTGGGTTGCCTCTTTGTTTTGTTGACTGTTTCCTTTGCTGTGCAGAAAATTTTGATTTTGATGAAGTCCCAAAAGTTCATTTTCACTCTTGTTTCCTTTGCCTTTGGAGACATGTCTTGAAAGAGATTGCTATGGCTGATGTCGAAGAGGTTACTGCTTATGTTCTCCTCTATGATTTTGATAGATTCTTGCCTCACGTTGAGGTCTTTTATCCATTTTGAGTTTATCTTTGTGTATAGTGTAAGAGAATGGTCAAGTTTCATTCTTCTATATGTAGCTGTCCAATTTTCCCAGCACCATTTATTGAAGAGATTGTCCTTTTTTCACAAAACAGGTCTTTTTTTTTCCTCTTTTGTCAAAGATTATTTGACCATAGGGGTGCCTGGGTGGCTCAGTTGGTTAAGTGACTGCCTTCACCTCAGGTCATGATCCTGGAGTCCCGGGATTGAGTCCTACATCGGGCTCCCTGCTTGGCAGGGAGTCTGCTCTCCCTCTGACCTCTCCACTCTCACACTCTTTCTGTCTCAAATAATAAAATTTAAAAAAAAAAAAAAGATTATTTGACCATAGAGTTGCGGATCCATATCTGGACTCTCTACTCTGTTCCACTGGTCTATGTGTTTGCTTCTGTGCCAGTACCATGCTGTCTTGGTGATCACAGCTTTGTAGCGAAGCTTGAAATCAGGCATCATGATGCCCCCAGCTTTTTCTTTTTCAACATTTCCATAGCAATCAGGGTCTTTTCTGGTTCCATACAAATTTTAAGATTGTTTGTTCCAGCACTTTGAAAAATGCCGGTGGATTTTTGATCAGGTTGGCATTGAAAGTATAGATTGCTCTGGGCAGTACAGACATTTTAACAATGTTTGTTCTTTAAATCCATGAGCATGGAATGCTTTTCCATCTTTTTCTGTGTCTTCTTCAATTTCTTCCATGAGTATTCTGTAGTTCTTCTAGTACCAATCCTTTACCTCTTTAGTTAGGTTTATTCCAAGGTATCTTATGGTTCTTGGTGCTATAGTAAATGGAATCAATTCTCTAATTTCCCTTTCTCTATTTTCATTGTTACTGTATAAGAAAGCAACTGGTTTCTGTACACTGATTTTGTATCCTGCCACATTACTGAGTTCCTATATGAGTTCTAGTAGTTTGGGGGGTGGAGTATTTTGGGTTTTCCATATAAAGTATCATGCCGTCTGCGGAGAGAGAGAGTTTGACTTCTTCTTTGCTAATTCGAATACATTTTATTTCTTTTTGTTGTCTCATTTCTGTTGCTAGGACTTCTAGTACTATGTTGAACAACAGTGGCGAGAGTGGACATCCTTGTCACGTTCTTGATCTCGAAAGGAAGGCTTTTAGCTTTTCCCCATTGGGGAGGTGTTTGCTGTGAGTTTTTCATAGATAGATTTTTATGTTCCCTCTATCCCTGTACTTTGAAGAGTTTTAATCAGGAATGGATGCTGTATCTTGTCAAATGCTTTTTCTGCATCAATTGAGAGGACCACGTGGTTCTTCTCTCTTCTCTAATTGATTTGTTCTATGATATTGATTTGTGATTGTTGAGTCACCCTTGCATCCCAGGGATAATTCCCACCTGGTCATGATGGATAATCTTTTTAATGTACTGTTGGATCTTATTAGCTAAGATCTTGTTGAGAATCTTGGCATTCATATTCATCAGGGATATTGGTCTGAAATTCTTTTTGATGGGGTTTTTGCCTGGTTTGGGGGTCAGGGTAATGGAAGGTTGATAGAAAGAGTCTGGAAGTTTACCTTCTGTTTCTTGAAACAGCTTCAGGAGAATAGGTATTATTTCTTCTTTGAATGTTTGGTAGAATTCCCCAGAGAATCCATCAGGTCCTTTGCTCTTGTCACTCTTGGCTTCTTTCTTCTTTTCCAGAACACCCTCCCCCCTTAATATTTCTTGTAGTGCAGCTTGGTGGTCACATTACTCTTTTAAACCTTGCCAGTCTTGGAAGCTTTTTATCTTTTCATCCATTTTGAATGTCAGCCTTGCTGGATAAAGTATTTTTGGCTACATGTTCTTCTCATTTAGTGCCTTGAATATGTCTTACCAGCTCTTTCTGGCTTGCCAGGTTTCTGTGGACAGATCTGATGTTATTCTGATGGTCCTTCCTCTGTACGTAAGGAATCTCTTCCCCCTAGCTGCCCTTAAGACCTCTTGTCTAAAATTATGATTCGAGAATTTCACAATTAAGTGCCTGGATGTCCTGTGGAAAGGGTGGTTGGTTATGGACATTGGGGAGGGTATGTGATATAGTGAGTGCTGTGCAGTGTGTAAGCCTGATGATTCACAAACCTGTACCCCTGGGGCAAATAATACATTATATGTTAATAAAAATAATTTTAAAAAAATAAATGTCTAGATGTCTTTCTAGACTCATTGATCTTGAGGGTTGTCCTTTCTGCCTCTAGGACATGAATACTTGTTCTGTTTCCCAGATGAGGGAAATTTTTTTTTTATTTAGTTTTTTTTCAGTGATCCAAAATTCATTGCCTATGCACCACACCCAATGCTCCATGCAATACGTGCCCTCCTTAATACCGACCACCAGACTCACCCAACCCCCACTTCCCTCCCCTCCAAAACCCTCAGTTTGTTTCTCAGAGTCCACAGTCTCTAATGGTTTGTCTCACCCTCCGATTTCCTCCAACTCACTTCTCCTCTCCATCTCCCAATGTCCTCTATATTATTCCTTACACTCCACAAGTAAGTGAAACCATATGGTACTTGACTCTCTCTGCTTGACTTATTTCATTCGGCATAATCTCCCCCAGTTCCGTCCATGTTGATACAGAAGTTGGATATTCATCCTTACTGATGGAGGCATGATACTTCATTGTATATATGGACCACATCTTCTTTATCCATTTGTCTGTTGAAGGGCATCTTGGTTCTCTCCAGTTTGGCAACTGTGGCCATTGCTGCTATGAACATTGGGGTACATATGGCCCTTCTTTTCACTACATCTGTATCTTTGGGGTAAATACCCAGTAGTGCAATTGCAGGGTCCAGATTAGGGAAATTTTTACCCAGAATTTGCTCAACTATATTTTCTAGTCTTCTCTCTTTCTCCATCCCCTCAGGGATCCCAATAATTCTGACATTGGAACATTTCATGGCATCATTTATTTCCCTAATTCTGTTTTCATGGCTTCTAAGCTGTTTGTTCCAGGCCTCCTCCTGATCCTTCTTCTCTATCAGTTTGTCTTCTAGATCACTCATTCGACCTTCTGCCTTGGTTACCCTAGCTGTTCAGAATATTTAGATTAGATTGGATCTCATTGATGGCATTTTTTAGTACTGCCAGATCAGTCCTCACTTCTACCCTTAGAGTTTCTATGTTGCCACTAATGGTCTTCTCCAGCCTAGCCATTGCCTGGATAATTGTTACCCTGAATTACCTTTCCGATATACTGTTTATGTCCATATCCAATAGTTCTGTGGCAAAGGACACAGTCTCCAAATTTTTCCTCTGTTGGATGTTCCTCCTCCTAATCATTTTGGTGAGAGGTGGTTGAGGGGATATATAGCTGGCTATATCAACCATGATCTAGGCAAGGTGTACCCTGGAAAGTTTCAGAGCAATCAGAAGTCACCACCAAGAAGAAAGAAAAAAGAGAAAAAAAGAAAACCCAGCCAAAATGAGCCCAAAAGTAAGATTTATAAGATACATAAACAAAAATGAACAATCAAAAAGACCGACAAAAGTAAAAGACAAGAAAAAAAAGAAAAAAATACCCAGCCAAAATGAACCCCAAGAATAAGATTTCCATAGTACAAAAACAAAAACAAATACACAGAAACACCAACGGGAAAATGAGATGGGAAGCTGGTTATAAACCCTTGATGTAAGTGAGGAAGGCTATTTCATTTCTTCCTGGGTGAATCTTGTTGTCTTTGTTAAAGAACTCAACTTTCCAGAGATACAGGGAAATTAAACCTGGTTTATATATAGGGGTAGTATTGAATAGGGAAAAAGGGTTACCTTGAAGCTTATATTTATATATATATATAAAAGAAAAGAAAAACACATGTATACATATGAAAAAAGTTCAAGTTTAAGAGTTATTGTGGAATATGTTATATTAAACCTCTAGTTGTAATGGTAAGTAGGTTAAAAAAAAATTAAAAGAACAAGAACGGTGAGAAGGGATTAAAAAAAAAAAAATTGTATCTATGAAGTATACAGGCTTGGGGCAATTCCAGGAGCTTAATATATTGTTTTCCCCCTGATGTTGGGGTTTTACAGTTTTATGGGGCCCCTGTGGTGGTTGTCCTCTTGTTCTTTTGGCTTGTCTTCAGGGGGAGGGGCCTGCCACATTGTTTTTCAGTCAGTCCTGCTTGGGCTGAGTCATCCTGGCCCCTAAGAAGGGGCTGGGCTCTGTGGAAGCAGGTTTTTCAGCCTTTTGTCCTCTGGAGGTTTTTGTTCTTTGGTGGCTTTTTGCAGCTTTTTGGAGTTTTAGTGGAAAGCAAACAGTCTGCCTCCACCTCAGAGAGAAGCCTCAGACTGTTCCTCTCCCTCTGCCCCTTCCCCAACTCATGCTCTCAAATTAATAAAAGCTTTTTAAAAAATGTGATGTACATTTTCTTAAAAAGATTTACTTTTATAGAGAGAGGGCAAGTGTGGGCTTGCGGGGGCAGCAGAGGGAGAAAGAGAATCTCCAGGAGACTCCCTGCTGACTACGGAGCCTGACACAGGGCTCGATCTTATGACCCTGAGGTCATGACCTGAGCTGAAATCAAGAGACTTAACTGAGGGGCGCCTGGGTGGCTCAGTGGGTTAAGCCTCTGCTTTCGGCTCAGGTCATGATCTCAGGGTTCTGGGATTGAGTCCCACGTCAGGCTCTCTGCTCAGTGGGGAGCCTGCTTCCCTCGCTCTCTGCCTGCCTCTCTGCCTACTTGTGATCTCTCTCTCTCTCAAAAAAAAAAAAAAAAAAAAAAAAAAAGGCTTAACTGAGCCCCCCAGGCACCTCTGTCATGCACATTTTGTGAAAGTGCAACGCACCAGGAAAGCGCGATGATCACGTCGTGTGGTGGGTTTCCTGGTAGGAACACCCCGTGTCAGCAGCATCTAGAGCAGGTGTCCTCGTGTCTGTCCTCAGTGGCGGCCGCTGTGCTGACATCCGGCAGCAGAGGAGTCAGGCTGTCATTCCCGCCCGCATGAGCGCCGTTGTACAGGACACGCGCCGCTCCCTGAGGGCTGTCGCTCAGCGCCGCTCGTGATGTCACCGTCCCTTCGTTCCGGCTGCTGGAGTTCTGCGCAGTGTAGCTCCCTTTATCAGCCCGTTCTCCTGGTGATGGACGTCTGGATACTATCGACCTCTGGGCTGTCGCAGACGGTGCTGATCAGAATGTGCCTGTCGCTTTTCGGTGCACTTGTGTTGACGTTTCTGTGGCGCATCTGCCTGGAGCGGAGTGGGCGGGTCGCGGGGGAGGCCCAGGCCCAGCTTCCACACATACGGTCCCGGAAGGCTGCGGGGGATCATGTTTTAAGACCGAAATCTTACCGTGTCTCCCCCAGGCTTCAGGCCTGTAGTCCCCCCAGCACGGCTGGGAGCTGGGGCTCGTGTAACCTGCGCCCAGGCTCCCTCCTTGGCCTCTGCCCCGTGGTCCCGGCCTCACACTCGTGCTCTGGCCCCCGGCCTGCCCAGGCCACCCCCCGCCCCGTTCAGACCGCCTGTTCGTCGCGCAGCCGTCCCCTGACTTGTGCCCACCTCTTGCCTGTTTCTCCCCCGAGACTCGGCTGTTCAGAGAGCCACGTGGCGCCCCGCTGCCCCAGGCCTGTCTCACTGGCCTCCCCAGTGCGCCTCATCACGGTCTTTTTCTGCGGGGGAAGGTGCGGCCCGCCCGGGCTGCGTCAGTCTTGCTCCCTCTGGCAGAGAAGGACCAGCGCTCCCAAGAACGGTCTTTATCCCAAGATGGGAACAGCGGGAGAGAGAAATTCCTGAACTCAAAAATAGCTGAAGGCACCGTTCTCGCAGCACAGTGCCAAGCGGGCCTGAATTCTTTTTTTTTTTTTTTTTTTTTAATTTATTTATTTGTCAGAGAGAGAGGGAGAGAGAGCGAGCACATGGCAGGCAGAGGCAGAGGGAGAAGCAGGCTCCCTGCCAAGCAAGGAGCCCGATGTGGGACTCGATCCCAGGACGCTGGGATCATGACCCGAGCCGAAGGCAGCTGCCTAACCAACTGAGCCACCCAGGCGTCCCGCGGGCCTGAATTCTGAAGGATCAGCTCCTTCGGGCCACTGTGGCCCAGTGGGGCCCGCCCGCCCCCGCGGCCTCCGTGCCATGGTCACGCTGGACAGCAGGGCCCAGGGGTCCTGGCTGTGGGGGTGCGATCAAGACACAGGAGAGCTGCACAGCCGCCGCAGCGAGGCCTCCCATTAACCCTTTGTTTGTGACTTGTGACGCCTGGCCTTCGCAAGTGGGGGGATTGCTTGTTTCCTTTTTGGGGAGACTCCTGAGAGACCAGAGGACATCTGCTACTTCAGCCCCGGGGGGAGATAGTTCTGCTGCTGCCGACCACAGGCGGTCCCGGGATAGGGGAGGGCGGAGAGGAGGCGGACCTCATTTTCTTGTCTCGGTTATTCATATATACATGTTTCTTGGGTGTTTCTATATATATGAAAGATACGAAGTCATTTTGGGCAAGGAAAATGCCCAAGTTCCTACAGACAGAAAACTAAAATTCTTGGGCTGTTTGGGAAAATGTCTGCGTAAGCGCGGTGGTAGCTTCCCTGAGTCCTTCTGCCTCTCACAATCGAAGGAACATTTATAAACCTAAAAAAAAGTCCAGTAATGGAAAAACAAAGCCATTGTTCTGTTGTTTCTGAAATGTCTGAAGAACCATTTAAATGGAACAGAGCAGTTTTCTGTTCTCTGATAACCACGAAGCAGCGACGAGGGAGATTTTAGATTCTCACTGGATTTTGCTCTTCCCTCAATAGACTCTGTGTTAGCTTTTAAGTGCTTTTGAAAAGCCAAGTATAGACCAAATTGTGCTTTTTAGTAATATTTGGGGTCCCGGGATCCACCCCTGAGCACCGGAGAGGCCAAGGTGTCACGAATCCAGAGGAAGAGCCGTGTGTTTGGCCTCAAAGCTGCTGGCTTCTGTCCGCTGAGCCTAGCGGGAATGTGGCTTTTAAAGGAGGATTTAAAAAAAAAAAAAAAAAAAAAAAAAAACTTTTTTTTTTTTTTAAAGAAACATGTATATATGAATAACCACAACCATTTCTGGTGGAGGTTTTGTATATGAAAGGGTTGGATTCATTTAGTTCAGGGCATTCAGTTCCCTTGAAGCCCCAGTCGTCCCAACACAACATGTTTTTCTAGTAGTTTTGGACCCAAAGAATGCTGGCTGCCGTCAGCGAACAGCGAGCAGCTGCATGTTTAGGACTCACAGGAACGTGAGGAAATGGACCCACTTCACGTCAAGTATTTGGCAGCACGATCAGTAACACAGCCTCCATTCCTTCCCACTTCCTTCCTGGAGTTCAGAGTTTTAGCTGCGCCCTCCATGGTTTTGAGTTGACCCGAGGGTAATAAGGGCACTGGAAGGATTTAAAGGCTTGGGGGACAGGTAATTAATTAATCAAAAACCCCATTAGGCTTCATTTTCATTGCTTTTTTTTAAAAGCTTATTACTTCTTTAAAACTTTAAAAATGGGAGATCCACGCGTCCCGTGCGGACATGGGGTCGTTCCGCTCACTAACAGGCAGGTCGCTCCCCTCTGGTTTGCCTTCCTTCCCCTTGCCTATCGGACCGCCTCCAGGTAACCAACAGCTTTGGAGAGAATTTAAACGGGTTTTAACAATATTCTTTACAAAAGGTTACTTGGGAAGGTGAATCTGTTACCCAAAGATTTGAGGCCTGAATTCCGGAGGGCACTGGAAACAGAGCTTGGATCATTGCAGACTCCCGCGGGCTGGCAGTGCCCACCAGCAGGGGGCGCCCTAGGGTGGTTGCACAGTCCTGGCTCAAAGTAGACACAGCAGTGAGGTGGGGGTCAGGGGTCAGGGGTTGGGGGGCACGTGTGCTGGTGATTCCTGAGGAACACTCAGGGTTCCTTTGGTAGCGTAGGTGGTGTCCTGGAGCTTCGTAGCTGTGTCTGGCAGTCATCTAAGAGGCTTTCGGCTCATTCTGTCCCGCATCACTGAAGAGGCCTGTGACTGGCTGTCCCGTGGGTCTTGGGTCCCAGGGCTGTAGGTGCAGGCTGCCCACGTCCCCCACTACCAACCCTGCGGCCTTGCCCCATCTGGCTGGACTGTCTGGCTCTGACAGCCGGCAGGGCTTGGCTTTGACCGCAGCTCCCTGTCCAGTGCTCCTCTGGGAGGCTTGCTCGTCCAGAGCTGTGAAATGCTGCCTTAAATACAGGGAGTGTGTGCTCAGGCCTAGCCAGGACCCCTCACCTGCATCCGAAAAATTTTATTCACTTTTGGGTAGGCCTGACTTCTAAGGTGGTTATCTAAGAGTTGTTTAAATAGGTGTGTGTTCTCTTCTTCCTAGAATAGTTAGCAAACCACCTGAAGAGGAATAACTTCCTATGACATTTTGTAATAGTGCTTTTATGTTGCTTCAGACTTAAAGTTAAGTGGTATTTCCAAGCTCCCCATTTCTCACCCAAGAAAGCAAAACAGTTAAATAAAAACCACTTTGTGTTTTTTTTTTTTTAAGATTTTATTTTTATTTATTTGACAGAGATCACAAGTAGGCAGAGAGGCAGGCAGAGAGAGAGGAGGAAGCAGGCTCCCTGCTGAGCAGAGACCCAATGCGGGGCTCGATCCCAGAACCGAGACCATGTCCTGAGCCGAAGGCAGAGACTTAACCCACTGAGCCACCAGGCGCCCCACCACCTTGTTAATACAGCCTGAAAATGTTTCTGAAAAACAAAACCCTTTAGCTGGAGCACTGGAGGAGAGTCATTCCCCTTCCCTCCATTGCTTTTGGCCTGAGTTGTCACTTGAGAAAAACAATGGCCTTTTGAGGCAAACAAGGTAGGTGGCAGTTACGTGCCCTTAACCAGACCTCTTAGCCCTTTCCCCATGCCCTGCGGATGGACGTCAGGTTGGGACACGGCACAGATTCTTGGCTCTTTCTCCTTGACCTTGTGTCGGGAAGAATGAACATATTTTGAGCCACTGCCGGCCGTCAGTAAGGCTGCACTCTTCCCTAGCCGGCTTGCAAGTGTATCCTACGAGCCACTGCAAATCAGTTGCTCTATTTCTTAGAAGCCAAGTGTGGGAAACCTCTGCCTGGCCCACGGCCGTGGAGACGGGCCCTGGTGGGTCATGATAGCTGGAGAGGCCCAAGTCTGAATCCTAGGAGCCGTGCCTCAGAGCTCACCACACCCTGGGCCGCACGCCTCGGGCTGCTTCAGAGAACATTCAAGAAGTCTATTGGCCTCCTTTTACTGCATGTTGGGTTCCAGAAAGTGTCTAAGTTTAAGGGAGGCCACCACAAATCCTAAATAAAAGATGGGAAGGTGGTGCTGTTGACTGGGGATCATGAAGAACATTGAACTCAGGTAAGAATATTAACTGGGAATAGTCATTACAGACCGAGAGGCCGGCAAACTGTGTTCCTTCTATGATCTCTACTGTTTTCCTTGAGAAACAATTTTACACACAAGAAAAATCACACATTAAGTATGTAGGTGGATCATTCCAGAAAATGTGTGTGCCGCCCTCCTGCATTCCAAGCTGGGTCTGCGGGCGGTGGCGTTGGGCTTCTCCCCGCCGAGCCGGTCATCGACGTCACATATTAACTAGTCCTCGCTCCGTCTCGCCGAATCACACATGGTGGGCCCGGGGGGGTGCATGCTCCTGGGACACGGAGAAGGCTGTGTGCCGGCGGGGCTGCACGGAGCCACTCTGTTCACTAGCGTCCCATCACATTTCACTTGACACACAAGGTCAAAGATAAAACTGTTAGAACCGTCAGCTTCTGAGCACTGGTTCCACGGTGCACGCTGGCAGGTTGCCGGGATGTGTGCTCCTGCTGCGTAGACACCTGGGGGTGCCTTCTGGGTGAGGACAGAAGCGGAGCCCGGAGTGGAGCCGGGGCCCTCTGGAACAGGGAGGTGCTGCCCGCAGCTGAGGGCAGCAGCAGAGAGGGGCCGCCTCCTCCCGGAGCTGGGGGGAGCCTTCCTAGGGCAGGAAGGTGTGAAGCAGACGTCCCTGCTCTGTCGGCTGTAACCGGGCACCCGTTAGGTCACTGTCTCGGTTTCGCCATCTGTGAAGTGGGGAGAACCTCGAGAGTGCGGGGATGTCCCGCTGAGAGTGCAGGGGTGTCCCGCTGAGTGTTAACTTGAGAATGTGAGTGGGGCCTGAGCGCTCAGTTCCCCGAGGCGACATCAGTCGCTGGTCCTGGTCCACCCCCGAGCCACGGGGGCCCCTTTGCGGTGAGGACTCGCGGCACCTTCTTGCCGGGCTCGGCCCTGCCGGTGGCACGCGTGCTCCCCACCGCAGCGACAGGCGCCCCTCGCTGGCTGTGGGGCCCGGCCTCCCCGGCCCCATCCAGCCCCGCGCCGGAGCCCCTGCCCTGACCCGGTTCAGGGATTTTACAGCGGTTTTTTTCCAGACTTTCAGAGCGGGCCTGGGGGTGGGGGGGGACGGTCCTGTCACCCTCGTGGGTCACTGTTTTAAAGGCAGCAAAATACCTGCCTTACAGTGGTCTGGCATTGAGAAATCTCTTTGTAAGCTGCCTGGCACGGCCGGTTACCCAGACAGCGCTCGGAGGACCCCGTGTGGCATCAGGGACCATAAAGCGCCTGTTTGTCTCAGGGACCCCTGAGGGGCAGAGAGGGAGGGGACAGCGGAGCGGAGACCCTCACTTCTTGATTTCAAAGGCGCCGCCACCCGTTCATCAAGAAGGTGCTCGGGGGAACCGATTCCGGGGCAGTCAGTGGGGCCGGCGAGGGTCGCCCGGCAGGAAGTCCCCGTCGTGGCTGTAAAGCGGCCCCCGAGCCGGAGAGTGACAGCATCAAAGCGGCCACAGGATGCGGCCCGAGCTGTCCCCGGCAGGCCGCCCGCCAGCCGCTCGGGCGGGCGGGACGCGAAGCTCCGGGCCGGCTCCGCTCAGAGTTCAAGGCCCTTTGTTTGTTCACCTGTTTCCTCCAGTTCCGAAGCACTTCTGAGGAGCTGACTTGTCACTGTAGCAGCCACGGGCCGATTTCTGCAGGGACACAACGCTGGGCCAGGGAGGGCAGAAGAGCCGCTCGCTGGAGCGACGGGACTGGTCTATGCAGTAAGCAAGGACCGCTGGAGCGGCCCTTGCACGCGGCCGCGCCAGGTCACCCGGCTGCTGGCGGCGGCGGCACACGCGGGTCCCCAGGGCTGGCGGGCGGCGCGGGTCACGCGGGTCCCTCGTGCCCCCGAAGCCCAGCCCCTCCCAGCCTCAGTGTGACAGTGTGGCAGATCACGTTGGCCGCAGCGACGACAGCCTGAGGTGACAGCTTCACTGACACTGCCCCGCATCAGGCCGTCACTCTGATCCACGCCGGACAGGGTGTCTGCGGAGGCTCCTTTACTGCGAGGCTGTTCTCGTGTCCGAGTGGGTGTGCTCGGGGGCCTCTGCAGATCCGTCTCCGGGTCAGCACCAGCCGTTTCTCGTTTCTCCTCGGATTCCCGGGTCGCCTGGGCTTCTGCACCGCCCTCGGCGCGCGCGGGTCGGTTGCAGACTGAACCAGCACGGTACAGCTTCGCCTGAGCCCTGCCTTTTACACTCTTGCCACCAGGTGGCTAAGAAAAAAATGAAGCAGGAAAAATTCAACCATTAGGAAATGAGTTGTAATCACTTCTAATTCCTGCTTCGGCAGTGAAATACGAAACTACAGGCCGGCTGTGTCTGAAGCCTGACAAGTGCCAAGCACGGGACAGGCAGCTCCTGCGGCGGCCGGAGGGACACTCCAGCCGCGGTTCTGTTTTCCTAAATACTGACCGCGCTGAAAGAGCCGCATTTTGCTGGAGTCAAACTTTGTGAAATTCTCTGAGCCTGTCCCACTCGCTGCTGACCCCCGGCTGTCCACAGTCCTCCCGACCAGTTTGGACTGGGGTTTGGACTGGGGTTCAGTTTTTGGGCTCTTCGGTACCAAAGGGAAGGAGCTGACCGCCCCGCACGGCAGTGGCCTCCTGCTCAGTCCTGGACACACCGACGACGCCACTGGCAGAGACGGTGTTCAGGGTCATTCGGAGTCGGCTGGACAACCCCAGAGTGAAACAGGCCACGCTGAATGTTAGCATCCCACGTGTCTCTGTCATTAATTCTGTAGGGACATCCATGCGTTGTAGGGATGGTGACCTAACAGGGTAGGAAACACTTTAGATTTCTCCTTCGACTGCGTTCGTTAGAGGGAAGACAGCATCAGAGGACAGGAACCTATTCTGTGGCATTTAAAGAGAATGGCAGATCTCATCCCGCGAGCACAGAACCCCACCGGTTCGCTCGCCGGTGCGTCTCGTGGTGCTGCTTCTCCTGGGCTTTCCAGGCTGCCCTCCAGTTCTCTCATTTATTAACTCTGACAAGTCACCTCTTGGTTGTACACGATTTTATTCACAATTTGTTTTTCTGATTCAAAGTGAACATGAGTGCCTTAATCCGCTAATGGGAATTAATTGCTTGTTTCGGTGCTTAACTCTGATCCTTTCTCAATCCCCACAGGGATGAGTTTCTTCCTGAAGGATCTGTATTTGTTCAAAACACAATCAGAAAGGCAATGATGTTTTTCTTGTGAAAGGAGCCAGAAATGCAAAATGTTCATTCTTTTTTCGTTTCTTACATAAGTGGTAAAGGATACAATTCAATAGACGAAATGTAGACTATTATGGTTTGGTCATTCTAGCAGGCTGCATTAGTTCCTAGAAAAGTTTATTGTCAGGTTTTCTTTCAGGAGAAGAAATTATCTTCTGCAGAAGAAAGCTACTGGACTGATTTTCCACGAGTTGAAGTTCACAGCCATCGGTCTAACCAGGTTCATTTCAATGTAGCACCACCTTCCTGGGCATTCTTGGCTCTGAAAAATCATCAAGGCCCAACCAGTAACTGAGATGGCCTGGTTCCCTCTTCCGTTTATTATGCAGAATATTCATTGTTTTATTTCTTTAAGAGGCTCCACTGAGAGGCATATAAGTTAGTAGATATTTTTATAAGAGCTTGATAAAGGGAGGGGGTCGGGGGGAGAACCAAGGAAAGGACATTCACTGGGTGCCGAGGCCACGGGCACATCGGCAATCAGTAGAGACAGGGATTCGATTCAGGCCTGTCACCGTGCATTTCTTCTCTCGTACCGGGCACTGCGATCTCCTGTGTCCCTCTATGAGCACGCAGGCTGCCCTGCCTGACCTTGTTCCCCACAAAGGCTGGGCCCACAGGGCGGGCCTGGTCGGCCATCAGTGTCCTAGAGGAGGCCGACCTGCGGGTACGTCCTGTACATTAAAGCAGAGACAGAACCACTTCTAAAGGCTACTCTTTGGTTTCCTCTGGGAAAGCCCAAGTGGCTCACCTTAGTATTTTATCTGAGACTCTGACACGGCTGAGACACAGTAACGTATGAGCTTGGGGAGGGCAGTGCCACCCCCTCCCAACCGAGTGAGCCACAGGCATGTTGTTGGTTAGCCCTGGCTGGGGTTCTGAGAAGATCTGGCCCAGGTAATAGACTTTTATACATGTCCTGTTGGCCGTGACCCTCACAGTAGCCCCTGTTCACGTGGGGTGAACATGTCAGACAAAGAACAGAAGAAAAACGACGCTGAAAGCCAGCAAAAGGAAGGAACAAAATAGAGATTAGAGCAGAGATAAAATATAGAAGAACAATAGAGAAAAATCAACAAAAGTGGCAAACGTTTAATTTATTAACAAAGATACAAATAAGTCAGAAATGAAAGAGGGGACATTACAGCCCATTTAAGAGAAATAAAAAGAATTACAAGAAATAGTTGTACACCAAGAAACTGGAAATCCAGATGAAATGGATCATTCTTAGAAGCACACCCCACCGAGATGAGCTGTGATGAAACAGAAAATCGAAGCAACTCATGATCAGAAAAGAGATTGAATTAGTAATCAAAACCTCTTAACATGGGGCACCTGGGTGGCTCAGTGGGCTAAAGGGTCTGACTCCTGGTTCCAGCACAGGTCGTGATCTCACGGGTCAGGCCTGCGATTCGCTCCCTCTGCCACCACGTGCACACTTTAAAAACAAAGACCAGAACCAGAGGGCTTCACTGGTGAATTCCACCAAATCTTCTCAAAACTAGAAGAGGAGGGAATACTTCCAAACTCATTCAATGAGACAGCATTCTCTGTTACCAAAACCACAGATTAATATCCCTGTGAATTGATGTTAAAATTCAAAACAACATATTAGCAAACAAAATTCAGCAACAGATGAAGAGGATAATGTATCACGACCAAGTGGAGTTCACCCAGGAATGCAAGGGTGGTTCGGCGTTAGGAAAATCAATGTAATACACATTAGCAGAAGGAAAAAAAGTTTAACAAAATTCAACACCGGTTTGTGGTAAAAACACTTGAACTAGGATTAGAAGGAAACTACTGCAATATAATAAAGGTCATATATGAAAAGCCGCTACTCAGAGATGAAAATCAGAGTATCCCCCTTTAAGACCAGAAACAAGACAAGGATGCTTGTAATTTTACCACTTTTTTTTTTTAAGATTTTATTTATGTATTTGATAGAGATCACAAGTAGGCAGAGAGGCAGACAGAGAGAGCAGGCTCCCCGCAGAGCAGAGAGCTCGATGCGGGGCTCCGTCCCAGGACCCTGGGATCATGACCTGAGCCAAAAGCAGAGGCTTAACCCACCGAGCCACCCAGATGCCCTGTAATCTTACCACTTCTATTCTACACAGATTACAAGTCCTGCCTAAAATAGTCAGACAAGTAAAAGTATAAGAGATATCCAAATTGGAAAGGAAGAAGTAAAATTATCTCTATTCACACTATCTTATATGTAGAAAGCCCCAAGATTTCCACAAGAATACTGTCAGAATAAACAAATTCAGCTAAGTTGAAAGATACAGAATCAGTGCACAAAAATTAGTTGCATTTCTATATATTAACAAAGAAAAATCTGGGGCACCTGGGTGGCTCAGTCGTTAAGCGTCTGGCTTCGGCTCAGGTCACGATCCCAGAGTCCTGGGAATGAGCCCTTCGTTGGGCTCCCACTCAGCGGGAAGCCTGCTTCTCCCTCTCCCACTCCCCCTGCTTGTGTTCCCTCTCTCGCTGTGTCTCTTTCTGTCAAATAAGTAAATAAAATATTTTCAGACAAATAAAACAATGAAAATCTGAAAAGAAAATATAAAAACTAATTCCTTTTACAGTAATATCAAAAAGAATAAAATACAAATAAACTTAACCGAGGAGGTGAGAGACTTATACAATGAAAACTACAACACATTGCTTAAAGAAATTAAAGACAATAAATGGAAAGATAACTCATGTTAATGGATTAGAAGACTATTGTTAGGATACTAATCCTGCCCAAAGTGAACTCCAGGTTTAATGCAACTCTTATGAAAATCCCCAAAGGTGCATTTTTGCAGAAATAGAAAAATCCCATCCTAAAATTCATAAGGAATATCCAGGGACCCCAAATTAAGCAAAGTAATCTTGAAACATAACAAAGTTGGAGGTCTCCTCCTTCCTGATTTCAAAAAACTTACTGTACAGCAACAGCAACCAAAACCAGTGTGGTACTGACATAAAGACACACATATACATAGACCAATGAAAGACAATAGGGATCCAGAAATCAGTCGTTGCATATATAGTTAAGTGATTTTTGATAAGAGTGCCAAGACCAATGGGGAAAGGACAGTCTTTACAACAGTTGGAAAACTGGCTATCCCTATACAAAAGAATGAAGTTGGGCCCTGACTTTAATTTTTTTTTTTTTTATTTGACACAGAGAGAGAGATCACAGTAAGCAGAGAGGCAGCAGGCAGAGAGAGAGGGCGGTAAGCAGGCTCCCCGCTGAGCAGAGCACCTGATGTGGGGCTCGATCCCAGGACCCTGAGATCATGACCTGAGCCAAAGGCAGAGGCTTTAACCCTCTGAGCCACCCAGGCGCCCCTGCGTCCTTACTTGAAACAAAACAAAATTAACATACAAAATTAACTCAAAATGGACCAATGACCTAAACATAAGAGCTAACACTATAAAAACTTGAGAAAACATAGGGCGTAAGTTTCATGACATTGGATTTGGCAGTGATTTCTTGGATATGATACTCAATACACAGGAAACAGAAGTAAAAATACACCCGACAGCACCAAAATTCAAAACTGCATCGAAAGAGACAACCAACAGAATGAAAAGTTAACCTGTGGAGTGAGAGAACGTATTTGTAAATCATGCATCTGGTAAGAGGTTAATATCTAGAAGATACAGAGAACTAAAACACAAGAGTGAAAAACTTGAATCGACATTCCTCCAAGAAGATATACGAATGGCCAATAAGCAGATGCGAAGACGCTGAGCATCTCCAGTCCCGGAAATGCACATCCAAACCGCAGTGAACTACAGCCGCACACCAGTCGGGATGGCCACTAGCAAAACAAAGCAAAACAGAAAACAAGTGCAGACAAAGATGTGGAGAAATTGGAACCCTTGCGCACCGTTGGTGGGAACATAAAAATGATACAGCTGCTAACGGAAAACAGGACAGAGGTTCTTCAGAAAATTAAACATAGAATAACCATATGATCTAGCAATCCCATGTTCATGGCAACACTGTTCACCATAGCCGAGAAGTGGAAGCAACCCAGACGTCTACTGGTGGATGGATACATAACGCACGTGATAGACGCCACTCAGCCTTACGCAGGAAGGACATTCTGACATGTGTTGCTGCACAGACGAACCCTGAGGACATTATGCTCTGTGAAATTAGCCACAAAAAGACAGACATTATATAATTTCACTTACATGAGGTTCCTAGAGGAGTCAGACTCCTAGAAAGAGCAAGTAGCGTGGGACTGCCAGGGGTGGGGAGACGGGGAGTGGCGAGTTCCATTTAATGGGTGCAGAGTTTCAGTCTTGTAAGCTGGACAGGGTCTGGGAAGTGGACGGGGGTGATGGGTGTGCAGCAGTGTGAGTGTATTTAACACAACTGAACTGTACAGTTCAAAATGGTTCGGGTGGCAAATTTTATATTTTGTGTATTTTATCACAATCTTGAAATATTTGGAAATAAGAAATTCAGAGAAGGAACTGGGTTTAGCAAATAAACTTCAGTGAAAACAAGTTGGGGAGACAGAGTGTAGTGAGGTATGTCCGTTGTAAACCGTCACTGTCACTGCAGAGCCTGAGTCCGGGCCTGTCCTTGACAGGGTCGCCTCCCCGTGGCCTCGGGGTCAGCCCGAAGGGCAGAGCGCTGGGGGCACCGTGAGCCCAGCACACCCAGGCCCAGCCCCGGGTGCTGCCCCGCCAAGGGCTCTGTGCCTGGAGCCCCGTCTCCGCGGCGTTGCTTCCCCATTGGCTCAGTGGGGCAGGTGGGCTCAGTGGGGCAGGTGCGGTGAGCAGAGCTTGGCCCCAGGCCGGCAGACGGGGCCTGATCATCGCTGGGAGGAACCCGCCCCTGCAGGAGCGCCACCCTCTGCAGCGGCCGGACCACGACTGCTGTCCCTCCGCCCCCTCTCTAGGCCGGCTTGCCCACTCCTGGCTGAGGGATTTCTTCTCTTCCCTCGCAGATGAATCCCGGAGCTAGGGAAGCTTGGCACGGTCTTTGCTAAGCACCTGCTCTGGCATCTTGTTGCTCTTACTCAGAGCCCAGGCCTTCCCAGGAGGACCGCTCCGAACCTCTTTCTGTCCCGTAGGTCCTCGGCCCCGGTGGTGCCCGCCCCAGCCTGGACAGACGACCTCGCCTATTTTAAGGAAGGGCCAGGCAGCTCAGCATGAACGCCCCTGGGGCCACGCATCTGTCCCTTCTGAGGCAGGGCCCCTCACCACGCCGTCAGCACATCTTCTCATGTCCCCGCTCCGCAGATCTGTTCTGTTTGGGTTTTGATGCTGCCTGTTTACGCATCTGTCTCCTTTGACTCCACAGTGAACGGGAAAGGGAGTATGTACCTCATTCCTTGTGTGGGGGAGAACCTAATCTTCCCTCTACCCTTAGGACTCCTGCAGTAAAAGATTAACAGGAGAGAAACACAAAAATTCTCTAACGTGTGTTATCTGCTGTGAACATGCAGAGACCCCGGGCACCGAGTCACTCCCTGAAAGGCCCGCGCCCTCCCCGTAGATACTCTCTGGGCAGAGACCAGCCCGGGAGCCCGGCGGGGGAGTCTGCAGGCAGCGCGCGGACAAGGGTAGACTGAGGCCGTGGGCACCGCCGGAGCTTCTGGAGACGGAAGGCCGTCCCCCTCTTGCTGGCACAGGTAGGGGGACAACCTCCCAAGTGGAGACACTCTGTAGACACCCCTTAGATACCCAAGTGACTCTTCTCAAATGGGTCACTTCTAACTGACCTTCTCCTCTGTTTCTTTCTTTCTTTTTTTTTAAGATTCCATTTACTTCTTTGACAGAGAGAGATCACAAGCAGGCAGAGAGGCAAGACAGGGAGAGAGGGGGAAGCAGGCTCCCCGCTGAGCAGAGAGCCCGATGTGGGACTCGATCCCAGGACCCTGGGATCATGACCTGAGCCGAAGGCAGAGGCTTTAACCCACTGAGCCACCCAGGTGCCCCTCTCCTGTGTTTCTTAAAAATAATCAGCCTGAAGTAATCCTCCAGCCAAAGAGGCCATGTCCTGGGGTGACGAGCTCAGCCCCCTGCGGCTCCCTGGCCTGTCCCTCTCCTTCGGTTGCTTCCTGCTCTCTCCCCTCACGCTCTCGCTTCAGGGGCCCCTGCCCCTCCGCACGCGCACTCTCGCTGTCCCCCAGCCATCTCCAGTCCGCTCTGGGCCCACGACTGCCACCCACTGGCTTTCTCCGCAACCGAAAACACACCCACGCCGCTGGTGCCGTAGACTCTCCTCAGCGCCCCTCTAAGCTAGTGGTTTCCAGACCTCCGCTGCCTTCCCGTTGCACACTGAGCGTCTGGAAAGCTGAAGCGGCTGAGGACCCTGTGAAATGGGGGGGCCTGGGGTGCGGTGAGGGCTCCCCGAGGAGGAGACGCCAGAGGAACAGGCTCTTCTGGTCCCGCCTTCTCCCTAAATGCCACTTTAGTGACCCATAATGACAGAAGACGAGAGAAGGCAATGGAATTCTGAAGACAGAAGAGGACCCAGCAGCTCGGAGAAACCACACGTTAAGTCCCCGCGCGGTGCGAAGCCAGCAAGCAGCCAGACTGCCCGGCAGACTCCAGACCACAGGCCTGTGCACACGAGGGTCAGAGAAGAGCGAGCAGGAAGGAGCGGACGTCTGTGTAGGGAGCGGAGATGCCCAGCCGCCTCTTCCCGGCAGGCGGCCAGTGGGATACTGTCCAGAGAGGCTTGGTACTGGGGACACGGGGCCCAGCTGAGGGTGCGGTGAGGCCCAGCTGAAAATGGAGATCGAGGGAGAATCTGCATGCCTAGAGATTCTGTTATCTGGCGCTCCCCTCCCCACAAACAGATCCCCCACACGAGGCTTGCCAACCATCAGGCCCTCTCCCTTGCACACAGGACTTTCATTGCCCACATGGTGTGTGGATTCTCCACACCAAAGGCCAGTAGCCAAGGATCACCAGCGTGTGAAGAAAACCTCTAAAGAAATACACACCGAAACAGAGAGGCCATGCGGGGAAAGATGAAAATGTAAACCAACCCCCTGAACACGTGATGACTGATGCCTTCCCAAAGATGAGCGGGGACTTCGAGCTGGAAAGAACAATGATGGCAAAAACAGCCGCAAGTTCATAGAAGAACTGGGAGTCAAGTAGACTAGAAATACCTGGGGAAGGGGAGGAGAGAGAAAAAAACGGGAAAATTCATGCAGGATCCATGATACCTGAGTATCAGGAGGCCAGAGAGAGAACAAGAAAGTGGGAATGAGAAGGGAACTCCCCACGGTCCAAGATGGTGAGTTTTCAGATAGAAATGCCCAGCATAGCAAATGAAAGCAGCCCACAAGAAGTGGGGCACCCGGGCAGCTCTGTTGGGTAAGCATCTGACTTCTTGCTTTCAGCTCAGGTCATGATCTCAGGGTCATGGGGTTGAGCCCCACATCGGGCTCTGCGCTCAGCACGGAGTCTGCTTGAGATTCTCTCCCTCTGTCCACGCCCCACCCGTGTTCTCTCTCTCGCTCTCAAATAAATCTTAACAACAACAACAAAAACCCACAAGAAAATACACTATAACCTCAGACTCTGAGGGGAAAAGGAAGACCTCACAAGTCTGCAGAGAGGAAAGCTCAAGTCCTGAACAGAGCATGGTGGCGCCTGATGGCACTGGCCTTCTCAACAAGAGCGTGGGAACGCAGAAAACAAGAAAGCCTTTAAAGTTCTGCAGGAAACTCGCTTCTAGAATTCTCTACCAAGTCATGCTGTTAATTAAGAGTGGGAAAGAATGAGCTTCAGCAAAATGAGGGAGTCAATAAAGAAGGGGCCATGGGACACAGGGGAGACACAGGGGACACAGGGAAGCCCCGGGTGGCATGGCGGGACACCTCATGCATGGAACCCACAGGTACCTGGCTGCCTCAGGCGGAACAGCTTGTGACTCGATCTTGGGGTCGTGGGTTTGAGTCCCATGTTGAGTGTAGAGGTTACTTAAACGAACAAACTTTAAAAGCTGAGGCCCCAAATGGCTGTATTTTAGGCCAAGTCACTAAACCAGGACTTTGTCTCCCATCATTGTACTCTGAGACTTCCTTAGAAACTAGTCTTCACTTGTCAGGCAGGAATTTTCTGCTCAGCACCGATGAGGTCATCTGTCACGTGGGCTCTTCCCCACCGCCCAGAGGAGCCGGAGGTAACCGGCCTAGTAAGACAGTCCTGCTCCCACCGGAGGGAAGGTCACCTTGCCTGAACCAGTCCTCTTCTTTCGCTAGTGACTTCCTTGCCCTGCCTGCCTTCCTGTAAAACCTGCCCGTCTGCACAGCTACTCCGAGCAGCCCCTCTGCGCCAGATGGGATGTGCCTGCCTCGCGAGTGCGTCCGAACGGCCATTAGATCTTCGCATCTACCGGTGGTTTCTGTCCTTTACCAGTGCTCAGGGCCAAAAGGATGCGTACACCACTTTCTGAAAACGAGGCCGAGTTAACCGTCAGAGAAACTTGAGTGGGGGTAGGGGGACAAGGGGGGAACCTGCAAGCGATTTTTTAATTCCAAGAAAAACAGAAAAGTTGTCCAAGAAAGGAAACTAATGATAGTACACTCTGTGCCTGATCTGAGAACAGTGTTGACAGAGTTCTAGTGCTGACATGAATATGGATTTGACCGGAATCCTGACAGGAGTCAAGCGGAGGGCCGCGGGGCGGTGCAGGGGTGCGTGCTTGGGGGCGGGGGGGCGTGGGTTGGGGGTGCAGAGCGGCTCCCGCAGGACAGAGCCCCGCGCACAGGGAGAGGGGGCTTCCCGCCCTCTGCCCCAGCCTGCTGCTAGGACTTCCTGTTACAGCCGGGCACAGAGGTGACGTGGTTTGCCTAAAGCCACAAGCCAGGCAACTGGGTTCCAAGGTCTGCGCTGCAAACCGCTGTGCTCCGGGCCGGGGCGGCAGCCGAGTCCCCGCAGTATGAAGACCAACACCAAGTGCCCCAGCTTGAAGGCGTGAAGCGTCGCCTCCAGGGGGTGGGAAAGAGCAGGCAATTCACTGTTCTGGTAAAGCTGTCTGACTTTTTACATTATGGACACATACTTGGTTTAAAAATTTAATCCCAGAAGAGACGGGCGAGGGCCCCAGTGCCTGACAGAGCGGGCCTCCGGTGTCTGCTGGCCTTGCCCGGCCGTGCACGCTCAGAGCCTCACCAAACCGGAGAGCCGGCATCGCCCGACCAGATGCTTCCGAGTCTCCTTCCGGCTCTTAAGGCTCTGGCAGGGGACAGGGCCGGCAGGCACCACGGAGCCCTGTCAGGGCGATGCAGGGCGGGGTGGGTGCCGCTCTGGGCCAGCCCCCCAACAGGAGACCACGGGGGAGCTGTGCGGTGTTTCAGCGGAGGGCCCTCTGGGCGCTGCCCTGGGGAGAGGCTGCAGGGACCAGAGAAGCAGGCCCACTGCGGGGGGGGGGGGGGGGGGGGGGGGGGGGGGGGGGCGGACGGGGGGGG
>NC_081571.1:74543466-74558773 GCF_022355385.1 Mustela nigripes | reverse complement strand
GGGGGCGGGGGCGGGGGCAGTCGTTGGGGGAGGCTGGCCCCGGCGACCAGAGCCGGATGGAGCGTGGGCTCCCCGGGGAGATGCTGCAGGCACGTCGGGCCAGCGGCCAGGATGCAAGCATCAGGGGCTCAGGAGGATCCTCCCACATGTCCGGCCCCACCAGCCCACCCCTCCGTCCCTGTCGCTCTGTCGCTCTGTCGCTCCTCTCCACGCCCTCTTTGTGCCCAGGTTGGCGCATCCTCTCTGGTCCCCCAGCAGCAGCAGCGGCAGCCGGGCCACCTTCGGCTCCTTGGCGCCGACATGGTCCTCGCCCCTCTGTACCTGCACTCCGGCTTCTCCTTCATTCACCTCCAGACCTCCGTGCCCAGCACGCCTCCCTGAGCACCCCACAGCTCTAATCTGTCCTTCTCTGTCACCAGAGCCACCAGAGTCACCCGAAGTAGAGCTCCCACCACGTCCCTGTCGTGCTCAAGGTGTCCCTGTCCTGCCCCAGACTCTGCGCGCGCCTGCACGGCCGGCCTGGTGCTGCTCCCGCGGCCGGGCCTTTCCGACCACAGTTTACCTGAAACACAAGAACTCCCGACGCTCCGCAGGCTGGTGACCGAGGCAGGGGACAGGTGAGGAGGGCACAGCCGTGTGGGTCTGTGGGGGCCGTGCACCCTCCCCAGATGCCTTGAGGAGGCAGGGTGAGGCCGAGACCTGCGACACCGAGAAGTGTTAGTCCTGTGGGCCAAGTGCGACCTCTCCAAGGGCCACCTGCCACGTGACTGGCATCCAGGGGGTGTCCCCCTCCAGCTGTTCCTGGCTGGTGGCGGGCTGCTGCCGGCAGATGGACTCCTCTGTTGTTTCCACGTGCAAAGTGTCTTCCTTCCAGAGCCTGCCACCATCACACAGCTCTGCGCAAGGAGGGCAGCGAGGTGCCAGGCCTCGAGGACCCAGGGCCCCCCCCGTAACTTCCAGTTTTGTTGGAGTCACTTTCACACCGGTGACTTCTGTCAGTTATGTAACAGTCTGTGGCCCAGACCCAGGTGAGCAGTAAATAGTCACCTTCACCTGAGAGCCGAGGCTGCAGCGCTGAGTCACGGGGAGCGGGGAGCCTCACTGCCTGCTGGGGCCTTGGGCAGGGACGCTGGAAGCTGTGATCGCTCCAGCTGGCTGGGTCGGACTGCCAGGACCGGAATGTAAGCTTAGCACTGAAGCCCGAGTGATCTCTCGTAGCGGACTGTGCCTGACTGCCTTGTACACGTGTGCGTACATGCATTGTGTATGTATATAAGTACTTGCTTATTGGTATTTCTAACTTAGCTACAAAAAAATTTATCGTGTAATTTTTAAAGTCCTAACTGGTCTAAGAAAACAGCAGGTCTGCAGAGTGATCCCCGGACGGGCTGGCTCCCTCTGACAGGTCTGTTCTTACCCAAGTACCTTTTCCTAGAAGACAGGGAAGGGTGGCCGGTATTTCTCGGAGGCGGTGGTCCAGAGCGTGGGCTCCAGGCTGTGTGGGGCTTGGGAGCCGCTGCCAGCCTTCCCCGGACCGGGGGTCCAGTCCCCACCAGGCCCACACTCTCTTCCCCGGGCCTCTGCCGCGGACAGTGTGTACCATCTGCTCGCTCTCTCCTCCGCAGCTTCCGTGACCCACATGGCCCGCGTGTTCGTGTACGGGACCCTGAAGAGAGGCCAGCCCAACCATGGGGTCCTGCGGGACCGCGCCAACGGCTGCGCCGCCTTCCGCGGCCGGGGCCGCACGCTGGAGCCCTACCCCTTGGTCATTGCCGGCGAGCATAACATCCCGTGGCTGCTCAACCTCCCAGGGCAGGGGCAGCGTGTGCTCGGCGAGATCTATGCGGTGGACGAGCGGATGCTGAGCTTCCTCGATGAGTTCGAGGGCTGCCCCAACATGTACCAGCGCACCCCGCTGCGGATCACCGTCCTCGAGTGGGAAGGCGCGCGTGGGGCCCCCGAGGAGACGCCGGCCGCTGACGGGACCCTGCAGTGCTTCGTGTACAGCACAGTCACCTACGCCCCCGAGTGGGTCCACCTCCCGCACCACGACGATTACGACTCCCAGGGGGGGCACGGCCTCCGCTATAATCCACGGGAGAACAGATGACAAGTGCCAAGATGGCTCCTCCACCGGGTTGGGGGTGTTCGTGGGACAGAGCCCCAGTGATGAGAGGATGCCCTTGGCCTGGTCTGCGTGCACTGGGTGCACTCAGTGTCCGTGGAAACAGAGTTGTAAAACTCAGTCCGGGAGAAGGAACAATCTCTCTTTCAGTTGCAGCTGATTCCCCCAGTATTTGACACACTGATCCCAAGATTATGCCTGAAGCCTGTCTATCCTATAGCGCTTTGTTGCTCGCTGCTTCAAGAAAGCCAGGGACTTGAATCGATGGGATAAGGAAAATTCAGGATCTTAATTCCCCTAAATGACATTTCAAGAACTCATATGTCAAATTTTTCTTTCTTTTGCTTTGCTTTGATCTGAAGATAACATTTAAATTGTAGACTTTGTGTAGCAGCTAGATTTCAGCAACCCTACTGCATTGATTCTAACTTGTAGCAGCAAGAAGAGTTTTTTAAACTGATTTGGGTTATCTCACTGTAATAAAAGAACCTCAAGAAAAACATATTGTGTTTGGGTAGTTTTAAACTGTATAAAACATTAGTATTCACAATTTTCAGATCAAGCTTATTAAAAAAGGGATTACTAAAGACGATCATGTAATATTGAACTGGATATTTTGGGAAACCAAATTTAAGTGTTGGTACTATTATTGATTGGGGGTGGGGGGGGGCTCTACTTATGTGGTAGAAGGTTCTTTTCTTTCTCATCTCGCAAAATCACAAGCCAGCTACTTGCTCAGATGCTGAAGAGCCCGGCTTCAGACGGACACACACCCAGGCCTGAGGCCCAGGGGCAAGGTGCCCTCCGTGCCTCTGAAGGGAGCTGCGTTTGGGGGGTGGGAGAGCCTTTCAGAGAAGAACCAACACATTAGTAATTTGTTCTTCAGGCCTGACAGAAAGCTTAGCTTCCAAATACAAACAGCACTTAAAATAATTCTAGCAAGGCATGAGTACCAATTACTCCCCCTCCATCTGATGATCTGTCCGCGTAGACTCCGAGCGGCGCACGACTCTGCCTCTGCTTACTCACCAGCCAACTCAGAGACGGATCCCGAGGATCTCAGAAGCCACTGAAAAACGCAGCTGCTGGGCCTCCATAACCTCGTTCTCCGCTGGGAAGGCTCCCGCGCTCTTCAACTTGATGGTAGACCGTGCTCACTAACTCCATCTGGCACAAAGACAGATCAGTATTTTTAGCCCTATTTTCTTAATTAGAAACTTGCTTCACAAAAACAAAAAGGCAAGGATGGGCACCAACGGATGGGTTTGTGGCAGCCACACCCACCCCTCAGGGTAAGGGAGCCCTGCACAGCCTCTGGGACCGGGTGGGGAGGGCAGGCGTGTGGGCCCAGCTCTCCTGAAGTGGCTGCCCCCTGGGCCCGTGGGCCCTGCACTTACCGCTGAGAGCCGAGCAGGACAGATTTCCAAACTCCCCAGCAGCCCCATGGGGTCTCTCAGATGAAACTCCCCAGCAGCCCCACGGGGTCTCTCGGATGTTCCGAATAGGCACAGATGGGCGTGAGGTCCTCAGCCAGGCAGAAGCAGGTAATCCGATTATAAGGTGGTAAATGCTAATTTAATGCGACTAAGGCAGAGAACTGGGGTTTATAGAAATGTTTTTTAGAGGATCACAATGAAACACTAGTATTTCGAGTCTACTGGCACAGCCAGTAGCCTCTTATGTACATTGTCTTCATTCAAAAAAAGGGCAAACTAATATTTAGACAAATGCTCAGCTTTATTGATTTAATTTTGACACTAGGAAATCTCACAGCAGAAGTACAAATCATATGTACAAGTATTTATATCAATAAAAATTTCCATTGGTGATTTTTTGGCAGAATGTTGGTTTTGACTATATGTGGAATAAATATGACCATGTAAAATCTGCTGCACAGGGGTGTTCCTGCAAAACGCCTGACTAAATTGAGTGTGAAAGAATAATAATACAAATGGCTAATTAAATTGGGTGATGACTGAAAGGCTATAAATACTTCATTCCAGTTCCACGAGCAGATCTCCTTCTCCAACTGTGTCCCCAGCTTTGCACTGCACTGATTTCACCTTGAATTAAAAAAGAAAAGAAAAGAAAGAAGAGGGGAGCGTCAGTATTATTAACTGGACCACGAGGGTGCCATCTCGTCACCCGTTTCTGGAAATGAAGAGACAGCCCCGCAGGCTTTGGGGCACAAGAGTCGACTCCTGCTTGGCAGAGGGGACCGAGTGCACAGGGGTGTCCTCGGGAGGGCGGTGACGCGCCTGTCCCGGTCTGTCCTAGAAGCTGCTGGTCCAAGGGAGTCTGCACCACCCGCTGCCCCTCCCCCCCCACCTCCGCCCTGCACTAGGCACGCGGGGGGCGGGGGGGGGGGGTGGTGTGCTCTGTAGCGCCCCTAAAAGCCAGCTGCCCTGATGCTGCATGAGCGCCCAGCAGCCCGCCCTCCCACGCTGGGCTGCGGCTTCAGGTGGTGAGTTACTGTATCCTTCGTGCTCAAAAACCAGAACCAGGGGCGCCTGGGTGGCTCAGTGGGTTAGGGCCTCTGCCTTCGGCTCAGGTCATGATCCCGGGGTCCTGGGATCGAGCCCCGCCTCGGGCTCTCTGCTCAGCGGGGAGCCTGCTTCCTCCTCTCTCTACCTGCTGCTCTGCCTCCTTGTGATCTCTGTCTGTCAAATAAATTAAAAGAAAAAAAAAAAAGACTTCTACCTTAAAAAAAAAAAAAAACCGCTTTAAAAAACAAAACAAAACAAAAACAAAACCAGAACCGAACCAAAACCCCACGCGATGACACAAGCGCCAGAACAAGGGCCACTAATAGGAGAAAGTCCCCGCCCGCGACCCCCGGCTTCCCTCCGAAGCGAAAGAGGAGCCGCCCGGGTGTGCGGCGGCGCCGCGGGGACTCGAGGCCCAGGTGGAACCGGTCCTCCGGGTGTGCGGACCTGCGGGGCTTCAGGGGTGTCGGCCTCCCGAGGGGCTCTGCCGTGCGGGGAGCGGGAGGCGAGGACTGCACACCCGCGGGGCCACACCTGCCCGGCGCTCTGGGCACCCGAGAACTGGCGGGCGGTCGGGGCCGCGCAGTCGGGGCCTGGCCTGCGTCCCCGGGAAGTGGAAGGGCAGAAGGGCCCCGTGTGCCTCGCATCCCAGCCTGGGGACCCTCAGAACCGCGGGAATCCGCGCCGCGATGACTTCAAAGGCCTGGAGGGTGCTCCGGGCGCCGGGGGCGGCTCACGCGGGTCGGAGGCCGCCGACGCTTGCACGGGACGCATCCTGCACGCTGCGCCCACGGCAGGGAGGACCGGCTTCCGTGGTGAGCGATCGACCGGCTTCCGTGGTGAGCGATCGCTCGGGGAGGAAAAGCGGCTCTCCAGGTAAGCACGGCCCAACCCGAGGCTCCCCCCGGCTGCTGCTCTGTGCTGGGCTCTGGCCAGGCCCCGGGCGCCCTGCTGGGGCGCAGCAGGAAAGGGATGGGCAGAAAGAGCTCCAGCTGATAGGGGTCGGGCCAAAGTACCAGCTGACCGGAGCCCCTCAACATTCTGGAAGCTACTCCCGGGCCACCAACAGCCAGGGATGGGCTGAGCCTCCGCAGGAGACCCAGAGGCCACCGTGAGACCAGGCAGACCCTGAACACACTGACAGAGGAGGGCTCCACGCTCCTTCTGGAGCGAAGGCCACGTTCGTTTTTGTGCTGGTACCCCAGTGCAGCAACAGGTGCCCTTGGCATGCATCAGACGTCTATATATATACACATGTTCTGGGTCCCCCCAAATGAGGTCAAGTTCTCATCATGCCTGGACATTACATGAAACTAACGCAGCAGAAATGTTAAGTGCAAGGAGCAAAACCACCAATTTCTACAAGAACAAAGGCCACTTTGGGGTTCACTTTTAGAAAAGGAATCAGACGTAGAGGCCAACATTTCCAAATCTTGCCATTCTCCTCTCCCAAACACCACAGAGCCTGGGCCCCGCCAACGGCAGCCCCTCCAGCCTGACCAGGCAGCCAGCTCCAGGCCTGCCCACCCTAAACTGGGCGTCTGCTCCCAGCCAGGCCTTTGGTCTGGGCAGGAGCCTCACTTCCTGCTGGGGTGACAGAGGATGTATCTCTCTGATGCAAATGACAACTGGGAGCAGGCAGTACCTCTCTGCCAGGACACCCACGTCCCGAGAGCTTGATCCTGGCTTCCCACAGAACAGGCCACGGAGCCGGCCACGGAGCCGGCCACGGCAGTCTCTGAGCCCCTCCATGCCCGCCCCACCCCGCCTCAGCCCCGGGATGCGGACGTCTCCAAACTGTCCTTCAGAAAAGCCTCCCTCAGCTGTGGGCAGCATCTTTATAGAAGCAAGAAGAATAATGAAGTTATCAGTAAAAGGACTTCTCCAGTTTCCTCAAGGAGGAAATACATGTGAGAAGTTTTACTCTTAACAAGTTTCAGGACAAATACGATTCCTTTTTTTTTTTTCCCTCCCTAAATCATTACGTTCCACATGTACGTGGGGCTTTCAGCTCCTCTTGATCTAAAATTGTCTAGAATTGTTCTCTTTGTGGAGAAATTATCTTGAAGAGTGACATTAATCTCTGCGATCTCTCAGACCAGTTCCCGCTCTGCCACCTAAGTCTCAGGTGACTAAGCGCCTCCGAGACAGATGTAAACATTAAAAATTAAAGACCCTTTAATTGGAAAGACATTAAGGTGAAAGAACAATTGTTCTTTGACTACCTGCGCGTCACAAACTCTCCATGAGGCAGGGCCACGTGGGTGCCAAGCAGAAAGAGCTCCTATGTCCTGGTGTGCAGGAGCGAGGAGCTGGCAGGGGTCACCTCCACGGTGCCTTCCAGCCCTAACCGTCCAAGATCCAAAGATGGAAGTTCTGCTTCCTGTCACAGAGCTGGCAAGGGCTGATGGGAACTTGGGGACATACCTTGCCAGTTTTCCCAGCTGTCATGCTGTTCTGCATTTTCATGGCTTCAATCACACAAATTTCCTGACCTTCTGCTACCTGGAAAAACAAACAGAAAAGAGACAAGTCTTAAAATTGTTCTGATTTTGCAATAACACTCAGGAGTGAAACCATCAAGAGACTATCAGATGCTCTGCAATTTGACCCAAACAGCAGCAAAGACCTCTAAGACTTCATGTTCCAAGTGACTCTTCGAGGGGTAGCAGAGAAGGGCTGTTCCCTCTGTCCTCATCAAATGCCACAGAGATGTGGCCAAAATGGAATGTTTTCCTCCTAAGTGAAAATGTCCAGATTTGGCACAGCCCCACAGATGGGAAGATCTATGGTTTCCGGGGGCTAGGAAGAGGGGGGTGGTTACTGAGGGACACAGGTTCTCTTCTGAGTGGGGAAGAAAATGTTCTAGATTGACAGTAGTAGTGATGGTTGCATAAGAGATTCTGGGACTAGACAAGAACTCCTGAGCGTGCGCGGTAAGGGGCCGAACTGCCCTGGGCGGGGTTTTATCTCCACAAAACCACTACCCAAAACTAGAGCGTTTCTGTCCATAGCCTTGGGGAGCTGGGAACAGCAGCCTGTGTCAACTTCTGCAAGACCGGCCAAGTAACAAGGAGGTGGCTCCTGGAAGGTGCCTTCTGACGCGGGAATGACCGCTAACAGCCGTGCCTGGTCCTTGAGTGTAGACCAGTGGGGCTGGGTATGGGCTCCCTGGTGAAGCCTGGGGCTTCCAGCCAGGAGGCAGCTGTGACCGAAGCCGCTCTCTCTAGTCTCTGTTCGCTGCCCTTGATGGGTGAGCACCAAGGAGCTGGGCCGGGCTTCTCTCCTCTGGGAAAAGGGCCTCCCAGTCTCCGACACGGTGAAGCCAACTTTCCTCGGGCAACTGGCTGGCTTTTCTGGGGTGCTGGTGGGCATCCTGGGGTGGAGCTCCCAGACCCTCACACCGGTGCGGCTGTGCTGGCCCAGAGTTGCAGGAGTGCCTGGAGAATGTTCTCTCCTGCGCTCCCCAGATGATCCCCGAGCTCCCTCCCGGCCCCCTGCGCGGCACAAGCTGTCTCCCTGGCAGTCTGGGCTGCCTGCGCCCCGCGCCTTCCTGTCCTCCGCTGATCAGGTGGTGGGCTGCCGTTTCCTGGCACAGAAATCGAGGGAGAGAGGGGATGCCAAAGCCTGGTGCTGGCATGGAGGAGAGACGCTGTGCTGGGAGCTGGGCCTGAAGCTCCGCGCTCACTGCCCGTTGTGATTCACTCTCCCTGGGCATCTGCATTCCGCAGACGGAGAGGAGAGCGAATGACCCGCTGGCGAGGGCTGCTCTTTGCACAGCAGAGGGACCGCAGCCGGGCTCACCGACCCCCTCCCGTCATCCCTTCGGGTCTTTGTTCTTTCCAGAGGCAGGAGGGGAGCCCACGAGATGCAGGCGGGGACAGCCCCACCCCCCGGGGCAGCACCTGCCATGCAGCCCCCCTCCCCAAAGCCCCGCAGGCTGGCCCCACAGCCTGGTGTCTCAGAGGCCAAGGGGCCAGAGCCGGCCCCCCGACACAGCTCGCACCCGGGCCCCGGTGGATTTCTGGAAATGGGTCTGAAACTCAATGTGACAGAATGGAAATTCTCTCCACAAAATTGTCAGCAGCTCTCTACCTCTGGGTTCTGGTAGCTCCGCTTCACGGGTGGATGAGTGCCCCCCGCGGGGACCTGGGTGAGCTTAGCCCACACCCCCCACGTCGCTGGGCTTCCTCTGCTGTCATCGGAGAGCCCATCCCTGGCCCGGTGGGCTTTTCGGAAGGGGGCACAACCGAGCCCCCTCCGCAGCAGGTCTGACCCCTCTCAGCTGCTCAGCCCGTGGCTCAGAATCTGCAGGCCAGAGCGCCCCTCCTGGGGTCTTCGTGGGATCTTCAAATAAGTGATGCACAGTTAATGCAAACAGGAGAAAGACGTGAACCCAGCAGATTTCCAGTGGTCACACTGAGGGGGCAGAGACCCACGCAACAAGGATGGCACAGGGCCCATGCGGGAGGGGGGCGGGGCCTGGGCCGGGACTCCACACCGGGCTAGAGCCGGCCACTGGAGATCAGGGCCCGCGGAAGCGTGGGGCAGCAGCGGCAGACCGGCCACAAGTTCACGGCGCTCTGCCCTCGCCAGCTGTCCTTCCTGGCCGGCTCTTGGTGCTGATACCCTGCATGTGGGTGATTCAAGTGGCAGGTCCCCAATCACACTCCTCAGAAAAACAAAAGCTCTGATGTAGACAGGTAATCAGGAGATGTGGGGACATCCCCAAGTTAAAACGCTCTTTTTTATTGTGTCACTGGCAATCTGATTAAAAGGACTTAAAAGAAAAGTGCCTCTGGATTCCAAGGGGCCCAGCCAGCAGCGCTGCCCTGAATCTACATCGGGTCTTCCTCTCCTCTCCTGGGCCCCTCCCTGGACCCCTCCCCAGGTCTGCCGGTCTCCGTGTCTACACAGGTCCGGATGGAACTTTAAGTAATTCCCTGCTCCCTCCCTGCTCACTTAAGCAATGGGTTTTGTAGTCTGTTTTCCTAGAAGAGAAAGAGCCCTTGGAAGTTGTTCTCTGAGACCCCGCATGAGAGCAAAGGCCGTCGTGGTCAGCAGAGTCGTGTTACCCGCACACATGGACTTGATCGAAATTCAGTCTTTCATCCCTCAGCCATCCCGGCTGGAGGAGCTCTGAGACCGCCGGCCACGCTGTCATGGGAGCTCGGCCCGGGGTTGTGTTGTGTCCCCTCCGCCCCCGCCGTGTCCCCCGCAATACTGGAGCCTTGGGTGCAGAGGTGGTGGCCCATCTGCATGCGGGGCTCGGAGGGTCGGAGGGTCGTGGGGACACCTTCCACATTTCCCCAGGTGCTCGTGGGCAAGGAGCGCGCCCCGACGGCTCACATGGGAGGGCACGGCCACCTAGGGCTTTGCGCGCACACTCCTGTAACACTTTTGTGTGTCATCTGATAAAGGCTCACTGATTGTGACAGGAGGTCTCCAACGTTGGGCTTACAAAATGGTCACAAGCCTCGCAAGTCTTTTCGATAAACCTAGTCAGCCTGATGTACTTCCCCGCTCCCTGTCTAATTGGTGTAAAGTTTGGAGGCCCCAGTCCTGGATCTTTCATCCGGCTTACTGCGTCCTCTCCTTTGACATGGGGTCAAGGTTCACATTCGCATCCGATTATCAGAGCGCACTCATTAAGCGGGGCCTGCCTCGCTCCAGAATGAGTAAGCTGGAGGGAAAACCCGGCCCATTTACTCAGCAGATTTTCGCATGGTTAGGAGGCCTCCGTGTCCCCGGCAGAGCCCGGCACTGAAGAGCTTCAGACATCTCCTGCTGATGATTAATTGTGAGTGATGGGAAATAAAATCCAGTAAAGCCAGCTGCTTGCCATGGTCGGCAAAATGACTCTAATGGAGATAGGCTGCCAATTTTCCAGTTTTACTGGCAAGTCTTCCAAGTGTAATTAAGGGAAGTTATAAATGATATGGAAATCTATCAAGTCCCATTTATTTTCAGAGGACTCTTTCCCCAGAGACTTTTATCTTCAAGCTTATAGTACGCTTTGTTGTGCTAATGATTTAAACCCCTTCTCATTTCTGATTAAAGCCCCCAATATCCTTCTACCAAGTTCGCCTCACTCCTTCCCCAAAGATGAAAAGGCCCAGAACCTTCTCCCACATACGTCCCTCTTGGAAAGCACGCTAAGACTGGGAGACGTTTGGCTACTTGTATCGTTTAGCCTGCGAACGCATGAAGAAAGCTCAAAGAAAGTGCAGGAAGAGAACGAGCAGAGAGAGGGGGGAGAAAAGACCTCCACCAAACATAAAAGGAAGCCCCCAAAAGTCCAGACTTGAAAAGCTGTGCTCAAGAGCAGACATTCATCAGAAGGTGGTGTAGCGCACTAATGTTATTTGATTTGGAATAAAAGCATGAAAATGATGGCAAAGGCCTAAAATTGGAGATGTAAAGGCTGACTGCACAGTATTCCATTTCTCAATTTCATCCTTCAGAGCCACAAAATGGGGGTGATACAGTGACGGGATGAGTTTACAGTAACAGCTGTGCTCTTCCCACACAGGGGAGGCCCTTCTAATGGGCGAAGGTCTGTTTGGAACAGACGGGGAGTAACAAAACAAGGTTCCCTATTAAGAGTGTGCAGTCCTATTTCTGATCAAGAAAATGAGTGCGGGAGTCGGATTGCCTCGAAGGCGGCCCCTCCCTCTCCTGTCGTCCCAAACCAGGGCGCTTTCAAAGGGGTTCTCCTTTCAGCGGAGGGACGAGGACAGAATGTCGCGGAGGGCTCTGCCCCCGTCAGCCCACTTCTCCGGCAACTGTAAAGAACGCACAAGAAACAGTGCCAGTGGCATATGGCTTTCTACTGTGCTAAACATTCACACAAAAGACAGGTTCATCAGTCATTGCAGTATCTGGATCAAAAATTAGCTCCTGATGGATGGTATTGGAGCTTACCTGCTGCTAGTACATTACCAGAGAAACACAGGTTTTGAAACCCACATGACATTAGAAAGTGCAGACCATGAAATGCGACACGTGCAGGCGCACATAATGTACGCCAGATTAGACAAAATAATAAATAAGCTATTTAAGCCCTCTGCCTAAAATCGGGCCCGCTGCAAGGAACCCTGGGTCACTTCTACACGGGCCGATTAATGCACAGCATCTGCCGTACAGAAGCGGGGCACGAAGCACTTCCGAATGATTTCAGCAATTAAAAGGAAACTGTTTCCTGCCTGTTCAGACAGCAACTGTTTCAAGGCAAGAGCGAGCACCAAATCACTGTGTGCAGCTGAAAAATTAAGTCCCCTTTTCGGGGAAGAGGGGTGGGCGGGGGGAAGAATTTTTATGGAACAGGGAGCCTTCTTTTGTTGTCCTGCGTTCTGTGTTTTTCTGCCAAATGAGACAGAAGGCTCGGAGGGCTTCCCGGCCCGCAGCGGTCTCCCCTTCTGCCGCCCGGGGCCACCCGAAAGCATGGATCAATATCAACCCCGCTGACGACGCCACGAAAGTGAAAATCCTTCAATTACATTTTTAAAGGCTGTTCTACTTAGAACACAGGTGCCTCAACGCAATGCATTTTACCGCCCTCAGATCTGAAGAAAGATGCAGTGAACAGCCACAAGAAAAAGGCCTCTCAGATTTGGTTAAAAGGCACCGCTAGAATCTGATTATAATAACTTCCTCTTTCTGAGCCCGTAAGATAGGCTGCTAAATATCCCCTGATATTTCCCCAAGAAGAAATGTGCATTCACATCCCAGCATCTTCATGTAAAGGGGGAGGGAGAAAGACCCCGGGAGACCGTCTAGTATTTAAGCAGTGCGGAGAGAAGGAAACATCATCAAATTACAAAGAAAGAGGAGGCAGGCGACAGAAATGCCACCAAACCCCCTATCTGCTACGGGAGCCCTCCCGCGATGGGCTCGTGTGCACGCCGCCTGAGTCACAAGGGGACGCGCAAGGAGGGGTGACGCATCAACCAGGCTGCTGGCTGGGGGGACTCGGGGTCCCCACCCCCCCCCCCCCCCCCACTGCCCAGAGCTGCCTCCCTGGCTTTCTGCGGTGGGTGACCAAGCGGGGAGCGCATACAGAGTCATGGCCAGTACAAGTCCAGTTTTCTTTAAAATGAAAAACATCTCTCCCTCCTGCCCTCAAAGTTAGCTGGGAACTGCAGCCAAAGCCCCTAGAGTGAGAGAACTCAACGGCATCTTGAAGAGATCAGTCTGGATCCCTCTCTAGGAAGTCGCTGTCTTCAAGTACTCAGCGACTGCATGTCTTGGGGTTTGGGTTTGTTTTTTTGTTTTTGTTTTTTAAGCAAAATGGTGAGGAAAGATCTCTTGAATCTTGGTAAGGTTGCAAACTGCCATCTTTTAAAATGGTTAAAAGCAGGATAACACAGCCTCTAACTCCAAGCAGATCATTTCTTGAAAAATAAAATAAAATGCCAAACTTGTAAGAGACTCTCCTGCAACGTTCAACTTACTGATGGACCTTAAAAACAGACAATCGTCAGCTCAACTTCTTTGTTAACGTCCAGCGAAAGTTAATCCTAACACTGAAAAAGGAGTGTTATCTGGAAGACAGAAAGGCCAAATCTGGGGTAGCCATCACTGCTACAGGCAGGACAGGAATCTGATTAGGGAGGGGCCGGGGCAAGTTCCCGGTGGAAGCGCCTTTTATTGTTCGGTACCAGGAAAAGCAAATACAGTGAAGATGAGCAGAGAGCATCTGAGTATTTCTGTTATTCTCTGGACCTTTATGTGTGTGATGTTTTATAATCTGAGTTTAAAAACATGCAACCATGAATGCATAGGTTTATTTATACATGCTTTGGAACGCAATCTGAGGTTTGGGTGGAAAACTGGCATCTTGTCAAATAAACTGCTATCAAATATGAAAATTTCATTACTGTAATGATTTTAGGATTATCAGTCAAGGTATCCAGAAACAGGAAAACAGATCTGTCATGGCCAGGTCCTCGGCCAGGGAAAGATGCTGTTGTGGATACTGGGCCATACCAGGTAAGCGGATCCCTGCCAGATGAACACAGGGCAGGAGGAACACAGGGCAGGAGGGACCATTCCAAGGCCTCTTATCTAGAATGCCTGAGGGCTGGGCGCCTGGGTGGGGCTCAGTCGGTTAAGCGTCTGCCTTTGGCTCAGGTCAGGATCCCAGGAGCCTGGGATGGAACCCTGTATCCGGCTCCCTGCTCAGTGGGGAGCCTGCTTCTCCCCCTGCCTCCCTCTCTCTGTCTCTGTCTCTCATGAATAAATAAAATCTTTAATTAATTAATTAATTATCTGAGAGCAAAGGAGTCTTCAAATCTGTTTCTTCAAGACCTGAAAACCAGAGGTCTCCTGCCAAGTTTATCTGCAACTTCCCCTGCCGTGGGCTCAGTTACAGAGGAGAGGGTTTGGCCCCGAAGGCGCGGTATGAATGCCACCCTCCAAAACGGCAAACCTGGGTCTCTCGGGGTTGCTGGCCATCCCACCACTTGGGAGCCCTCCCCTAGCAGCCCTGAAGGAGCACACACAAGGAGGACAGACATTGGGGCAAAATCTGGGTGGTACTCCTATTAATGATCCCAAATTTTCTGTTCTTATGGGGGTACTTTATAGGATTCCATTTTTTGCCCAAGACACTGCACAAGAACAGTCCCAAACGCCTACTTCCCCTTCTGCTAAAGGCCAGTTCCATTCTACAGTAGATCTTCCCCATCTTGGCCCCCCAAAATACTCCCAAGGCCTGTCCTACTGCTACTGAGCAGGCTAGAAAAGCAGCAACAGGCACTCACTGTCCATCTGTGATTTGACCAGGTCTCACAAACTGGTAAGTCACAAAGCGTCACTGCCAAAGAAAGATTTGTAAGTGGGGACACCGCCCACTTCCGACTCATATCTCACTTGTTACTGTTTTGAGTAAGATGGGTATTTCTGATCCACATCCGAGAGGTCTGTTGCACTGCAAGATAACTCAGAAATCCTGATACACTGCCACAGTAATACCTCCCCTTGGGCTGCCTTATTTTTTATTTTTGTTTTTTGCTCTGTTTCTGATATCAAAGGGCCAACAAAACAACTGTGCCCCTAATGACTTTATTTTACACTTCGGACTCAAGATGGAAATTGTGTGTCATTTCGGCAGCTCTCAACCTAAAGCGAGCAAGTACCCTCTGCCATTATTCTGAGAGAAGGTGTTTTTAATATTTTTGTTCAAGGATATCATAAAGATAGACATTTTAAAAATTACAGTAAGTTACAAAAAATACTGCCTTGATTAGAGGGCCCTCAGTTTATGATGGTGCTAAATACACAGAAAAATGGGTATTTTCCCAACTGAAATTAAAATCAGTCGTGAAAATATTTTCAGCGGGTGGATGACCACCAAACCAAACAAACAAACAAACAAACAAAAAACCCAACAGACTAAAGGCATATCAAAGTCATTCTATCCACTGTTTTCTGAAGTAAATGGGTGACAAGGGGACTTTCCATAAGCCACTCCTACTTTGTTCACTCCTAGGTTTGTCTGCGTGTAGGCATTTCTATGCATTTGACGGCCTGTTACCCACAACCCCCTCCCCACATGTTAAAAAAAAAAAGTTATTGTACAATTATTTAAAAAATGACTTTACTGCCACATTTAATGTCAAATACTATGTAACAGACACTGAAAGATATCAGAAACTTTTGCTGTGTGAATCCAAACAAAAACAAAAACAAAAAA
>NC_081571.1:74291712-74543066 GCF_022355385.1 Mustela nigripes | reverse complement strand
TTTTTTGTTTTTGTTTTTTTAACTCTGTTAAGATGGTTTACCTCACAAAACACATTTATTAATTATTATTTATGTGATGCTTTTGTAGAACACATTATTGCCAGGCCCGGCACTCTAAGATTTGTCAGATTTTACTTAACCTAAATATAGAAATTACAGATTACTGAAATCTAAACTATTAAAAAAAATTTCAAAGAATTTGCAATTTGTCTCTTTGGTCCTGTTTTGCTTGAAAACACACAGAGACAACTGATTCCATTATCTTTCTCCCGATAAAAGTAGAACTTGGGCTCAGTTATTGTTAGTACAGAGCACAACACAACATGCCCTGCGGAGCTAAAATAATTTAAAACCACAAAACTTAAAAGTTACCAGTATTCTTTTCTCATAATGGCCCCATGTAAGTGCTCTGCCTTTGGTCAAAGGAGAGTTTCCTGGCTTTTAATGACACAAGGCCGATCTAATTATAGAAGTTGCCCTTAAGAGTCCACGATGAAACTTTTCCTCCTGCATTTGGGGAAGGTACTAGCAGTCTGCGACACTTTTCGCAAATAACAACTCAGGAGAAAACACTATTTTATCAAAACACAATGGCCCAGAATAAGAAAGGAAGTCGAGCGGGGACCCAAAGTGGCACGGGAAGCTGGAGAGAAGAATTAGAAAGCTCTCCTTGACCAGCCTAGGCATGAGCCAGCGGAGAGCATTCCTTTCTGGGTAAGGCGAACAGCACAGACCTTAGGAGCCAGTTTGCTAGGGGTATGCCCCCCATGCCTGACTTTAAAGGACATAAAATAGAGGTCCCATTACACCACAGTAACATATTTTTAACAGTTAGTTCTCAAATTAAACCCTTCTCGAATACCCACATTTAATTATTGGTGGTGGTTTTCAATATCTGAGCTATCCCAATGAACCAAAGACTAATACCACATTGTTCCAATTTACTAAATGCCTTGCTTTCCCACATTAAACTATTAGCCAGGAACTGGAAAGTATGAAGGCTAAACCCCCCTGGTGTCTGCAGAAGCTAACCCGGGAGAAAGCAGTTGCTGGAAACAAGGAGGCTGCAGGCTCCCAGTTCTCTGCCCCAGGAGGGCTGGAGGGAGCCTGGTGCCGAGGGGAGGCACGAGATCGCAATCTGAGCCCCCTCCCACCCCCCTTCAGGTTTTGACTCAGGTGTTGGAAAAATAAGGATTTCAGTTACACGCTTACATTTTTTTAAAGTGCAACTGTGATTTTATAATTAAAGCTGCACCATTAGGACTGACAAGCTCAGGATGGCAGCCTATGTAGCTTCTAGAAAAGGCTTAAGAAGAAAAGTGGGGGGAAAAAAGCAAAACCCCAAAATAACACACCACATTATTTACCAACCTACGCGTCTAGTTGCCAGAAGATTCCACTGACTGCTCTGATGACGCAGTGTGTGAGTGCAGACAATTTTTTAAGGATTTTTAAATTTATTTTAGGGGCGCCTGGGTGGCTCAGTCATTAAGCATCTGCCTTCGGCTCAGGTCACGATCCCAGGGTCCTGGGATTGAGCCCCACATCGGGCTTCCTGCTCAGTGGGAAGCCTGTTCCTCCTTCTCCCACTCCCCCTGCTTGTGTTCCCTCTCTTGCTGTCTCTGTCAAGTAAATAAATGAAATCTTTAAAAAAAAAGAAAAGGAAAGGAAAAAAAAGGGATTTATTTATTTATTTATTTTAGAGAGAGAGAGAGAGAAAGCACCACATGTGTGTGCAGGAGGAGGAGAGGGAGAGGGAGAGAATCCTCATGCAAACTCCCTGCTGAGCAGGGGACTGTCTGTTAGCTGTATCCCCCAACTCTGAGACCGTGACCTGAGCTGTAGGCAGACGCTTAACCAACTGAGCCCCCAGGTACCCTCTTAAGACAGTCTTACTGTGCACTTTCTTCCACGAATGTCAGTGCTCTCAAAGTGAAGATAACAATTCACAGCTACTGAGCCTCTTCTGTGCTTTTCTAGAAAAGCAGGTGGAGTCTATTTCAGTATCCTCAGCTCAAAGCAATTGTTGGAGTCAGCTTTCCGACTTCGCTTACCAGTTCCAGGGCCACGTATTTAAACAACTGAAGGTGATTGTTTTTTCTTGATTTTCATTTATCGTAAGTATCTTTCTAGAAGCCAGTGCCAGCTATATGAGTTTTTCTCAACCTTATTTTACTTATGTTAATGTAGAAATACACAGGCATTTGTAATGCCTCTTTACAGGAGAACGTGTAAACTCCTCACCAGAGATGCAAAATGGAATCACCATATCATCCATCGAAGATGGTCATGTTTGCCCATTATTTTCCAGCACGTAAAGAAAAATGCTCGTGTCTAAGTGTCCCCTAGAAATCTGGTTGCATCTTTGTTTTCTTCTTATTTTTGCAGCAAGTCCACAGAGACTTCTATCCATGTTCTGTGAAATGCATGTATCCCACTAAAATAGCATGTTATTGTGAGACTAAACATGTACGGAAATATTAACACAGCCTTGATTTGTGCCTTAATGTCACAAGGTTGAGATGAAAAGCCTCAAACTGTGATCCTACATTACACGTATCAAGTAACGGGAGGGCTCTGATACTACACGGTCTATGGCATTACCTTTCCTCAGTTCCCTTCCCATTTATTCCAGAAGTCAGACAGAAAGTTCCCATCAAAGGGCTATTTCTTGGTATCAGTTCTTCAGGGATGCTCAAAGCCCAGAACGGTAGGAAGTACATAGAAAGTTTAAATAAAATATTGCCAAAATACTAAATTCGCCAATTAACGGAATGAATCGGGCCTTATTTCTATGCTAGTCCCAAGTCTTTGGGAGGGGAGGTTCTCAAGAGATAGTGTGACCAACCCAACTCAAATGAGCAACAGCCGGACAGGGAAGGCACACAAGCTCTTCCGCTTTTCCGTGGTCAAGAAAGAGCCGCACAGAGCAAGGTCACGCCTCAGTCCGCCCCGTCCCACAGACCGGCATGGTCCTTACCATGTCTCCAGGCTTGACAGAGACGGCCACCACCACGCCAGGCATTGGGGAGCGCAGAATACTGCTTGTGTCCTCAGCCACTTTTTCCAGCATATATTTGTTCAGTTCTGCAGCCAGTTTGGTTAAGATGCGCACCTGATACTGAAGGGAGGAAAAACAACAACAACAACAACAAACACCATGAATGAGTTTCAAGGAAGAACTTCTCCTCAGATGTAGCATTCATGCAGAATCCATTTGCAGCTTTGAAATTTAAATGATAACATCTTTGAAATCAAATGGTTTTGAATTATTGTACTTAAAAACAAGAATACATTTGTTTCTGGCACATGTTATGGGTAGTAGGATTTAAGAAGTTTCTCTAAGTAAGAATGACTCCACTAACTAGTGACAAACACCCTGTCTCATTATGAGAAATATCTCAAAAATCTGTAACGAAAACAGTGAGACTTTTCCTTGCATTCACTTTACCGCTGGTAAGCGTCTCTGCCCACCCCCACCCCCGGCTCCCCCAATCCTAGGAGCGGTCTGGGTCAGCGAGCAGAGGGGTGACGCTGCGAGCAGCCGCCAGCAGATGGCAGCAGACCGCCGTCTCGCGCTTCCCACTCCCCTCCAGAACGGCTGCGCCACCAAGTAGTTAAGACAAAGGGTTTCAGTGTCCGTTTGGGGCAAAATAACATTTAAAATTCAATGTTTTTCTAGGGATACAATATGTTAGATGCACTACAGGAAAAGCTAGCTTTCTTTGAGGCACAACGTGAGGCAGCCTTTCCAAGGTACCAGGACGGTTAGGGTAGATTAGGATGACACAGAGTGAGTATCTTGAACACCGGGAGACAATAATACCAAGATTGTAAAACCGTTGAGAGACACGTTGCGCACAAGCATTTCCATGAAACCTTTTGTAGGGGGTTCTCGAACAATTACGGGCGCATTAAAGGGAAGTTCAGTCCAACAGAACATTCCTAATAAAGGAGAAATTTCTGCCTCTGCGAGAAAAACCCCTCCCCATCTCTGTGGACAAGTATGAGAGCCACGGTTTGGTCTGCCCAAGAAGAAACAAACCAAAGCTGTTTGAGGAGGTGTTACTCAGGGAAGTTGAAACCACCACCTGAAGAGGTTTGGATTCCCAGCAGATCATATCCCCCAGGGGTAAGACAGACAACTTTCAGGCGGCTCCATTTTGTTGGGGGGAAAAAAGCTGCTGTAACTCAAAGCTTCCTGTGGGCATCCTGACCGCAGGGATGCAAAAGCAAAACAGAACTCACCCCCCTCATTCTGGACCGGGATGGGGGTCCTCTCCGAGCCTGCACTTTGCAGCGCCTATTCCAAAGGGATAGGGGAGGGCCCCAGGAGAGGCAGATTTGCCACTGTGACAGGTTGACTAATAACATCTTTACTCCTGAGTGTGTGTTTTGCAATCAAGACATGCGAGTGTCTGCCAGTTTCTGAAGGATATGATCCTTAAGTGAAATTACTGTGCAAATAAAAGCTTTTTGCTCCTATTAAAATTCATCTGAGTCATAAGTGGCAAGGGAAAAGCGAGGAGAGTGCATTCTGCTGTCAGTCCAATACACATTCTGGGTAAGAGGGACTATTTATCAGCAATGAATTGTACCTCAAAGTCCTTCATTTAAACTATGGGGGAGGTGGTGGACAGTGAAAGAAGGGAGAATATAATTGTACCAAATTGCATGGTTTTCGTATCTGGGCTCTGTCTGCCTTGGAAAATAAAATCCAACATCACTAGGAGGAGGCGAGTGAATAGGAAGTCAATTCTCTGGCTGTCGGCACCCTCCGCCGCTCCCTCCATGCGACTGGCCAGCATTGGGCCCAGCTGTCCAGGTTCCATGCAGTACCCAGATTGATTTTTTTCCCCCCTTGTTCCTTGTACCATTTGACTTCAAAATGAGAAGTCAAAATTCAGGGAAAGTATCTTTCTCCACTGAGGATAATATGATTTCTCACATTTCGCCACAGTGGACAGACTTAAAAACTAATTTTAGCTATATCACAAACAAGCCTTAATATAAATAAAGAGCTAAGATTGTACCCAGCTCCATTTCTCCCCAGAAATGACAAGATCCTGCCTAAAACTGGATCCTTTTACTATTTTTATAATTTTCATATCTTTTGAATTCCTTTCTCCGTGGGACTCCTGCTTTGCTTGGAAAGAGATGTAAAACAGCCACAAAACTCAACGCCTTTAGATGCGGTCTTTGTTACTGATGAGATGTTCCTTTTCCTTTTGTATTTGTTTATTGTTCTTAAATCTGTCTGGGGGATAAGCGACTTATTGTAATCACAAGTGAAAAATAACAAGGGGGTAAATGCCTCAGGAGAGGCCTCAGTGCAAAGAGTTGGCGAAGAAACGACCTTTCTGAATATAAAAAGAGGAGGCAGCAAGAAGGTTCTCTTTTTAAGATCACCTTTGATGTTGTCCTGACCCCTTCGGCGTGCCCACACAAACACGCCTATTAAAACAACGGCTTGGCTCGGGCCTGGCCGGCGCAGCAGCACACGGGGGCGCCAGCCCGGGTGGGAACCGGGGTGGGAGCGGGGCGGGCCCGGCATCTGGGCCCCGCAGAACCACACTGGCCTGGTGCGAACCAGAAGAGCTTTCCGATGCTGCCAGGAAAGAACTTATTTAACAGTATACACTAGGGCCTTCAGAGCTAACGACCAAAACTGCTACTGATTGGTTTCTCTGAATTCTTAGAGGGCACGGGCACGGCAGTCAACTCGCTGGAAAAAAATTCGGGAAAATGCCCTGGGGCGCACCAAGTAAACCCTAAGGGTTTTTACTCTAGGCATTTAACAGCCCTAATGGGTTCTGCAGAACTTCCTGGAGAGGCTGGATTTTAACTTGTTGTTACTGTTTGCAAGCACGGAAACCACAAACTGGATGTTTCGGGGGTAGGAGTCCAAGATCAGAAAGATTAGTTGACGGGACATGGAAGTACAATCCTTTGAGGCCAGAAGGGGCTAAAGCCGCAAGGTCATGCGGGATTAGAAGCTGCTCCGGGCGGGGCCTGAGGTGGACCAGCTCTGGAGTCGGACAGAGTCTCACTGTGGCTGTAGGGAGATGCTCCCCAACCACAGTCAAATGATCAAGTTCTCGAAAAACAGCTCACAGGTGTCTGGGGGCCTCAGTTATTAGGTGTCTGCCTTTGGCACATGTCATGATCTCAGGGTCCTCGAATGGAGCCCCACATTGGGCGCTCTGCTCAGCAGGGAGCCTGCTTTTCCCTCTCCACTCCCCCTGGTTGTGTTCTGTCTCTCACTCTGTCTCTCTCTGTCAAATAATAATAAATAACTTTAAAAAAAAAAAAAAAAAAAAGGCAGCTCACCCCGTAAGCAAGTGCTGAGGACAGGGCTCTCCAGACTCCCCGCAGGACAATAACGGAAAGGACCCAGGCGCTATCTAATGACCTGAGCCTGGGTCTCTAAGCAAATCAACGGTATGGTGTCCGCAAAGTAAAACCATGCCCAACATGAAAATGTCTCCCAACAAGTTCCAGAGGAAGAAAGAGAAGGGAATCATACCAGACATAAAAGGAGCAGGACAAAAACTACGAGAGATGGATGATTAAAAGGGACACAATGCAACTGTTCTAAAAATGAACATGCAACTCTTACCGTGGAACCTGAAAAGAGGAGGGGAAGTTGGGGAGCAGGGAGCTGTCAGAGCTGGGGGGGCAGTCATGGGTTGGGAGAGATATATACTTTTTGATCAGATCAGTTAAGAAAACCACCCTGCAAACAGGTCCGGCCACGGGAGCCTGGCATGCGCGCACACACACACCCACACGCACATGCACACACATGGCTGTGTGTGCCGCGGACAGTAGAGCAGCCCGCGCTGTGGACGTGCCCCACTCAGGAGGTCACACAGAACACCCTGACATGGGCCGCTGCACCTCCCCAGGGAGCTTAAACCCTCCAGCCTCTGAGGCCTCCCGATTTTCCAGCCACTTGACACCTCCCACGTGCTCACACCCGCGCGATTCCGAGGTCTGTGGGCTCCTGGCAGGATGAGGACTAAGAGTGCTTTACGTGTTTTTCCAGTTGTGACTTCCTCGTCACACGGCGCACCTCTGCTTTCCATCTCTGCATCGTTCTTCCAAAACAAGGAGTTGGTGGACACTGGCTGAACTGGTCATGGTTTTGCCGGGCAACTGTGGGCCATCTGGGTCAAGGGTAAATGATGACCTTGCCTAGTAATTATTTTACATCGAGTCCCCTAACATCCTCTCTGTGGACCCTCGCCAAGTCAGGTGGCTGCGCACCTCTTCCAACACAAGTTTTCCACCTCCTGACCCCAAAGGTCTCCCACCTTCAACTGTGTCTTCATTTCCAGTGTGGCCGCAGCACTGACCCTCAGATGTGCCCCGGGAAGTCTCTTCTCCTAACTCTAACTCCTAACTCTGAGCTGGAGAGCAACTGTCAATCCCTTAAAGTGACAGAAACGACTCGCTACAAAACGTGACACATCTTTAAATTAAACACCGAGGTGAAATCAGAATCTTAATTCAACTTTTTTTTTTCCTTTCCTAAGTTCTCTGTGGGCTACACCATGAACGGGCTGGGGGACGGGCAACACAGCAGAGGTTCACCGCCCTGCAAACCGCGTTCCCCTCGACTTCAGCATCCGGCCCAGCAAAGCCAACCCGACCGAACTCTCCAGGAAACATGGAGAATCCGAGCCCACAGCTCGCAGCCCTTCTCTGGGAGGGATGCCCGGGGCGGAGAAGGTGAGCGAACAGAACAGCGTCTACACAGCGGCAGCCGCCGCGGCTGCCTGTTAGCCGAGCGCGGTGACAACTCCATCCGCGCAGTCTCAAGGTAGCTGTCAATCAGGACGCATCATTTAATCCAACAGCACTCGGAGGACTCTCCGGCAGCCCACAAGACAGCAGATCTACAGCTCTATTTAGATCAGCGCCCGGTTGTGTTTACAATGCAGTGGCAATTAGAAAAGATGCAACAGGCAGCAATATTATGGAGATTTCCATTTTGCAGTATTGCCCTGTAAAGTGTGATCCCGCTTCACAGAGTCAGGCTAAATGACAAAAGGCTATTTTCTTCCGTCTCCCAGCTCCGACAGCACTTCATTTGCAGCTATCTATAATTAGATTAATGGTGTAGTGCAGTACAAAGCAGGCCCACTTCACATCAGATAGCATATGAATTAGGACAAACACTTATTTCAATTCCAGGCAGAGAAAGCAATGACTGGGGTATTTAGCATACCCTTTCTGGTGGAATGAGATGTTAATTGTGTACCATTACCTCTAAACTGCTTGCTTGTTGTATAAATCACTGTGCTAATTGATGCAGAGATAGAAATGTAGCCACGGGCAAGAAAGCAAAGGAATGAGGGCTGAAGATGTTGGATAAAGGATTATCGAGTAAAACCATATGGAGATGAGGTTCCTTTGAAACCTTTCCTTTCTGCCCGTGAGCAGGATTTCTGAAAAGTACCGACAAACTCTTGTGCTAGGAGAGAAAATGTAATTTTTCACATTCCTTTTTAAAAACACCTGTTTCTTTTCAAAGTTCCTGGCTGTCAGAAATCCAAATAAGAGGTATGTGGAATTAATCTGAATATATACTTACACAAACACGGGCTGTGTCGTTTTCAAAGTCAGATCTCCCTATCTGGGTTTTTGGCTCACGGGTTAATAAGGAACACTTGTAAACCACCTGAAGCAGATGTTTCTGTTCCATCCAAAGGGCAAAAATAAATTCTTTCCCAAGACTTGGAGTTGTTCTTATCCACGCAAACAAAACAAAACACAAAACTCTGCTGGTTTAAGTCTGTTATGGGCTCGAATTATGTAGAAGGATTTATTCAGGATGTGAACCCAGCAGAACCATTTTGAACTGCCAGTGAAACATGGATTTTAACACCAACACCAAAACACTGAAATTGGACTACTCCAGTTCATGATTTTATACCGAAAGTAAGGGTATAAAACTAGCAAAATATAAACAAAAGCACATAACAACTTAAGAGCATGACTCTTATTATAGAATGCTACCCTTCTCTTTTTAAAATGTCCTACTTGGCACTCAACAGCTCTTATTTGGGTAAAAAATGAGTGTCCCTGAAGCGCAAATATAGAAACCAAATGCTATAGTCAAAAAGTCAAACTGTTACAGATCCCCAGATACACGGGCTCTCTGGAAGTTCATCAATCAAGTGCGCGCACCCTGTGTTATGTGCTCACGATTTTCTTCATGGCAAAGCAACAGTAAGGTGCAAATTACTGCTGTGCACTTTTTCACAAATCCAGCTGCTTGGTAATTAGCACTGTTATAACAAACTTTTACACAGACGGCAAACACAGTGGGTCAGTTAACGGTTCAAATTCTCAACTTCAGAGTAACAGTTAATCTATCCATCCATCGCAAAGGCACTTTTGAGAAGTCCTGTGTGTAGCTTAGCCTTGTGAAATCCAAATACCGTAATAACTTGCAAGACAATAAAACAACGTCCCAAGAAACTAGAATGTCTGGTTCCAGTTATCACCACTGCAAGTTGGAGAAAAAAGTCCAGAGCTTCTTTGGGCGGTGGAGGGAGGGGGCGAGTCCGCCTTCCCAGACCAAGTCGTCTTGTCGTATCAACACCACCCGCCCTGCAACTGCCAAGTCCACAGCTTAAGAGTCAGGTCATGATGCTAAATAACCACATAACTATATATATTATTTAGAGGATACTTTATATGATAGTTTAAAAAATACACACACAGCAAACCTGTCCATGTATATAAAGAAACATCAAGGGTCCCTGAAATGGAAACAAATGCCAGCACGATAAAGAGCGTGATCTGCCCTAAAGTAACCCCTCCCACGCGGGCCGTGAGGGGACATCAATGGAAGTGCGTGGAAAGAAAGCTCTGGGGGCAGCGTGAGGCCTGTTCCCAACCATATAATCATTTGTTTGGACCACTTAAACTAGAGCGGTACAGCCCGCAGCCAAACATCGACGCGGCCGGCCCTCACAAGCTTGGGATGCTGGTGTTAACAGGAGAAAATATATGGTTTCTGATATTGCAACCCAGTTCCCTGGCATTTGCTCCCTTTAATTGAAAAAGGCCGTTAAACACAAAGTAAATCATTCAGTTAGGTTAGCTGTTTAATGACACGTAATTGATAACGGCAACGGGCTGCGGTGACAGAACGATCCACTTTCAACACCAGCCCGCTCACCGTTATGAATCAATCTCCACTCCCCGGTTTAGTCGTCCGCGGCCAAGTTGGTCCTTGAACTTGAGTCTTTTGCTGGACAGATCAATGCGCCACAAGGAGCCCAGGGGTGCAAAGATCTCATTAAGGTCAGTTTTTGAGGCAAGAATCACAAAAACAGAGGTGGAAGGAAAACCAATAAAACTAGATGAAGACCAGTTCCGCGACTCATCTTTCGAAGTTCTTGCTAAAAGAGAGGTTTCCCTAGAGAAAAGGACTATCTTAAGGCTAATATCAAAACCTTTGAGGGAATGAGTAAGTTTGTGCGTAGCTCCAGCTTCTTCCCAAAAGACAATTCCCTCCGAAGAGAAAAATACGGGGACAGCTGTCAATAACACAAAACCTAACCTATTTTTTTTTTCAATTTTGTTTTTTCATCAGAAACACAAGTCCTTCCAATTCTAATGCCCTAAGACAAGCAACTTTTTTCTTACAATAGTGCTGAAAATGACTTTGGAAAATTAAACATTAAACCCAGAAAAAAATAAAAATAAAATAAATAAACACTAAATCCAGGACTTAATAAGTCCTATTCCCTCGGTTGTGTTCCCCTGAGGTCACCTTCCCGGTGACTGGAATCCCTGGGGTCCCAAGATGGATTCAGCAGTCATGGAAAAGAACAAGAGCTAAGGTCCAGGAGGAAGCCAGCCCACGCCCAGTGTGCGGGGCAGGCGACAGGTCCCCAGTGGGTTTCTCAAGGAGTGAGTCTGTGAAGGGGGTGGGGGGGACTTTCCCGGTGCCCACCTCGGTAAGGACACTGTGCACAGGTGGGCCATGAAACAGGAGTCCCGCCTCTGCTTCACGCAGGTGCCCACAAGCCATCTAACAAGCAGGTCCATCCACCACGAAGGTAATTTGCTGGAATAAGTGGCACTTTCCCATCCACAAAGGCAAGTCCATTGACAATGTACTATAGAGAACTCACGAAATGGAACACGAGCATTCTACTTCGGCAGGAGTCTCTGTGACACATTATAACTGCAATGAGTCATTTCTTTCTTTCTTACATAAGAAAAAATATTATACATCTTTGAAAGCCTTGTACTCAATTATGTAACAATAACGACATCTGTGAACGGTACGGGCTGTTTCTATTCTGTACCCTGAATTGTTTTACGTAATTACACACTTATAAGGTATTTGGTAAACCAGTAAGAAGGTACCTTTTTAAAGCACTATATAATTTGGGGTACAATGAAGTGTTCTCTTGAAAATGTATAATTAGGGCAGCATCAGCTTACAGAAAAGTACAGGAAATGTTATAAAAACACAATTATGTAAATAACCACATAGGTAGGGAAGCATACTCTTTTGCTATGGTCCCCACCCCTCTAGTTCCTCTTCTATTTGAATTGTTCTTTGCTCATCTCAAGTTAAAGTAACGTTGTCTCTAGAACTCTGGGGGAAAAAGACGGGGAGCTTGGCCTTCCCCTGTAAGCTCTTTAGTCCCGAGCTGGAACACCAGAGGCCTGGGGAATGTGCCAAGGCCAGGAGCCATTCAACAATACTCATGGTTTTATATGGATTCTTTTTAAATGATAAAATACTCTCATAATTATGAATTCACTAAAGAAACTCAGAATCTAATAAGCCAAAATATCAGCTTGCATTGGTCAGAAATTTGAAACTAAAATCTATCAAGGCAAGGCAAACAAAACTACAGATGATACTACTGTGTAGTAAACTGCTGGCCGAGGCGAAAGCTGAAAACTACAGAAGATCACAGTCCGCCTCCCCGAAATACGCCCCTCTGGCGCAAGGACTGTTTTGAGCTGAAAGCAGTTCTCTGCCCTCCCGCTCCTGTCTAAAAGCAGGTGTCTTTGTCCCATACAAGGAAGAGAACTACTCCACAAGTACTCTGATCCCCTGAGAAGGCTCTTATCTGCACAATAAACCTTTCGAAAAACCATACTTATCATACATTTCCTAGTTACCTCCCCAAAACTTACCCCTAACCCCAGAAGTGCCCAACCCCCTTTCCTTTGCCTCCACACTATGCTGTCCTTTGTTAAAATAGTATATAGCGCCCAATTCTAAATGTCTCTTTAAGTCCCATTTCCTTGGAACTCCCATGTAGAAGTGGGTAATATAATCTATTTTTTCTTTTGTTTTTCTGCCTTTTGTCCGTTTGATTTGCAAGGCTCGAAGCACTGGAATCTAAGAGGATAGAGGGGAAAGTCTTCCTCCCCCACACAACCCAACCACCGCTGGTCCAAAGTACTGGGAATCATCTTGTCAGGGAGGAAGAAATTGCTTTTGCCCTTCAAGGTCCTTCCAGCTGTACTAAAGATCAGATGGACATAAGACAGATTAACAAGAGAAAAATCAAATTTAAAATTATATGGATGGGCAGTCCACACAGACATGAAATTGCAAAGACAGGCAAAATGAGGCAAACTGAGGTATGTCTGTCATGCTGACCACGGAGAAGCGAGTAACAGATCTGGGACCTCAAAGGGAAGGAATGCAACCTTCAGGAAGAATAAAAAAGAGTAAGTGTTTGGTAGACCAATGTTTGCTGGGCCACTCAGAAACAATGGGACATAGAGGGCTTTGATCAAGCAGGCCTTTCTGGTTCCTCTCTGTCTACCAGACCTAGTTCACAGTATAATGCAGTTATCTATGGTGACAGCTCTCTTCCTGGAGCAGGTCCTCCAACTAAATTTCTTTTCAAGCAGTTGTGGGGGAGGTAAAGAGCATTTCCTGAATCTGCTGCGTTTTGACTACTTTTACCTCAAAATTATCTTCATGCCAAAGTGGCCCATCTTGGGGTAGTCTGCCCTTGGCCTCCGAAATCTCTCAGAGGGGCTGCTTAGCAATTTTGTTATTTAAAATTCTGACATATTTTAGAAGTTTAACCTGTGCTACTAAATGGACTTCTGGCATGTCGCACATCATGCATTATATGGAACATACAATACTGAAAATAGAAGAAATCGGTATGTAAAGCCATGTGGTCAGCTGAGGGAAGAGATGTGGTCACCATATTAGAAGCAGCACAGGAGAACGGGAGAAAAAAAAAGTGCAAGTCTTTAAGGCCAAATGACTTGAATTTTGATATTCCAACTGATCTCATCTTTTGACCAAGTGATGTAACCTCTCAAAACAAATCTCTTCAGGTCACTTGGGTGGCTCAGTGGGTTAAGCGACTGCCTTCAGCTCAAGTCTTGATCCCAGCGTCCTGGGACTGAGTCCCTCATTGAGCTCCTTGCTCAGTGGGGAGCCTGCTTCTCCCTCTGCCTGCCACTCCGCCTACTTGTGTGCTCTCTAAATAAATAAGTAAAAAAATCTCTTCATTTCTAAATACAAGATAAAACATGCATTAAATGAGTGAGGTTAGAGTAAGCTGACAAAGATTTGCAAACTAACTAGCAAGATGCCAAGCCCAGTAACTACTCACCAAACATTATTTTCTGTGTCCATCCCAAACATCTCTCATTGTCCAATAAGAGACAGTAGTGGGTAGGATTAACTTTTTCATTGTCTATTGTAAAACATCTTGATGGCAATTTCTATTTGTTCCAGTTCCAGTCCTGTGGTTCCACATATAGGAGCAAATAGACTAAATTTTCCAAATACCACACCCGGCTCTAAGATCAAAGAAAGGAGGTCAGTTGTGATATTAAGGAGGCTTCCAGATCAGGCAGTGCAGGATTCCACGGTCACCCTCTCCTTACAGACTGTCAACTGATTTAGAGAAACAGTTTGGTTCATTCATTCAGAAACCATTTATCAAGCATATGTGAGCAATCTGAGAATATAATATAAATAGGAAAAAATGGCTCCTGACCTCAAACACCACTAAGTGGCCAAAAAAAAAAAAAAAAAGACATTCACAAATGATACAGATATAAATATACAGGAGTCCTACAAAGGATGCAATCAATATGGGGTGGGTTTTTTGTTTGTTTGTTTGTTTTTGCCCCTCTCTTGAAATTAAGTGAAAGGAAACAAAACTTCTTTTTCATACTCAGAAAACTCTGGCCACTAACTCTGGGCACATTCCCCACACCAAGCAATTGGGCCCCTGGTATCTACCACCTGGGTGTCTACAGCTGAGTTTGGTTCTGACACTATCTACCTGCCTCACAGGTTAAAGGCTCAGTCCCACAAGACACCCCCACATCAGATGCCAAGTCCAAGTCCGGGCAGTCACCAGTGCTTCTGACAGACGTGTTATAAACCCCAAGTCCCCACAACCCCCTCCTCAGATTTGACACTTTGTTAGAGGCACTCACAGAACTGAGGAATACCATTTAGCTACTGGATTACTCATTTATTATAAAAGGAAACACCCAGAACAGCCACAAAGAAGGGATGGATAGAATCCAGTATGGCGGCAGGCGCGCAGAGCCTCCCCTCCATCCCGGGGGTGCCACCCTCCCGGCACCTCCATGTATGTGGTCAGCAGTCGGGAACCTCTTCAAACCTCTTCAGAGAGGCTCCATTATGGAGGCACGACTGATTAAATCACGGCCACGGGTGATTAGTTCAACCTCCAGCCTCTACTGCCTCCCCAGGGGCTCGGGTAGGTGGGGTGGAGGTGAAAGTTCCAGTCCCTTCACAGCCTTCTTGGTTTCCCTGACAAGTAGGCCCTGTCTTTTTAGAGGCTTTCCAAAAGCTGCCTCATGCACATAAGCTCGGGTCTGGTTGAAAGGGGCTTGGTAGAAATAATGGAAGATGCTCCTTTTACCTTCCTTACTCCTCTCCCTTAGGGAAGTCCAAGGGACTGAGGACTGGGACGAAGACCAAACATATAGTTCTTATTACAAATCACAGCATTCCTTAAGTCAAAATTCTGCCACTGGAATTCTGGGGTATATTATCTGAGATGTTGGAGGCTGCACTCGGTGGGTCCAGAAGTCATCAAAACATAAAGATCGAAATCTCTCTCTGAAGCACAGGCAAACATGGAACTTACTTTTCACGCCTCATTCTTCTCCTTTGGAATTTCCACTGATAACATCCTTAGCCTGATAAATTGGCCTTCCCTTCAATTCTCATGAGTGTTCTCTTGCCTGGAAAGTTTGCCATATCCATGCTATCTATCAGAATCTTTCCCCAGACTTAGGGTCTACGTTTCTAATTTCTCATGGCAGAATTCATATTTGAGGAAATTGAGAGATTTTTATGAGAGAGAGAGAGAACTGGGAACTGAGTTTGTGAGGAAGGCTTCAAAGTTCTTATAAAATTTAAGATGTATTTTATGGAGTCAACAATAGTTAAAGGCTTGTACCAGTCCTACAATAAAGAGGTATATAAAACAAGCTAATAATCCCCCCTCCAATCTGACTCCCCTGAAGTCATGAAATAATTTGTATTATAAATCTGCTATTCACCAAGATCTATAAAAACAGAAACACACATACCTACTTTTACAAATACAACAAGGAAGCCCCTTTATATTCAAAGGGGGCAATCCATGATATTTTGCCATTCAACACCTTTGACTCACTATAAGCTTTTAAACACAGGGATGAACTTCTAAACACAGGAAGAAATCTAGGTAACTTATTTTTCTTCTGACATGCTTAGCTCATCTGAAGTGGAGGGAAAATCCCCCATGTAGCCATGTGGTTTCCAGACCCCACAGCACACCGACGCCGCCATGACAACTCCAGAAGGTAGAAAAGGAGCCCCCCCGTGGCCCTGCCGGCACCCCTTCACCAGAGTTGAACTGCCTCCTCCCTGAGGATTATAGCGCCCAGTTGTAAATGTAAGAAGGCCTTGGCTATGCTTCCCGTCGGCTTCTCCGACCCTCCTTCCCAAGGCTGCGCCGACAACTCACGCCTCCGCCGGCGGCTCCACTCCCTGTTCTTTTCTCAACTTTGTTCTCGATTTCTCTAATTACCCACAACAGCATGACTTGGTATCTGGATGGAACCGAGAACTCAGCCTGGTTGCAATGACTCCAGAAGAATTTCCTAGAAGTCGTCCTTCACCCAAATACTAATACTCGTAGCAATAAACAGAAAGCTCTCTTCACTTTATAAACAGTAACCACTCCGTGACTGTCTGCGTCTAGAAGGCTGGGAATGCCAAAAGAAATTGCCAAAAGCTTTGATCCTAGAAGTTTGGATCATTTCCCTACAGACTTATTCCTGATAGCTGTCAAATCAAATTGAAAAACACCTACCACTTTTACAAATACCACTAAATAACACTCCGCAGTCCATGAAGTCAGGCTAGGAAGGCAACAGTTCGCTTGCGCCCATGATGCAAAGATGAGGGGCGCTGACTAGCAGCTCTTCTTTGCTGACCTGTAATTCCTTCCTCTGGAGTGCAGGGACAGGAAAGAGAGAGCCCAGGGAGGCGTGGGGCAGGAGGGCTGCTGCTGGACCTCCTGGCTCTGAGGCATCTACCTTAGTGAACCCCCCGAGCTCCCCACCCCTGAGCAGAGCCCCGCCTCACTTTCAGTCTCAGAAACTGGATATTCTCTATAGCACAGGATGGGTCATTCTCAGCTGGACGGATCTCCTCTGCCAGACCACAAGAAATTCCTGTGTAAAACCCAGCTTATGGATTTCCAATCAGAAAGATCCTCGTAAAGGGAAGCAGCACATCCCCTAAATGTAGGCGGGTACCCAAACTGCAGCCCCTGGTTGTTGGGTAAATACGGACTCAGCAGAAGGGGGCATTGGACGCTCTCCGCTGAGTCAGCACGAGCGGTGGTTCTCCAACCTAAAGCATCAAAGCTCGCCCAGGGGGCTGGTTCAAACAGACTGCTGAGCCCTACCTCCGGAGTCTCTGATTCAGGACTGGGTTGGGGCTTATATTTCTAACAAGTTCCCAGGAAATGCTGAAGCTACTGATCTGGGGCCACACTTGAGAAGTGTGGACGGCAGGTGCCCTTCTCCACCATAGGAACAGCCTTTCCAGGGGGGGCTTCTTAGACCCTCTGGGCTGCTGTAACAGAAAACCATGGCTGGGTGGCTCATGAAGGACAAATTGTTATCTCCCACAGTTGTGAAGGCTGGGAAGTCTAAGAATAAAGGCCCGGCAGAATCCATGTCTGCTAAGAGCCGGCTCCCCAGTTCACAGACCATCTTTTTGGCTGTGTCCCCACATGGGAGAAGGGACAGAGGATCTCTCTAGGGTCCCTTTTATAAAGGCACTAATCCCAAAGGCTCCCCCTCAAATACCACCATCTGGGGGCTAGGTTTCAACATACAAATCTGGGGGGAGGGAGACATAAACATTCTGTCTATAGTGGGGATTTTAGCTCACGTCCAGTGAGAAGCCTTTCTTTCCCTGGACTCAGCCAAGCAACACACTGTTCAAGAATGCTTCTTTCATTCTTGCTCTGTGTGGAAAAATCTTCTGTGTAACATGGTCTTTCTTCATACATGATAATCACCTAAGAAATTTTGAGTATAGGGATAATACTCTCTAAAATGGGTTCAACGGCAGGGCTATCCACTATCACCACTGCTATTCAACATAGTACTAGAAGACCCAGTCTCAGTAATCAGACAACAAAAAGAAATAAAAGGCATCCAGATTGGCAAAGAAGTCAAACTCTCACTCTCTGCAGATGATATGATCCTTTATGTGGAAAACCCAAAAGATTCCACCCCAAAACTACTAGAACTCCTGCAGGAATTCTGTAAAGTGTCAGGATATAAAATCAATGCACAGAAATAAGTTGCATCTCTATACACCAAAAGCAGACAGAAGAAAGAAAAACTAAGGAGTCGATCCAATTTACAATTGCACCCCAAACCATAAGATACCTAGGAATAAACCTAACCAAAGAGGCAAAGAATCTGTACTCAGAAAACTATAAAGTACTCACGAAAGAAACTGAGGAAGACACAAAGAAATGGAAAAACATTCTATATTCACGGTTTGGAAGAACTAGTATCATGAAAATGTCTATGCTACCTACAGTAATCTACACGTTTAATACAATCCCTATCAAAATACCATCAACTTTTTTCAAAGAAATGGAACAAATAATCCTAAAATTTATATGGAACCAGGGAAGACCATGAATATCCAGAGGAATGTTGAAAAATAAAACTAAAGATGGCAGCTTCACAATTCCGGACTTTAAGCTCTATTACAAAGCTGTCATCATCAAGACAGCAAGGTACTGCTACAAAAACAGGCACACAGATCAATGGAACAGAATAGAGAGCCTAGAAATGGACCTTCAACTCTCTGGTCAACTAATCTTCAACAAAGCAGGAGAAAGAATGTCCAGTGGAAAAAAGACAGTCTCTTCAACAAATGGTGTTGGGAAAATTGGACAGCCACATGCAAGGAATCAAACTGGACTGTTTCTTTATACCACACGCAAAAAACAGACTCAAAATGGATGAAAGACCTCAATGTGAGACAGGATTCCATCAAAATCCTTGAGAACACAGGCAGCAACCTGTTCAACCTCAGCCGCGGCAAATTCTTCCTAGAAACATCGCCAAAGGCAAGGGAAGCAAGATCAAAAATGAACTACTAGAACTTCATCAAGACCAAAATCTTTTGCACAGCAAAGGAAACAGTCAACAAAACCAAAAGACAACCAACAAAATGGGAGAAGATATTTGCAAATGACATCCCAGATAAAAGGCTAGTATCCAAAATCTATAAAGAACTTATCAAACTCAACACCCAAAGAACAAAGGGACGCCTGGGTGGCTCAGTTGGTTGAGCGGCTGCCTTTGGCTCAGGTCATGATCCCAGTGTCCTGGGATCGAGTCCCACATTGGGCTCCTAGCCTGGCAGGAAGCCTGCTTCTCCCTCTGCCTTTGCCTGCCACTCTGCCTGTGCTCGCTCGCGTGTGCTCTCTCTCTGACAAAAAAAAAAAAAAAAAAAAGAACGAATAATCCAATCAAGAGATGGGCAGAAGACATGAATAGACATTTCTACAAAGAAGATACCCAAATGGCCAACAGACACATGAAAAAGTGCTCCACATCACTCGGCACCAGGGAAATACAAATCAAAACCACAATGAGATACCAACTCACACCAGACAGAATGGCTAAAATTAGCAAGTCAGGAAATGACAGATGTTGGTGAGGATGCAGATAAAAGGGAACCCTCCTACAGTCTTTGTGGGAATGCAAGCTGCTGCAGCCACTCTTCAAAAAAAGTTGAAAATAGAGCTACCCTACGACCCAGCAATCGCACTACTGGGTACCTACCCTAAAGATACAAATGTAGTGATCTGAAGGGGCACGTGCACTTGAATGTTTATAGCAGCAACGTCCACAATAGCCGAACTATGGAAAGAACCTAGATGTCCATCAACAGATGAATGGATAAAGAAGATGTGGTGTGTATTTGCGTGTGTGTGTGTGTGTGTGTGTGTGTGTGTGTGTATATATATACACACACAATGGAATACATACATACACACAGTGGAATAATACTATGCAGCCATAAAAAAAAAATGAAATCTTGCCATTTGCAACAACATGGAAGGAACTAAAGGGTATTATACTGACCGAAAATTAGTCAATCAGAGAAAGATACTTATCATATGGTCTCTCCAATATGAGGAATTTGAAAGGGAGGGTGGGGGGTCATGGGGGGAAGGGAGGGAAAAATGAAATAAGATGGGAACGGGAGGTAGACAAACCATAAGAGACTCTTAATCTCAGGAAACAAACCAAGAGTTGCTGGGGGCAGGAGGGAGAGGGTGCGGAATGATGGACACTGGGGAGGGCATGTGCTATGGGGAGTGCTGTGAATTGTGTAAGACTGATGATTCACCGACCTGTACCCCCAAAACAAATAATACATTATATGTTAATAAAAAATAAAAAATATATAAAATGGGTTCAGATCCTGACATTTGTGTCGCCTATAGTATGTTGCCTCACTTTCTAGCCTGATTTCCTTATCTGTTAAGTGGGGAAGAATACTGCTGTCTTGTAGAATTTTTTTAGTTGTGATAAAAATTTTTTCAAATTTTTATTTAAATTCTAATTAGTTAACTAGAATTTCCTATATACTCTAACTGTAGACTTGTTTTAGTATTTGCATGAGATAACAGATGTAAACTGTCTGGCACAACCCCCAGCCCACAAAGTGCCCAGTGAACGGTACTATCATAACTCTTGTTATGTTGTTATGAACGGAGTTTTATCTCCTCAAAATTCGTGTGTTGGAGCTCTGACCCCCCGTGTGGCTATATGTGGACACAGGGTCTTTAAGGAGGGAACTAAAGTTGAATGAGGTCATAGGGTAGGAGTTCTAATGCCACAGTACTGAGCCTTTAGAAGAAGAGGAAGACATCCCAGAAGGGCCTACACACAGAGGAAGGCCCTGTGAGGCAACAGGAGAAAGGGCAGTAGAATCCGCCACTCCAAACTGTGTCTCTTTGGCATGGGGACTAGTCGAAGCTGGTTATTTTCAAGAGACATCTGACACAAGTGAAACTATAAAAACTGAGTAGTAAAGTTAATACTCTTTGGTAAGCAATGTTCACATCTGTAAGGGAAATATTTGGAAGTGTATCTCCTTACCTGTACCAGAAAGAGGGGAATGATGTGAAGTCTCTAGAAACTTTTTAAGTAGAGCTGACACACGTTGCATTGGTTTCAGGTTACAACACAGTGGTTAAAATCTCTAGCAACTTATCAACAGACAAGGCAATGACTTAGATATGCATAACATTACCCTTGCTCACCAGGCTGTTCCTGTGACCCCCCCCCCATAACTCAACCCCTGCCCCAACATCTTCTTTTGTCATGAGCTGAGAGAGGAGTAAGATGAGGCTCTGGCCACCTTGGGGAGTTACTCAGTTTTCCTGGGTTTCTCCCATATATACAGGAGGTATATGTGTTATCAAACTTCTGTTTTCCTCCTGTGAATCTGTCTTTTGTCCACCGAACTACTAGATCCACCAAAGAACCTAGAAAGACAGAAGGAAAAATTTACCCACCCTACAGTCCTGGCGACCACAGAGGTGCCTTCTCTGGCAGGACCCTCCCGGCTTCAGGGCCACAGCAGCGGAGAGATCCGGCATGGAGACAGCGGGAGGTAAGGGTTCTTACCACATCAGTCACCCCATGGAACACAGTGCTGAGAGTCCTTTCTTGGTTTTCTAAATTTTAGAGTAGCACGAAAAAACATTTACAGAACTAGTTCCTTGAGTACAGCAACTCCGGTAAAGATGTGTTGTGAGTACTCTTGGTTTCTATTGATCCTTTTCCTCCCAGAGATGGTCCACTGTTTCACACTGTCGGACGGGTCATTTTTCGTAAGAAGGAAGATCACAGGGCAGAACACAGGCATGTGCCCTAATAACCCGCGGTTCTACCAGCCACACAGACTGGTGAGTTCAATGTCCTCACCAAACCAGCATCTGTTTAGACCAGCTCTGCTATGCGTTAATGTGCACACAAGATAAAAGTCGTTCCCAGGGGACATCTTGGAAGCCAAAAGCTACAAAACTGGTGGGGACAGGTGGAACCCTACAAAGCTCTTAAGAGCACGTGCCACCTAACTCAGACTCTGAGTGTTAGAAGCGGACACATCATGGGTTAGACTAACACTGGGTCACCCACCAACCTCGAGATAACTTCTGTGCAGGGAGGCACCCGGTGAGACACTACATGTCCCCCAACCCAAGGGCCCATCCCTCTTCGGTATTCATCTGGCTCTGAGACCCAAGGCTTGGCCCCCGCTGTTAATGTGCATGCAAGAAAAACCAGAAGAGGTTTTCTTTTTGTCCTCTATATCTTGGGAGTTTGGCTTTGTAACCAGCAAGAATAATCTCCCCGGCCCTATGAGTCAGAGGATGCATTTTTTTTTTAATTTAATTTTTTAATTTTTATTTTTTTAATTTTTTATTTTTTATAAACATATATTTTTATCCCCAGGGGTACAGGTCTGTGAATCACCAGGTTTACACACTTCACAGCACTCACCAAAGCACATACCCTCCCCAATGTCCATAATCCCACCCACTTCTCCCAAACCCCCTCCCCCCAGCAACCCTCAGTTTGTTTTGTGAGATGAAGAGTCACTTATGGTTTGTCTCCCTCCCAATCCCATCTTGTTTCATTGATTCTTCTTCTACCCACTTAAGCCCTCATGTTGCATCACCACTTCCTCATATCAAGGAGATCATATGATAGTTGTCTTTCTCTGCTTGACTTACTTGGCTAAGCATGATACAGCTAGATAGCTTATCTAAAGATCTTTCAGAGGATGCATTTTGCAGGCAGCTGACGAGACTGTGGTCCAACAGCAGAGGGGGTCATGGGAGCCAGTGATAGCCAGAGGGTGAGAGGACAGGTTACAGTCCCAACTAGGGACTGGCATCACCATTCCCTCTATCCAACTGTGCCAGCTCATGGAGGAGTCTGTCATGAGGGGTGCTGGTCTCTCAACCTCTGCTGGAGAAGTTCCATTCTAGAAGCATCTGCCCTGCGTCACAGATGAGTAGGTCTGTGACTAAAGGCATCTCACATTCTTGAGGGAAACCAGAGACACTGTTCACACTACACCAATCTTATGGCCTGTGACAATGAAGTCTGTTTTCTGAAGCGAACCCCGGGAGCAAGCTTCTGGGCTTGTAGGGGCCGCAGCTCTTGGATTCTCCTGAGGGACAGCTCTGAAGGAAGCCCATGGTTAAGCTGTCAAAAGGCTTATGGGTGTGAGTTGTTATTGAGATTTAAAAGAAGATTCTACTTGCCAGTCGCAGGCAGATGATGGAGCCTTTGAACTGGGTACCCTTCTGTATGTTTTTAGACAAATATCACCCTAAACAATGGCCATGTTGGTACCTATGAAAAGGTCACATTAAAAAAAAGGACACGAAGGAGTGTAACAGCTAGGCTTTGGGACTCCCTTTAAAAAAAAAAAAGAAAAAAAAAGAACAGAAGAAGAAGAAGAAAAGAAATTAGGGGCGCCTGGGTGGCTCACTGGGTTAAAGCCTCTGCCTTCGGCTCAGGTCATGACCCCAGGGTCCTGGGATCAAGCCCTGCATCGGGCTCTCTGCTCAGTATAGAGCCTGCTTCCCCTCTCTCTCTCTGTCTGCCTCTCTGCATACTTGTGATCTCGGTCTATCAAATAATAAATAAAATATTTAAAAAAACAACAACAACAACAACAGAAATTAGGTTTAGGACAAGAATCTGAGTCCACATCTACCATAAATTCCCTTTCTCCATCCTCTTATCTACCCCTATACCCCAACTCCCTGTCCCAGGCCCTCTGGAAGTTCTTTTGGATCTCTGGGCCCCTGGTCTAAACCCCTCCTCTTTCTCAAAATCCAGCCCTAACACCCCAACAAATTCCCTTAGACCCCAAAACTCCTCCAACTTCCTTAGAAAATCACCTAAACATCCAGCTGCCTGTCTGACTTCCCTCTCTTTACAGGATTCATAGAGAGCACTATGGCCTGATCTCCAAGCCCGGGGTTTTGCAGGTCACTCATGGAAATACCAAGAGCCAGGTAGGCTACTTAGCAGAAGCACCTGTAACACCTGCAGAACAGCTCCGCTGTCTCTGACAACTCCTCTTTCCCGGGCTCAGGCCTCAGGCTCTGCTGGCTCCAGGCCTTTGCATACAATGTTCTCTGCAGATGCCCCCTGAACCCCCCAATGCAAATAATTCATGTCCCTTGGACAGCAACAAATTTTTTCAATTATAAAGCTCCTGACCTCCACTTTCAGAAGATCCTACCACATTTACAAAGGGATTAGAAAGATTAGTGGCCGGGGTGCCTGGGTGGCTCAGTGGGTTAAAGCCTCTGCCTTCAGCTCAGGTCATGATCCCGGGGTCCTGGGATCGAGCCCCGCATTGGGCTCTCTTGCTCAGCAGAGAGCCTGCTTCCTCCTCTCCCTCTGCCTGCTTCTCTGCCTACTTGTGATCTCTATCTGTCAAATAAATAAATAAAATCTTTAAAAAAAAAAAAAAGAAAAGAAAGATTAGTGGCCATTCACAACTCTCCCTTCACAGAGGAAATAGCCAAATTTCTCCTTGGCCCGCCTACAAATGATCAGCTGAAAGCTAATGGTTAGGTCCTGATAAAAACCAATCTTGAATTATGCTTTCAGGAAGGAGAGCATCCAAAGTCCTTTTTTTCTTCTTTTTAAGATTTTATTTATTTATTTGAGAGAGAGAGAAAGAGAGGGAAAGAGCACAAGCAGGGGAGCAGCAGACACAGAGGGAGAAACAGACTCTCCGCTGAGCAGAGATTCCGATATGGGACGTGACTCCAGGACCCCGGGATCAGGACCAGAGCCAAATGCAGCCACCCAACCAAACGAGCTATCCAGGCACCTCCAGAGTTCTTCTAAAGACATCTTATATGGGGCGCCTGGGTGGCTCAGTTGTTAAGCATCTGCCTTCGGCTCAGGTCATGATCCTGGAATCCTGGGATCAAGCCCCACATCAGGCTCCCTGCTTCCCTCTGCTACTCCCCCTGCTTGTATTCCCTGTCTCATTGTATCTCTCTGTCAAATAAATAAGTAAAATCTTTTAAAAAATAAATAAAATATTTTACATAGGCTTTTAAAAGACATAATGTGCTAAACCCTGAAGTTCTAGAACACAGAAATCTTTTCATTCCCACCGAAGCTGGAATGGAAATCTTCTCCACAAAACAAAGAAGCAAACTGAAGATAATTTAAGTGGATGAGCAGGTCATCCTTGACATTCAGGCTGCAATCCAGTTCTCTGGAGCATTAGAAACAACTGTGCTGTCTTAGGAATCTCTAGAAAATCAGAAACGTGGCTCTAGAAGCAACTCAAACCTCCCCTATTCATTCTAGATGCCTGAGATCAGGACATTGGAAACAGAATTGTCTTACACCTAAAGAGAGGAAACATTTAAATAGTAATCACCCTAGACCTCTGATTATTGGCAGGAATACCCCAAAACTCTTTGAAGAAAAGTTGGATACTTTTTATGTACCTTTGTAATGCAGATTTTCTACCTCCATCTTCTCTAGGATGTAAGAGCCATTGGAGATGCTTCTCATCAGAAGGGTTGGGAAAGGAGGGAGGCAGTGGAAAGCAAAAGCTATCTGGAAAACAGGCTATACTGAAAAATCTTAAACGTCTTCTCCAGAAATATTAAAATCTTTAGCCATCTGAGCAGAAGACCTTAATATATTTCATGTGCCAGAAACATAATTTGGATCCAGCTGCACTTTTATAAATGAGTAAGTTTTGCATTATTAGACCTGTTGCATGGCTAAAATTTGAAAATGAAAACTGTAAGATTTGTATGCCTTTGTAGGTTTATGTCGTCTGTATATTATGCTACAGATGTGTCAGATTTCTCTACCTCTGTATACTATTGCCAAAATTAATTTGTGAAGCGCTCTAAAATTAATTGGCTTAAAATTAAACACTTATATATTAAGTATTCCTAAAGTTCTCAGAGGTATAACACACCTAAATGCTTTCTAGGTTTACTTGGTCTGGAAAACTACTCAATATTAAAACTAGATTAATTAAGTTTGCTCGTTTAATTAAAATAGGTCTTCATGGAGTTATCAGTATTCAATATAATACTTAAATTCTACCTTGGCTTACTAAATAGTTTATTATCTTGAAAATTTTGACAGCAAGAAAAATAGCTTGGACTGGTGGCTATGTCTAATGTCTTGTGAAATTTTTGTGAGTAGTTTGAACATATTGCTGGGATTTACATAGATGTAAATGGGGTAAGAGTCTTCAGGCGAGCTTCCACATAATTATTATATTTTACAGTATGTGTACTTAAAAAATAGCTTCCACAATCTTCTAGCTAACTCGAAACTTTCCAGTTTCACTAAATTTGGGGAGTGTTCGCTATCAGTAGTTACTCTCTTTAGTTCTTATCTGACCCCAATGGTGCTGTCCCTGAATGAGATCACACACACTAGGTAAAGGGTAAGATCAAGGAAAGAAACATGCTAAAATAGATTGAAGGCTTCTCTGGTTCTACAAGTAACCGTCCAAAGCTGGAGAATACGACTGGGCTCCAAGTATCTTCCAGAGAGGGGGTCTCTTTCAATGTTTACAGATTGCAGATGGGCCGAAACCAGCCATAACCACCCAATATCTGGGCAACTGGGGGAGTATTCACTTGATCTCTTGGTTTATTAAAAACTATGGGGAAGCTAAAAAGTCTTAGAAAAGTTGGCAAGGTAATTTCAAATGGAATGCATATGTTATTACACAAACTTATTAAGTATAAATCCCTTGAAAAGAAACTTTAATATTAAAGAAATTATAATATATCCCAAGGAGAATTCTAGTCTCAATAAATGACAGCAAATATAAGTACTAGATCACTACTGCCTTCGGTCTGGCATCTGCAAGAGGAAATTATACACTCAACCAGTTTGACTCCAATGTGACTTTCAACCTTTCTACACTCCTCTTAGAACATGGAGAGTCTGGAAACTCCATTCATTTTAAAACGAATCGCCTCAATCTGAAGATGGTCCCAGGAGAAAAGGAGCTGAACCAGAATTGTTTAGCTCCTTTCCTGGACAGTGGGACTCCATTCTTGTCAGATTTCTTACTTCAACTAAGTTCAGAGCTGGAGTGATTTGACGATGGCATTCAAATATTGTTCATCTTATCTTAAGAAGAAAAAGAAAAGTCTGTTATTCATTCTACCTGAATGCCAGAAGTGTAATTTAACTGAATATTCCTCCAAACTCTAGAGACTCTTATGTTGGAGACAATTAAATACTAACACCTCCAGAAAAGTCTCATTACCCTACAAACCAGAAACACAAAATATTGTTTTTCTTGGCTTCTTCTGTGTCTTTTTGAAAACTGTCATCTGTGAAAGAAAAAGCTTTATTTTTAAGGTCAAATATACTTAAGATTTGTTTATATCAGAACGTATGTCAAAGTTCACATGAGCTTTGGTCTTCGTGGCAACCCACACTCTTTATCATGAGAAGGCACAGCATGAAGGGCTCACATGAACTTTAAGAAAATATTACTCATCCCAATATAAATGTCTGTCTTGAGGGTTGCCTATTACTGCGCCAAATAAAAGAGGTCAAACTGTACCAGGAAGGCAGGGATGAAGCCGCGTGGCCTAGAAACAGTGATTCCTGGCCCAGAAGAAAAAAGCGGGAAGAGTTTCTTTGTCAAATACTAAAAGACATCAACATCGGAATTACGAATATTTCACTAACATCTTATTTATTCTGCAGAAGGGACTGATAAGCCATCTATCTCTGCCCAACACCCCAGTGGAGTGAAACTCTCCCAGGGCAATAAGCTCTGGTTTTACCGGTATGTGAACACTGATGCTGACATCTAGTCCTCTTCCGGGAACAGCAAAGGCTGTTGGTATTTAGAAAAGGTGAAGCAGTTCCATGCTGAGCAATGGACAGAAACACTGTTCTGTGCAAAGACTGCACACCTGTGATTTCCACCTGTAACAGGCGGAAAAGCCTCCTGCTGTCACCCCAACTCACACTTTTCCACGACGGCATGAACCGACAGCAGGGATTTTGCCCACAAGGCTGATTCAAGTCTTGTTGGCTGTCACGGCCAAGCTCTCAGAACCAGGGAAATGAGTCAATGCGTTGTTCAAAGGTCTGGACAAGGTTGGAGGGTAGAGTACAAAATTTTTCTTTACTACAGAAACATTTGTTAACAAAACAGAGCTGGCTCTCGAAGCTCCAATCCTAGAAATCTCTCTCCGAAACAGTTCAGGGGGAGGAGTCCATTTAGAAACATACTTTAAGAACACTCTGGTAGTGGAGTATTATTCACCCCTAAGAAGGAACGACGCACACAGACCTGCAACAACAGGTGAGCCACACAAACTATTATGCTAAGTGAAGGGAGCCAAACACAAAAGTCACATGTTCTATGATTCCACTGAAATGAAACATCTAGAATGGGAAAATCTAGACACAGAACGTAGACCAGTGGCTGCCACAGGCCGCGGAGAGAGGGGAAGCCAGCTAAGAGTTACAGAGTTTCCCTAGGGGCTGACAACAATGTCTTGGAACTAGAGACAGGCGACAGCCTTGTGAATATATTAAGTGCTGTTAGGACGTTTTTAATTAATTAAGTGATGACAGAGAGAGAGACAGAGAGGCAGACGCTTAACTGACTGAGCCACCCAGGCACCCCAACATTAGTACCTTTTAAATGTCATAAGACAGGGGCGCCTGGGTGGCTCAGTGGATTAAGCCGCTGCCTTCGGCTCAGGTCATGATCTCAGGGTCCTGGGATCGAGTCCCACATCGGGCTCTCTGCTCGGCGGGGAGCCTGCTTCCCTTCCTCTCTCTCTCTGCCTGCCTCTCTGTCTACTTGTGATCTCTCTCTGTCAAATAAATAAATAAAAATCTTTAAAAAAAAATAAATGTCATAAGACATTTAAAAATGGTTAATCATTAATTTTAGGTTATGTAAATTTTAACTCACTTCAAAGAATATGGTTTGTCACATGGATGTTGTAAAGCATTCCTGTTCACAAGGCTCTTTAGTTATGAGTATGGATGATGCTAACTGCTTTGGGGCTGCCATCTGTACTGTCTTCTCCAATACACAGTAACAACCTAATGACGTAGGGATCCCAGGGTCCAGGACCTACAAGACTGTCAATATTGTGCATAAAAAAGGGAAAAGTATTTATAATGAGTTTGTCCAAGCTCTCCATGTCTCTGCCCAAGCAAGAAGATGCAAAAAGCAGGTAACTATGAAAAGGTCCAATGATGGGGCATCTAGGTGGCTCAATTGTTAAGCGTCTGCCTTCGGCTCAGGTCGTGATCCCAGGGTCCTGGGACCGAGCCCCACATCGGGCTCCCCGCCCAGCAGGAAGCCTGTCTCTACCTCTCTCTCTGCTTTTGTTCCCCTCGTGCTGTGTCTCTGTCAAATAAATAAATAAAATCTTAAAAAAAAAAAAAGTTCTAATGCTGAAGAACATGATTCTCGCACCTGGCAGTACTCTTAGGAAGAAATTTATAGGGTCTTGGAAACCTCAAGTAATTCTTTTGAAAAATGTATTTTTGCCTAGACATCAGTAAAATTTAGACAGAAGTTCATAACCCTTTTCTTGCTCATGGTATCACTAATGTTCACCTTGCAAAGATGGCCTCACTGACAGAGCAAAGGAAATGTCTTGACATGAATTTAATTTGAAAACTCTGGGAGAATTACTATAGTTTCTTGACAGGAGCCTGGGAAAGTCCTGGCCAGTCCGAATGGATCTGCCACCCCACACCTGGGGAAGTTAGCAACATGCTGCCACTAAGAGTCAAAATTTTAAACTGGCTAAGTGCCAAAGAGCATAGAGAGGCTACGCTCACTCACCATTCCAGAGTTTTAACTTCTTACCGAGGCCAAAGAAAAGCAGGCTTCTTGGGTATATATTGCAAAGCCAGGTTTGGCTTGACTTCTTATTTGCACATTTTTCCATTTTATTTTCAATAATTTTTACACTCCAAAAATGAGAGAAAAAAGTGACATAATTTTCTGCAAAGATAATTATCTTCTATGAGAAGGAAATCAATTTCCAGTGCAATAAAATAAATTGTACCCCCTGATGATGTAACTTGTATGACTATCAAATACTGTGATTTTCCCTCTAATGCCCCACTTTTCTGCTATGTTTGGCTTTGTTAATTACGGGAGAGAAGACTATAGAATTCAGAGAACAAAAGAGACCCCCCAAATCCTGAGAGCGAGCATGACCTCTGCTTCTGGCTTCCCGTGAGACCTCATACACTCAGATTTCTCTCTTAGGATTCCATAGTCAGAGAACTCAATCTTCGAACTCAAGTTGCCAACCACTGTGGTATCCTAAACATATCATGCCTTTTTATGGCTCCTGGCTATGTTCATGGTATTGGATCCTTCTAGAATATCCTCCCCAGTTTTCTTTGGTTGGCCAGCTCACAACCATTCCCTAAATCACCACTGAGGTGTCATCACGTCAGGGAACTCCACTGGCTCCCGTGGCGCCCTGGCTGTCTGTCTCACTGACCATACTGTATTGAAATTACCAGTTTAATTGTCTATTTCCTTTACCAGACAAGCAGAAAAAGGAAACGCAGTCATTCTTTTAAAAGATTTTATTTATCTGAGAGAGAGACAGACAGACAGAATGGGGGGAGAGGCAGAAGAAAAGGGAGAAGCAGGCTTCCCACTGAGCAGGGAGCCCGATGCTGGGCTTGATTGATCCCAGGACACTGGGATCATGACCTGAGCTGAAGGCAGCCGCTTAACCAACCGAACCACCCAGGTGCCCCTGGAAACAGCAACTTTAATAGCAGAGAAACTCCACTTTAACCAAGTAATCAAAGTAATATCCCCATTAATGGGACAAAGAGAAACATGTGCCTCCCTATAGAACATATTGAGGACACAACAGAGTTCTATGATACTCCTACCAAAAACTGTGTAACTCGGGGCACCCGGGTGGCTCAGTCAGTTAATTGTCCACCTTTGGTCACGATTTCCGGGTCCTGGGTTCAAGCCCCGCCTCGGGTTCCCTGCTCAGTGTGAAGCCTGCTTCTCCCTCTCCCTCTGCCTTGCTCATGCTCTGGCTCTCTCTCTCTCAAATGAATAAATAAAATCTTTAAAGAATAATTTGTAACTTAATCTAATTATGAGAAAGCACCAGACAAACCCAAATTGAGATCCATTTGACAAAATAAAAGTCCTGTCTTAAAAAAACAAAACATAAAGATCATGAAAGACAAAGACCAAGGAACTATTCTAGACTAAAGCATAATAAAAGAACTTGAAAAATAAATGCAATGTGTGACTCGGAATTAGAGTCTGGACCAGAAAAAAGAATTTCATTTGCTATAAAAGACGTTAGTAGGAAAACTGGTAAAACCTGAAAAGCTTTGAAACTAGACAGTAGTCCTGTACCAATGTTACTTTTCTGCACTGTGGTTAATAAGGAAATGCTGCCTTGTCTTTAAGATAAGTAGTCAGTGGGGCCGCTGGGTGGCCCAAGCAGCTGAGTATCCAACTCTTGGTTCTGGCTCAGGTCATGATCTCTGGGTCTGTAGATCAGGCTCCAAGAGGGGAGTTTGCTGGAGTTTCTTTTTCCCTCTCCCTCTATCACTCCCAGAACTTGTTCACTCTGTCTCTAAAATAAATAAATATATTTGGGGGGGAAAAAAAGGTAAGTTATTAGCAACTTACTAAAATGGTGTAGAGAAAATAATCACGGGAGTGGGGGACAGCACACAATAAAGCCCACCATAATAAAATGGTAATTTGGGGAATCAGTGAAATTATATGGACATTCATAACTGTAATATTTTTACAATTTTTCTAGAACTCGCAAATTATATAAAGATAAGTTTAACATTTTTTAATCACAAAAGCCTACAGAAAATTTTCCTTTTAGATGAAAGCAATAATATATGGGATTAGAAACACATATGCTATGTTCAGGGTAGATGAGAAAATCTGTATTAATTACTTTTTTTTTCCTTGCGGTAATTACTTTTAAAATGACACCAGTGGCTACACAGCGTGCTAATTGGAAGTTGGCACAATTCCAGGTCACTGACACTATCTTCCAGATTAACCCAACAAACTGGACAGCATAGCAGTACAAGGAAATTTCTTTAGTTGTGTCGACATACATGAGAAGCAAGTACACTGCAAAGAATACTGAGATCTCTACCTGCCTTACAAATAAATGTTTCTTTCACAGCCTTTACAAACTAAAAACCAAAACCAAAACCAAAAAAAAACCCAAAACCAAAAAACCCCCACACTCCACCTTAAAGGTAATCATCCCACAAAAGACAAGGGAGCCTACATCATGCTAGGATTATAGTGTGTCGTCAACAGACACCCCCAGTCAGAGGCAGTATCCTCTCTATGGGGCTGGTCAATTCAGAGATGGCATTTTCTATGACAAGATTAAATTAGCTGTACTAGCTACAGGCTATGGGAACAAAAAGTTAACATTGCTTAGATGAGCATCCATGACCTCACCGCGTCATAGAAAAGTTAAAGGTGAATGCAGTCCTGGAAGAGACAATGTTCGGGGAGAATAATGGGGTCCTGGACGGTTAGGCGACACACCATATTATTCACTCCTCCACTTTCAAAAATATTAAATGCTCGCTTTCTTATCTGCCACTGCTCTCTGCACGTGAAACAGGTATGGTTCTCATTTTCCTTTTTAGAGACAAAGGGGCCAAGGGATAGAATCTCAAGCAGTCCCCATGGCTCATGACTCTCATTTTATTTATTTTTTAAAGATTTTATTTATTTATTTGACAGAGAGAGAGAGAGATCACAATTTGGCAGAGAGAGAGGGAGAACCAGGCTCCCTGCTGAGCAGAAAGCCCAATGCGGGGGCTTGATCCCAGGACCCTGAGATCATGACCTGAGCCAAAGGCAGAGGCTTTAACCCACTGAGCCACCCAGGCGCCCCATGACTCTTATTTTAAAGTCCATGCTGAAGGAGTACCTGGGTGGCTCAGTCAGTTAAGCTTCTGACTCTTGATTTCAGCTCAGGTCATGATCTCAGGGTGGTGAGATCAAACCCCACGACAGGGTCCACACTGAGCATGGAGCCTGCTTGAGATTCTCTCTCTCCCCCTCCCGCTCTGACCCTACCCAATCCCTCCCCCTAACCTTACATGCACACAAGCACTCTCTCTCTTTGCTCTCTCTCAAAAAAATAAAAAATAGGGGCGCCTGGGTGGCTCAGTGGGTTAGAGCCTCTGCCTTCAGCTCAGGCCATGATCCCAGGGTCCTGGGATCGAGCACCGCATCAGGCTCTCTGTTCAGCAGGGAGCCTGCTTCCCTTCCTCTGTCTGCTCTCTGCCTACTTGTGATCTCTGCCTGTCAAATAAATAAATAAAATATTTTAAAATAAATAAATAATAGAGTCCAGGTTGAAGAGAAGCTGAAGCAAGCAAGTGGGGGGTAGGGAAGGGAAGAGAATACCAGTCACTGGACACAACTAAAACACATCACATTTCTTGAAAGACGGTAGAACGTGAACATTCTGCAATATTCAAGCAATGCCCACATGCCAAGAAGTGTGGCATTTCCAAGTGTATGGGTGACCCATAACTTCAGTCTTTGGTTCTGCGGATCCGAAAGTGACCACCAGCAGGTTTTCTCAAGTCGTGCTGTGGGTGTGAGAAACCCGGGCACGTGGCACTGCTGGGGGCAGAGCTCGGTCAAGGCCGGCGCCAGCCTTCAGAACCGAGCTCCCCGCGAGTGGGCTCGTTCTCCTCTTGGCCTGAGCTCAGACGGTCTCAGAAAGGTTCGGGAAGGGCTCACGTTCAGAGGGTGTGCTGGAATGTCAGGAGGCTCCAAGGACCCCTTCTAGGTAAGCACTGGCTGCAAGTGTAGACACCTCACATCCCTGAAGCCTCGGGGGTCTGAGAGGCCCGCAGTGGCCCCCACCCACGGGTACTGGAGGTGTGCTGGCCCGAGGGCCCCATGGTCTGTGTGCTCGGCTGGGAGATTCTGCAAACCCCCTTCTGATGCCTCTGTCTCCTGCTGCTTAGACAAAGGACGCCGTATCTGAGCCGTCACTCGGGGGCAGGACGCTGCTGGCCTCCGTAAGAAACCTACGGAACCACCTCCAAATGGTACAAATGAACCTCTTCTCGGGAATTCCAGGAAAACTTCTCCAACTGGCCTTTGCCAGGCTCTTTATGGATGACGACTGTACATCGCTCTCGAGAGTTCTCACCGGCTACACCAGATCTGTCAGGTGTACACATGAGAAGCTACTTGATTCACCTTCAATTAGGCTCAAATTCGGTAAAATATCTTCATTTTAAAAGACAGAAAAAGATCAAAATATTTACGTTTAGAGAAGACGTGAAATACAAGCGTGACAAATGCAAATGAACTTGTACAGAAGGAGAGCTTTCCATCCTGGCCTCCTGCAGGTTCGCCACGGACAGGCGGCACCTTCTGCCAAGCATCTCACATCACACCGAGGCGCTTTCTCCCAGGCTAAGAGAAAGTTCGGGAGAGTGGGAGCCTTGGCCATTATTTCACAACTGAGTTAACCTCTATCCCAGGGCAACATTCTACAGCTGCGAGTCAGTACTTTATTTTCATTCTTTCTTTATCCTCTCCATTTTTTCTTCTATTTGGGTAAATTGCCCTTGACATAATTATGCCTGCGACTAGGGGCGTAAGAACCAAGTCTGGGTCTGGTCTTGCTGCACTGAATAGCTGTCTACTCTTTAAAAGGCAGAAATGGAAACAGAGTCACGAGACGTTAATTCATTTGAATTAAAGTCATCAAGTGATGGACAAGGCGTGTGCGCACACACGCACACACACAGGCACACACACACACAGACTATAAGCAGCCATAAGCAAGCTGTTGAGAAACAGCACCGTTCAGATGGGAATTATTGGTATGTTCACCATTTAGTCTCACAAGGGACATCTCTTTCCTCTAGAATTAGCCATATTTGCTTGTCAGAGGTACTTGGCACAACAGGCATCAAGCGTACACAACCGACCCGTCACAAAGCAGTTCTCGCAATGCTTGAACTGTGGATACCGGTGGTTCTCAAGGCAGGGTCTCCTGGGCAGCAGCATCAAAGGGAACTTGTTAGAAGAGCTGATTTCAGGCCCTGCCCAAGAGTTAAGACACGGGGACCTGGAGGTGGGGCTGTCCCTGCTCTCACAAGCCCTTCAGGGGATGCGGATGTGAGCTCTGGTGTGTTGCACTAAGAGGACTTGTGTTTGAATCCACTCCCTGGGTGCTCCCACTGTCTCACGGTCTCCACCAGGAAAACGGAGCGAGTGGTGCTCACCTTTCTTAAACAGCGCCGTGAGGAGCAAAGCAGCGACACACATCAGTGGTTCACCGAGGCTGCCTGGGGCTGGCGGTGGGGGCACGGATCGGCTGCAAGCAGGGTCCCACTCTGCCTTGATGTCTTGAGTGGGATCTGTGCTGTAACCTGTCATTGATTCAGAAAGCCAATGAGGCCTAGGGCCTAGGGCCATCACTCCTACTACGGAGATTTTACAGATGGGAACACGACACCCCCCAGAGTACGGCACTGTATCAACGGCACACTGACAAGCCACCAACCCAGCTACATGATGCGGTGAGCGTGGATATTCGCTCTCACGGCATCAGTCTTCCGGGCTGCCATCTCTTGCGGTGAGCAATGACGCATCACAGACTATCGACTATCGACTACGATGCAGGAAAGAGAAGCGATGCAAGACAAAACACAGGAAGACGTAGACTTGGCCTTGGGTAGAACCTTAGCGAACAACCACGTTTCTGTGCCAGAACTACATACAAGTAGGTATTTTCAATACTGATTTTGTCGACAAATGTCAATGCTGAACCTTCCCTGAGCGCCGTGCTCCCAGAAAACAGACGTGGTTTCTTCCCCTCCGTCCTGCCTGGTAAATGGCTAAAGGCAAAGAGCCACTCTCCCCACGTGACCTGGACACGTCCCAGATTCCATCAGACTCACGATGACTCCCTTGCGGGTGGACCTGCTTCTGTGCAACCCGAGCCAGCCCTTCCTTTTCTTTAAGATGTTCCTCAATAAACATTCGTCCTCTCGTAAGAGCCTGAATAAGAGTATCTTCTCAATTATCCGGTGCCTTTTGTTCTTGATACAGTAAATATAACAAAACAGTTTGGCTGGTGTTTGCATCCACTCTTGGTTAACAACGTTATTTGAAACACTCGACATTTTACGATATCCTAGAATATAGGCGTATATGCACACACATACACATACATGTGTGTATGTGCTAGAGAACAAAAAGGAGAAGGAAAAATTAGTCTGCACATCCGACTATCTACAAGTGATCATTAGGGCCAGAGGTGGACATTTTTCTATAAAGGGCAGATGGCAATGTATCTTTTGGGTTTCACAGGTCATACGTTAACTCAGAGAGAGTTTATGTTAACTCACATGTCAGTGTTTTTGCTGCTTACACGTAGTCTTTAAATTTATAAAATTATTAAATAAACCAATTTTTAAAAAAACTATTTCAAAAATACCTATTATTTGAAACACTCGCATGGGGTCACCTTTCTAAAATGTACTATGTGACTACTCCTTACAGAAGTACAATATAGAGAACATAATTTCGCTTATTTTAGTTAAGACAGGTCCCTTTAAGTCACATGCTACTGTCCTTCCCATAAGAGTGTAGTTTAGTAGGGGACTTTTTTGGAGGGGGCCTTCGTCCAAGTTACTGACCTTTCAGCTACCATATCTGTTTCTCAGTCCTCTGCACTGTCCTGCTCCCTTCTAACTCCTAGTTTAAGAGATCCAAAGGCATGGGGCGCCTGGCTGGCTCATTTAGAAGAGCGTGCAACTTTTGATCTCAGAGTTGTGAGTTCAAGCCCCATGTTGGAGGGTAGAGATTACTTAAAAATAAATAAATAAAAATAAACAAAAAATAAAAGTTCCCAAGGCAGCATCTTCTATATTACTCTATGAAATGAATTCTGGGAAAAGCGAATACATATTCAGTGAAAAAAAGGGAAATCAGCAGTCAATGTCAGTAGTTTGAGAACTACTACTGCATTCCATATTCTGTCCTGAAGATGCAAAGGGAATATAAATCTAGTGAAGACTAAGAAGTCCGGAGGTAAGAAAACATTGTTTAAAACAACAATAACAACATTGTTTAGGGGCACCTGGCTGGCTCAGTCTGCACAGCATGTGACTCTTGATCTCGGGGTCAATGAGTCTGAGCCCTAGATTGAGAGTAGAGGTTACTTTAAAAGAATATTTAATTTAACCGATCTTTTCCCAAATTATCTGAAATAGAATTTCTTTTTTGAAGCACTACCATTCATGTTGCTTGGCAAAATTGTCCTAAATTTTGAGATCAACTAATTCCTAGAATTCCCTACAAATTATTAGAATTAACTAATTCTTAGAATTCTGTGTAAACTAAGAGTCAATAAACTTCAAGTCATGAACTTAATAACACCCACTCTGTGGTTATCAAGTTTTTCCTAGTTATTCCTGTTTAAAATAAAAACAAATTCTATGGGGAGATACCCCCAGAAATCTAGAGTGTTACCCTATTAAAGAAATGTAGTTTTCTTGTTTCAGCTATTCAGTGATAAAGGTACTCTATTTTCTTTATCTTTTTTTTTTACGATGTTCAGTTAGTCAACATATAGTACATCAGTAGTTTTTTATGTAGTGTTCAATGATTTATCAATTGCATATATCGTGCAAATAGTGCTGCTCTATTATTAAGTCCCCCCACCTTATACCCGGTAACTTGTTGCATGATACAGGTACAAGTAATTAATTGAATTTGTAGCCCCTATGTGTGTTCTCTCCTTGATAATCAATACTTTTCATTTCAGTTACTTTTAATTAGTACAACTTCTGTACCTTGACATGTTTTCCAAATACGCTGCTGTTGAATATGTATGTAATGTATGTTCATTTTTTAAAAATCAGATGTTGGGGTGCCTGGGTGGCTCAGTTGGTTGAGCATCTGACTCTTGGTTTTGGCTTGGGTCATGATCTCAGGGTCACGGGACTGAGCCCTGTGTCGGGTTCTGCGCTCAGTGGGGTCTGCCTTAAGATTCTCTCCCTCTGTAACTCTCCACACATAATCTTTCTCCATCTCACTCTCTCTCTGTCTCAAATACATAAATCTTAAAAAAAGAAAAAAGACGTTAACAGAAGAGCATGAAGAAGATTCTATTCAAATTAAGCAACTATTAATACTCCTAGAACCCACCTTCTAAGTTTGTTTTTGAAATAAAATAGTATCATTCATATATATATATATAACTTTAACCTTATTTCTTCAAGTCAGTGTAGTTCACACCGCATCTTTCCATGTTCATAAACACTGACCTAATTGTAATTTTAATAGCTGCATTTTAATGTTCTACCATATGGAACACCTTGATTTCTTTAATCAAATCCCTGTTGAAGGACAGAATGGTAGTTTCTAATTATTTGTTAATATAAACAACACTATGATGAATATCACAGGCATATATTTTGGGGAACACACCCAATCAGTTCCCATCATGGACTTCAGTGTGAGAACCCTTCCCGTCCAAGTCATCCTAGGTGGCAATGTGCGTCCCACCTTCTCTCCCTGGTGTTGCCTGATGGGACTAAAAGCCAGCAAACTTCGATAATCCAGTGATCCACTATACATCTAGGGGAGAGAAGACAAGATGCACTAGTTCGATTCTCTTTCTTGGAGTAAGGCAGCTTCCAGGGGGAGCATGTTCTGGAAAATGGCTGATGAGGCCATGATCTGTATCAATCCGCCATATGCAGTCCTCAGTTATGAGGCAGAAACCGTACTTAGCAGAAGAACTGAAAGCCACAGATGGACACAGGCAGACCTCTGCAGAGGCACTCAGTCATGTTAATGGGGGTGCACTCCAGTGAGAAGGGTCCAGAAGCTGCTCTTGATGGGCTTCCGATCACAGCTTTGCCATCAGAAGGCCTTCAGGTTAAGCTGTGTTTCTGACTCTGGGGACATGACCCTGGAAAGATTAATGTGTGTATATCTCAAGTCTTTCATCTCAAAAACACAAATGATATCTACCTCATTATTTACCTCATCAAAGATTTAATGAGAAGATAAACTAAAATGCTTTATACATACTAAGCGCTCAATGTATGTTAGCTCTCATAATTACAGTCTTATCATTATGATCTGAGCTACCCCGGACCCAGAAAACCACCAGTTAATGCAGTCCCTAGAGCCTGGACAATTGGCCTTTCCCCAAGGCTTCTGTATATACAACCTGGTAATAAGTTTGGGAAACTTGAGTGAATCTCCCACAAGCGAAGAACATAATTAAATAATTCCTCATGATAAATTCCTAGAGTTTGGGTGGCCACACTGAAGAGTATATGTAACTCTCTTGGAGAAGCTCTTATTACAAGTTACTCATACTGGATATTGGTGTGAACGGATTTCTCTAAAAGAATTGACCCAAATACCTAAACCCTAGAAAAGCTTGGTACGCATGAACTGATGATGTGTAAATGGCTGTTATAGTAAGGTTGAGTCATCTGCGTTCAAGTTCAATATGGGTCTCAGAAACAACACGCAGGACTGACAATGCACCTCTCTTCCCCACCAGAGCTGCCAGAACGATCTGGGTAAACACACAAGAAGGAGCTGGAGAAAATGAGATGGCTCTACTAGCCAGTGCTTTAAAGAATAATGTGGCTAATGTAGAAACACAGGCTCAATCCATGAACCTTTCCCACCATCATGAAAGCACGGGGATGGGATGGTTTCTCCCTTCTACACACCCACTGGCTCCCTTGCCCCTCCTCCAGCCCCTCAGGCTCTGTTTCAACTGCTGGATCTCAGAGCGATGCTTTCTCTTTGGTTCTGAACAGAGAGAGAATGAGAGGCACAGGAATGCAAAGAGGTGTAAGCCAGTGTAAAAATATTTCAAGCCTGTGTTTCTAAGAATGGCCCTAGGTCCTCATCTGCATCCCACAGTTAGCAACAAAGATTACGCAGAACAAAACCATACTAACCAGAGTTTACGACCACAGTTTTATAGAAGTAGTCACCAGAATCACAGGAGAAACATTTCACAGTGGATATGGTCAGGCTCCATGTAAACCCAATACACTGCTGGGTTAAGAGTCATAGTGAAAAAATTGTAAATAATAGCTGCTTTAGGAGTTCCGTCAGTTTCTTCTGAATTCCATCTGTCTACCTATTATTATCTGGTACTATCGGGAAAAAACTGATATTAATAGTGGGCTCTCAAAGTCTACATAGGCCAAATATATCCACAGGAAGAAAGAAAAATTCAAACATCTTCCGTGACCTTTGAACCTCAGGCTTTCATCTCAAGGATACTGAACATACATACTGTTTAGAAGTTTAGAATGGGAGCACAGGCGTCCTCACAATACATCAAAAACTTTAGGTGCGTGTTGATGGGTTTTTCTATTCCTTAGTTGTCTTCTATTTTTGGAGGACATAATCCAATGCCACCACTTACAGCATCTGAGCACTTTCCTTCAGATGGGTCAAAGGTCAAGGGTTTCAGGAGGGCCTCGCTCAGTTCCTGCAGAACACTGCGGCTTTGCTACTGACTTTAAATAGGGCCACAATTCTTCGCATTTCAGTGTTAGGATCATAAACACAAACGACCACCTGAGACCACAGAGGACCGGATATGAGCTACTTATAGTAAAACTGAACCAGGGAACAAGAATAGCAGGAAAGCTGCCTATTTTCTTGTAGTGAGGTCCTTTGAAGTAAACTATTTATTAAACATTATATTACAGCGCTCGAAACAAAAATCTTTGAAGGCAGGTTATCCTTCTCTGCACAGTGGCCTACTGCTAACGAATTGTTTCCTGTTCCTCTGAGGTTTTGTTTTTCCTTTTGTGAAACTGAAACCCAGATTGTTTTCCTCCATCTACGAATCTAGCTGGCACGAAGCATTCCTTTGGCAAAAATGTCCATGAATAGAAAGAGCATTACAAAGAGACACGAACCCATCACTTTCCGCCACGCAACGTAAGAAAGTGTGCTTCTAAGAAATTGCTTTATAATGTTCAGAACTTCTCCCAAGTTGAAAACTAGGTTACAAGAAATGAAATCAAAGGAGTAAAAATGGCAAGAATTCGAACAATGGGGTTTCATTTTTTATTTTTAAAAGCAAACATCTACCACAACCCCTACTTCATAGCTATAGACTGATAGGCCTTTCTTCAGCAAGGATTCTCCTACTGCTCTCCCAGTAAAGTCCCCCAAATGCACCGGTGACAGTCACATTTGAAAGAAATGTTCCAAAGAAAAGCAAAGGGTGATATGGTTTATGCTTCCAAACCAATGATGAACTTAGCAGTCCTCCCCCGAAGTCTAATGAGCCATAAAACTCCCAACCGGCCCTGGTAACACGCCGCTGATGGCAGAAGCCTGGCCCGCTCCCGAAAGGCCCACTCTCTAGCGTGGTGTGTGCTGAGAAGAGAGAGGACAGTGCCATTGCTGGACATACGACTGGGTCTGTCTCAGTGTGGCTGGAACGGCGGGAAGCTTTTCAAAATCTAGAAATACATCAAAAGGCTAATGCAGATTAAGCTCTCCTCCCTTTTTCCTGAAAGGCTCACTTTTGTTCCTAATATAAAGACTTAGGTATTTCTTTAGATCATAAAGCAAGTTGTACTTTTAATGATGGATTAAAAATTATAAAAGTAAAAGATGGCTTGTTCTCACTGTTCGTTCGTTCTTTCTTTCTCTCTTCCTTTTTCTTTCTTTTTTTCTTTTTTTTAAGTGATGAATGCAGGAAAAGACCAGTCTAGGGCAGATTCATCTCTTGCTGACCTTCAGGGATGCTGAGTGTTGAGTAAGCCAAGTATGATGATAGTAAAAAGTCAAATTTGGATGATTTAGTCACTTTTTTGTTAATTCCTTTATTAAGAAACATTAGATAATAAACATAATAATAGCACCTAAGGTACACAGCTTTAGAAATGATATGTATTTTCACTCTAAAGAGCGTCAGATGAAATAAACTTGTGCTCACACTGGTCTTTTAAAATAGAAAAGCTTGTAATGTCAACAGAATAACTCTTACTGAACGGATGAACATTTTCACAAAGAAAAAAAGCCCCCCTGGGCTCCCCAGACAGCCTACCACCCCTCCAGTTTTCCTCGACTTGCACCCATCCTTAGCTCTGTCCCCCTAGCTGAGGGACGAAGTGCTCCCCCTGTTCGCCATTAGACATTACACTTGAACCTCTGGCCTGTTCTCTCCTCTTTCCTTTAACAGCTATGACCCTGCCTCATCAACTACACTGTTTTCCTCTCCACTGGCTCCTTGTCTTCAGCCAAAAACAAGCTTGAGTCATTCCCAGTGAGAAAACCATCTCTCCTTTGACTCTGCATCCCCTCTGGTTTCTTCCTTTCCCTTCACCAATAACCGCCCCCCCATCTCCACTATGGCCACCTCCATTCTCCACCATGCCCGTTGCAGGAAGGCTCTACCCCACTGACAGGTTATCTGAGGCATCCCCAAGTTAGATACTTCGGGGGAAAAGACAGAATGGTACAGTAATGTTCATAACAGAACGAAGAAACAGAGCAAGTCACGCTGCGTTACAGTCTCTGGATCTCTAAGGTAGTCTCAGGAAATAACCCCAGCAACTAGGAAGTTCCCAGGATCATGTCTCATAAAGGTGAATAAAAGTTTAATCCTTGGTGTGAAATAGATTTCCAAGGGCTGGCTAAGTTTATTGAGTGATTGCTTTGTGCCAAGAATTACATAAGTGGCACACACGCATTCTCTCACTTAATTCTCCCAACAGACGGACTTATTACTCTCATTTTACAAACCAGGAAGCTAGGCTTAGAGAGAGTAAGTAAGGCTAAGATCAAACAGCCAATAAATAAGTGTCTGTCTGCCTGACTGTAAAGCAGGTGCCTTTAGACATTACTCTGTAAATTACATTTTTAAATAACAGAGTTTATGTTTTAAAAGTTTTTTAGGTTTAAGCAAAATGAAATGGAAAATAGAGAGGCTTCCTATACCGCCCCAACCCCCAACATGCAGGGCTTCCCCATTAATCAGCAAGCAAACTGCTTTCTGCAGACAAACAGGAGGGAAATACAAAAACTGTTTTTTAAAAATGTAATTTACAGAGTAATAGCTAAAGCCACCTGCTTTGCAGTCAGGCAGTCAACACCCCAAAGAAATGCAAGAAAGGACCACAACACCAAAAAATGGCTTTTACTTTAAAAAGGGAGAATAAAGGGACAAACTTCAGAATCCGGTCTTCAGCTCTCTTTACTCAGCTTACCTGCCCCTGCCCTCATCTGGGAACTCTGAGAACGGACCTCAGTGTCCTTCTGTTCTGCTACGAGAAGCTGAGAAAGGTGATTTTGCGGGCATATGAATTTATACAGACAGTCCCTGGCCTATGATTTTTCGAATTTATGATGGCTTGAAACGATATGCGTTCAGTAGAAACCACACTTTGAACTGGAATTTGGATCTTTCCCAGACTAGTTGAGAGGGGGTGTGATCCTCTCTGGTGATGCTGGGCAGCGGCAGCACAGCTCCCAGGCGGACCCCATAGGATCACAAGGGTAAAGCGCCATATGCTGACAACCCCTCTGCCCCCATATGGCCATGTTTTCACTTTCAGTACAGCATTCAATACATTACATGGGATGGTCAACACCTTATTGTAAAACAAGCCTTGTGTTAGATGATTTTGCCCAAATGTAGGCTAACGTAAGCGTTCTGAGCTCACTTAAGGTAGGCCAGGCTGAGCCATGGTGTTCAGAAGGTTAGGTGTATTAAATGCATTTTCCACGTATGATACTGTCAACTGATGACGCAGTTCTCAGCACGTAGCCCCTGCTCTAAATGGAGGAAGATCCGTACTTACTGCATCAGCTTGTAATACTTGTATATATCAGCTGGTTGCCTCTGGATGCGTATTTGTGGTTTATACTCTGTCCTGTATCAATTAGTCCATCTCCCCAGGACCTGGAACATTGTTTGGCACCTACTATGCAGCAACAAATACTTGCTGAATGAATGAATGAGTGAATGAATGAATGAACCACAAACTTCCATGGCTAGGCAAAATAACAACGGTGCGTAGACAGGACTTTTTCTTCCCAGCTTCCACTAATTTTGAACTAGTGACTCGTAAAGATACTTAATATGTTTTTCCTTCTACACAATATTAGTGCTAATTAAATACAGTGTCAGTTATTATATCCCTTACAAACACATGTAGGTGGTCTACAGAACAGAATTACTATCTAAATGACTAAGGGATTAAATGACTAAGGAATGAAAGTATTTGATGCTTGATATTTTCACTATCTTAGTTCCCAAAGCAAAATATCAATTCATAGGCAAAAAAGGAAACTGCCCAGTAATGTGCAAAAAATATTAGCTGGGTTTAAATTTCAAAATGTTACAACATACCTATTAAAAAATTATGCAAACAGCATTAACTTTCTCTTCAATGCTGATTAATCTTTTTTTTCCTCTCTGTGTAATGACCTTCCTGCACAGTGTGTGTTACCATTAAAAAAAAAAAAAAGCCGAGGGAATTGAAAGGAACTGCTTGCTTAATATCAAAAACATTTTATTTGCAGAAGGAAGAGACAACAATGCAATAGAAAATACACAATAGCTAAAATGTATGTTCTTTGTTGCTTCATTAGGGTTAAGTTTGTTTTTTAAAAAAACAAAAAACACAACTAACACACTGGGCTATTTTTGAATTAGGAGTTCTAGAGAAAAGAAGGATTCCTACACAGAGATTATTTAAAAATGAGTCTGATCTTTACACCTGCTAGGTGGCTAGAAATCAAAAAGAAAAACATCGGATGTTAACTAGACTTACTGTGGTGACCACTTCACAATACATACAAATACTGACTACCTGAAACTAACACAGTGTCCTATGTCAATTATACCTCAATAACAATAATGATAAGGACATGCTGGCAAGGATGTTGCAAAAAATAAATGACTCACGTTTTGCTAGTGGGAACATTAAGATGGGGCAGGTGCTTCCGAATACCACCCGGCAACTCCTCAAAAAGTTAAACATAGAGTTGCCATATGACTCAGAATTCCCTCTTCGAGGTATCCATTTCAGAAAAATGAAGACATATGTCCACACAAAAATATGTACAGGAATGTTCACGGCAGTGTTATTTCTAATAGCTAAGAAGATGGAAACAACCTGACATCCAACCTGAGGAACGGATACACCAACTGTGGTATATCCATACACTGGAATGTTACTGGGCAAAAAATGAGCTACTGGAAGGTATGGGAGAGAGAAGCCCCTGAGAACACTATGCCAAGTGAAAGAAGCCAGTCACAAAACATCACGTACATGTTCTTGTTTATATGCAATGTCCAAAATAAGCAAATACACACAGGTGAAAAGATAAGAGGCTGCCAGGGGCTGGCAGAGTTGAAGGAGAATTGGGTGGGGGGGGGTGGTCATCTCCCAAAGGGAAAGAGGCTTCTTTCTAGGTTGATGAAAATGCTCTCAAATGGACTAAGGGTTGCACAGCCCTGTGAACAGACTAAAAACCACTGAACTGTACACTTCAAATGGGTGATTTGTGTAGAATGTGAATTGCATCTCAATAAACCTTTTATTATTATTTTTTTAAATACACCCAATGTGGGACGTAAACTCAGAACTCCAAGATCAAGAGTCAAAGGCTCCACTGACTGAGCCAACCAGGCGCCCTTCAGTAAAAAGGCCTGAGAGTGAGCCATTTGAAAATGCTCTATAAATCAAAAACTTGACATCTTCTGGCCACAGGCAAAAGGTACAAATGGGAATACAAGAGAGGCAAGTAGTGACCATGCAAAACAGCTACAAGAAAAACAAAAATAGTGACACTGCAATAAACATTCGCAAATTTTTTCCGGGGGCTGATACTTGGAATTATGATGTAAGCAGGACCCTAACTACATCAGTCAAAAATAACTACTATTTACATACAGAAAAGAAAAATGAGTCTTTAATTTGAAGATTCCACTTAAAAGTCAAATTAGCTTATCTGCAAGTGAAATTGAAGAACAAAAGAGGCTTAGTATCTAACAGTTTCAACCTATTTTAGACAGATATTTATTAAATATTTATTAAAATGCTTTAGTTTGAAATAATGCTATAGGCACTAGAAAGAAATATGAGCAATTCAATTCTATACCTTCTGTTCAATAAAACTCGCTTCTCCGTGGCAGGTGGTACAGAGCATTCTACCCAGGGGGTTAATCAAAATTCCCTTGGAATAATTGAAAAGCATCTGCATTTTTTCCCCAGAATCCACAAAAAGTCACAGTAAGCAGAACATATAATCTTGACTATTAGCACTGAGCCTGAGCCAACACAATGTGCTGTTCCTTGAAAGTAAATGACAGGACACAGTATCGTTGTGCGATAAGCTAGTACTGTTTCCCCAGATGAGGCTGAAAAACTCAAGAAAATCACAAGACAGTGATAATAAGATGCATGTGTGGTGTGTTGTAGTGAAGCAAACCTCATATTGTGACAAACGTAATCATTCTCAGAGCAGGCCAGGGCGGGGGAAGACCTCAGGGGTCACGAACCCCAACCTTTCATTGTACAACAAAGAAAACAGAGGTTCCGGAAGGTCATACCATCAGTTTAAAGCATTACTGGGGCTAAAATGAGATCTCTCAGGGCTCTTCCCATGAAATGTTTCTTCTGAGTATACGGACTCCATGGGTGGGGCAGGGGGCTGCTTACCTAAGACATGGAAAATTCTAAGGAACTTCTGTAAGAGCTGCTCTTGTAAAGTTCGGTGCAGAAGTGATAAAAACCAACCATCTGTGACAGTGCAGCTCCAAAGAGTTGGGGGACAGTCACAATTCCCAGCAAAGGAACCCGCGTGTCAGCGTAAGGGAAGCCAGACTGTGGTTCTATAGCTTGGGTCCATGCTATTGTTTCAGTCGCCGGAGCCCTGAGGCCCAGAGGGGACACAGACGGGGACACTGAAGGCTGTTCTTGCTGAAAGTCAGAGGTGACTTGCCAGATCTCAGCACAGCACAGGCACACCAGGCCTCTCTCTGCCCTAATAACCCAGACCAGTTTTGAAATATTTCTGCCTAGTCAGCCTTCCTAATTATTCTGATACCACCATTCAGCTGATGTTCCAGAGAACAGACTTAAAAGATTTGGTCATGGGAAAAAATATTCCTCACCTCAAAAAACAAAAACAAAACCTCACCTGAAATTAATAAGCATATCCTCTGGATGTCTTTTTTTTTTTTTTTTAAAGATTTATTTATTTATTTATTTGACACAGAGAGGTCACAAGCAGGCAGAGAGAGAGGGGAAAGTAGGTTCCCCACCGAGCAGAGAGCCCGACGTGGGCCTCGATCCCAGGACCCTGAGATCATGACTGGAGCTGAAGGCAGGGGTATAGGCCACCCACCCAGGTACCCCCCCCCCCCTTTTTAAAGATTTTATGTATTTATTTGACGGGGAGAGACATAGTGAGAGAGGGAACACAAGCAGGGGGTATGGGAGAGGGAAAAGCAAGCAGGCTTCCTGTGGACAGAGAGCCCAATGATGGCTTAATCCCAGGACCCCGGAACCATGATCTGAGCCAAAGGTAGACGCTCAACGACTGAGCCACCTGGGCGCCCTGAGATGTCAGTCTGAGTTTAGTTACCGTAGGTCAGTTCCCTTGAATCTGATTATTTCCAGGTTCTCTGTGTATTCATAGCAGCATTTTCTCCCCTCCTATTTCTTAAGCTGTTTTCACCTCCTGGAGGTCTTGCAGATTTGGGGAGAGACGGCCCTCTGAGAGCTGGCGAACTCCTCCTAAAAGAGTGAAGAACTTGGGAGCATGCCTTTCCTTTGCAAGCCAGCCATTCCTTCTATCTAGCTCACACGCCAAGCTAGTATTTACCCTGCCCTAACTCATCCTAGGGCCAGGTATCAGCCAGCCGGAGACCACTCTCTAAAGCCCAAAGCCCACTGACATTCAAACGAGCAGTCTCAAATCATTAACGCTGCCCTACCTCGCCTGCCTGTGGAAACCCCAATACAGGCTCCTGTCCACCCATTCCCCGTGGCTCCTTTGTGCCTTATGACAAAGCCTGAAGCTTCTCCAGTACCCTGTGTGGTTCCCTCCTCTTGGGAAATATAAGTAATCCTTGCAACGGTATTAACTTCTGCATCGGCACTCAATTACCTCCATCAATTAAAAACCCGCAGCGACATTTCCGAGCACCCTGCCAAAGGAAGAGCAGATCTGCGGAACCACCGAAGGCCAGAATGCAGGCCATGCGGTGCGGGGGGTGCCCAGAGGCTCGAGGTCAAGGAACTCCCAGCCCGGCACTGCACTCACCTGCTCACAACCTGGCCTTCAAACATGAGAGCTTCAAACCAAGCGAGGAAGGCCCAGGCTTTGTGGCACGCGTCCACACGGCGCACGCACACATGGAGCCCACAGCATGTATTTATATAGGTTTATTTTCAACAAATTGATAAATTGAGACCACAACATCTAATTGATCTTTCCCTCTGAAGGAGGTGCAGCATAAAGAGAGATGATGCAACAAGCAAACTCAGATGGACAAGCTCGAGATGTAAAAACGTCAGCTTTTTCTGAAATGAAATGCAGACACAATCAAGAATAGAAGAAAACAATATCACGGTCCTTTGGGGGATAACTGCAGACCCTGATTATGAGAAAATCTCATGTAGAGGGATGACACGTCAGTTGGAAGTTTGTGAAGAGACAAGTGCATACACAGAGAGTCATCAAATTAGGGCAAGACAGTAAAAATGATACACGGACATCCTTGGACTTGGGGCCCGGTTCTTCCTGCACTTGATCAAGATGGCAGCAGTTTCTTCAGTTTACAAACGAGGGCCGGGTGAGGAAATCCAGAACAAGCAGGGTCGGACAGCTGCGGACTTAGGGGACATGTAAGCTTGCCAGGCATCAGACAACTTTGTGAAAGGTTGGGGAGATGACCACAGGAGCTTCTAGGCCCTTCCATAATTACTGCCTCGACTCAGACTCTCAACTTCGGCACTACTGGGATTTTAGGTCAGGTAATTCTCCTGTAGGGGCTGTATCTTTACTGCGAGTAGTTCATAAATGTCCCTGGTGAGGCTCCTTACAAGTTTTAGGAGCAGCCCACCACTTACAGCCACCAAAATGTCTCCAGACACTGCCATGGGTCCCCTGAGAAGCAAAACTCTCCAGGATTGAGAACCACTAGTCCAGACTCGTGATGCTGCAAAATACCGTGGGGCACTTTTATTTCAAAAACTACCCGGGGCACCTGGGTGGCTCAGTGGGTTAAGCCTCTGCCTTCGGCCCAGGTCATGATCCCAGGGTCCTGGGACCGAGCCCCACATCGGGCTCTCTGCGCTGCAGGGAGCCTGCTTCCTCCTCTCTCTGCCTACTTGTGATCTCTGTCAGATAAATAAAGAAAAAATCTTTTAAAAAAACAAAAAAAACAACAACAAAAAAAACTACCCGTTATTCCCATAAATCCCTCAAGGGGGCTCGCACTTTAACTGAATAAAACAGTGGAAGGCGCAGGGGGTTAAACACTTGAGTGAGAACAATTAATCTCTCACAACACACTTCAACGTGTATTCGGCAATCTCACCACCTAAATTATCAGCCAAGGGTTTCTTACATTCTGAGGGAAAAGACTTTCAATCAAATGGCAGTCTTAAACTATCTTTAATATCTGGAATGATGACTTGCATAAATATTACCTTTTGTAAAAAAAAAAAAAAAAAAAAAAAATTCCGGAGCACCTGGGTGGCTCAGTGGGTTAAGCCTCTGCCTTTGGCTCAGGTCATGATCTCGGGGTCCTGGGATCGAGCCCCGCATCCGGCTCTCTGCTCAGCAGGGAGTCTGCTTCCCCCCCCCCCACTCTCTGCCTGCCTCTCTGCCTACTTGTGACCTCTGTCTGTCAAATGAATAAATAAATAAAAATCTTAAAACTAAAAAGAACATTTCCTCCCTGAACACAGGTAAGTCACGGAGGAGGCAGAGGACCCTGCCCGGTTAGCACCGCACCCCTTCCAGCGGTTGGTCCCTCAGTTCAAACGCCGCAGAGGAGGGTCGGGAGGCGCCCCCCAGGCCCTGCTCGCACCGAAGCGAGCTGCTCCCCGCCGGGCCGTCGGGGTAACGAGGCCGTGCAGAGGGCCACTAAGGGCCACTAAAACGACCTACGCCCGAACCACCCAGGCGCCGTGTGAAGGAAGCCGGGGCCTGTCAGCAGATGTGGGTTTGAATCCTGTCGCTGCCCCGAGCCTACGAGCCACACGGAGCCAAGGACGCATTCGTCACTGTACAGGGAGGCGCGCCTCGTCTGTAAAGCGAGGTTTCTGCCGACCGTCTCAGTGGCGGGCACTGAAGGAGGCGCCGCCGCCAGTGGCGGGCACCAGGGTCTCCCTGGTCTGGCCGGCGGAGCTGCTGAAACACGGGGTGGGGGGGTCGGGGACACCGCGTACCCCGCGGGCGGCGGCACAAGCTTCCGCGCTCCCCGCGTCCCTGTCCTGAAATCGGGCTCGACTCCACGCGCGCTCCGCGGTCTCACGTGCCCCCCCCAAGGCCTGGCGATGTCCCGCGGCGATCGGCGCCCACACCGGGCGACTGTCTCAGGCGGCCCCCAGTCCGGAGGATGCACCGCGCACGACTCAGACACCCGCGCCGGACCCACCGGCGACCCCGCGACGCCCGCACGTCCTGCCGCGCCCTCTGCCAGCCACGTCCCCCACGTGTGGGAGGGGAGGGGGCCGGAGGCGCCACACACCTCACGGGGCTGCGCGCTAGACGCCGGCGGGGAGAGATCCCGAACGTCTCCTCCGGGGGCCACCGTGAGGAGGCGCTGCGGCGCGGCTCGCCGGCCTCCCCGGGAGAGCGCGGACGTGACCAAGATGGCGGCCCACAGAAGGGGCGGCAGCTTCTGAGGTAGGAGCGTCCCCAGATGCCCTCCCTGCGGACTCCGTGAGGGGCTTTGGGGAACTGTCCTTGGTAAATAGTTAAAAAAAAAAAAAAAAAAAGACCCAAAGAGACAGACTGCTAGTACACAAATGAGGACGTCCGCGAACGGCCGATGGACGCGAGGATCTGAGGAGGAGGAACCCCCGGACCCACCTCCACAGCGGACGCGTAGAAATGTCGCTCAAGCAAACCACACACGGGGCTGGCCGAAGTGGCTGATCGTTCTCCCTGCATGAGGCACTTGAGCAGGTGAGGATGTAAGATTTTGTAAGCTTTAGGCCACTGAAGAGTGTCACGGTTGTTCTAGAGCCTTCCTTTCTAGAACATGACACTTAGTGAAATGGGAACGAAAACTCTGAAACCCCAGCTGTTACATGTACTTTAAGCCAGTGGCTCTGACACTGGGTGTTGGGGTGGGGGAGATCTGGTCCCCTTTCCACCGCCAGGTCACTTGGCAATGTCTGGAGACAGTCTGGGCTCTTCTATCTGGAGAGGGGCTCTGGCGTCGAGTGGATAGAGGCCAGGAACGCTGCTAACCATCCCATAAAGCACAGCACAGCCGCCTAGAGCGAACAATTACTGGTCCCGAATGTCATTACCCCGGAGGTTGAGAAATCCCGCTCTAGGCCAAAAATAAAAATGATCGCTGTCTGAGACACCCGGGTGGTACAGTCAGCTGAGCAGCTGAGTCTTGATTTCAGCTCAGGTCTTGATCTCAGGGTTGTTGAGTTTGAGTCCCACACTGGGCTCCATGTAGGGTGTAGAGACTTACTTAAAAAAAAAATCACTGTCCAGTGGTTATACAATTTAAGAGACAGAGTTGATACTATGGATTTGATTAGACTTCCGGTTCTATGGTGTCCCTCCCCGGTTGAAAAAGATAAGTATTATGAATGTATATACTAATCAACTCAAATAATCAATACCCTCTCATTGTCATAAGAAATATCCAGAATATCACTCTTACACTTGACTCATTAACACCAGTAATTTAATGTGTTTTGGGTATCCATTTCCTAAACTAGAAACTAATTCTACCATGAAGTGTCAAAATGGATTCTAAATCCTACTCCTGATGTATTTTCAACTATTTATACAAATGCAGACCTGTAAGTCTCACCTGGGACCTAGGGGATAAGCTTTGCTAAAAAGGAGCCTAGAAATTTGCGTTTTTAGCAAGCTTTCCTTAGCGATTCTTACACATGCTCAAGTTTGACAACCACTGACAGACTTTGATTTTATGAGAAAAGAGTTGCTGTTCCCAAATCATTCTCACCATAAGTTAAATAGCAATGATCAAATAATTTATAAATAAGGAATAAGTTATAAATACGGAATCAGCAACACAGCACTACGCCTCAGTGGCCTTAGAGGGCCTACCCCAAACAGCATCCCTTCCAAGTGAGGCCAGTCTAAGACAGAAAGCCCTTGAGCACCATCATAAAATAATGATGTATCAGAAGTATTTTGTCTTCAAAACTCCAGATTTCCCCAGTCAAGACTGTCTGTGGTAAACATCCGTACTCTTCAAGGAAGTGGATGTTCTTAAGCATCTGGCTGCCACAGGTGCAGGTTTAAATACGTGCCTTATATCTAGCATTGAATGACAACTGGTATATTATCTGTGAGAGGCGAACAGTAACAACCTTAAGAACAATAGTTAGACTTTCCATATAAAAGAGAAATATTTTTCTTCTGCAGACTGAGCACCGGTATGATCTCAATGGACAGTAGAAATTCAGATGCTAGCATGTCTCCAGGTAAACATGAAAGGAAAAACTGCAAGGCAAAATGAAGTGAATGGAAGTGTATTAAATATGGGGGGGCTATAATAGTAGTTGAGCTACTATATGTCAAACACCTAGAAATACTTTCTTCTTCAATCCTCAGCACTCTCATTAAAATATATGTCCTGCTGATAAAAAAAATACTGAGGACCAGAGAGGTTAAGTAATTTCCTCAAATTCACAAAGGGTTGGTAAGCAGGAGATTCAGACTCAGGGAATCAAGATTTATTTAATAGCATTCTGTCCCTTATCCCAGCCCACCCCAATATCCCCTAATATCCTGGTAGTGGTTTCAGGAAGTTTCTTGTGAACATGTAACTCAGTAATAGCAAGTATTTTTAATTGACTTTCAGAGTGTTATGTGCCTTTAAGATGAAGTCTAAGCTGCTGTATAGCTTACTTGTCTTAGAAAGTGAATGGAATCGAATAAGCATACTAAAACCCTAAAGCATCATACAAACATGTAAGGCGTGATGTTATTCATTAAAATTAATTTTATTTAAAAAAATAAAAAATTAAAAAATTAAATCAATTTTATTTTAAGGATCTCTGGCAGATGGCAGCAGGATTTTGAGATACTTTCAAATAATTAGTGACACCCTAGGATACTGTGCAATCATGACTGAGGTTACTAAACTAAACTAAAACTAAACTGGTTTCTAATAGCCAAATATGATATAAATGATTTGGACAATAGGTAGTGTCATTTTAAGAATATTAGACTCGGAGCCTCCTCCTCAGATGTGGACATTTCCCGGGGGCCGAATCTGGGCCTTTCCTCGCTGTCTTCAGCATCCCACCCCCCTGGGCTATCTCAGCCCCCGCAGGCCTCAGATCTCACGTCTACTTGCTGACCATGCTCCAAGTTACATGCTCGTGCTTAATCATCTTCCTCATCTCGGGACTCGAAATGTCCTGACATCAGTGATGTCTCCTCACACAGTCAAAAATCCAACTCATCACCTATCCCACCTTTTCTCTGGTATAATTCTCCTCCTCTTCCTGTTTTTCTCCCTCAGGCTGAATCAGTTACCACATCTGGAAATCTCAGAACCAGCTTCAACTCTGCCTGACACATAGAACTGGATCACAGGTCCTCCTAGAGGCTCTCAAAGTCACCCTCTTCTTCATTTGCTCCCACCAGTTCCCTTTAAAATCAGCACAAAACAAACCACACCTCTCTTCTTTTATATCCTTCCAAGTCTAGAGAATAAGGTCCCATCTCCCTGGCATGGCCCCGCATGACCTAGCTTCCACCATTCTAGCCGCACCTGCCACACTTGAGCAGGTAATCCTTAAACATCTGGGCACCCTCAAAGCCTCCGTGCCTTCATTTATTTTATTTCCTTTGCTTTCTCTACTTTCATCGCAGAGCACAGCTTCCGGACATACGGTCTCAGTCTTTGTATCAGAAAAAGGAAGCTTCTAGATGTACGCTTTCCTCTGCTACTCTCAGCCTGTATGTGACCCATCTTGGCACTTAACGTGTACCTATGATGCTGGTCTGCATTTACCTGGAGCCAGCACACTGCTTAAGGGCAAAGACCAAATCACATTCATCCAAGACACTTCCTAGCACACAGTACAACAGGCAGTGTGTGATTTCTTTAAAAGTTTTGTGCAAAGTGCATAACATAATGGGATATTAATAACTGCACTTTCCTATTATATACAGCATGCCAGTTTGAAAGGCTGGAAAAGTAAAACTCAGTTACCTCCCAAAGGTTTGTTCTTGGGTTGGTCACATGGTACGCAGAACACGTGTCTCCACGAAAACAATGTTCAAGAGTAAGATTACATTTAAATGCCATTTCCTAAAATCTTATTTTAGGGACATTTTGGCTTGAAGTTTGCATATGTGGGGAAAAGGCAAGATAGAATGCTACAGAAATACTTTTCCGTAGTATGTAAAATGTATCTAAGGAACACAGAGACTTGTGGGACACATGGGCGACTCAGTGGGGTAAGGGTCCAAACACAATTTCAGCTCAGGTCACGGTCTCAGCCCCAAGGCAGGCTCTGCACTGGGCATGGAGCCTGCTTAAGATTATCCCTCTTCTCTGCCCCTCCACTGCCTCTGTCTCTCCATCTCTTAAAAAAAAAAAAAAGAGAGAGAGAGGCGCTTGGGTGGCTCAGTGGGTTAAGCTTCTGCCTTCGGCTCAGGTCATGATCTCAGGGTCCTGGGATAAAGCCCCTCATCGAGCTCTCTGCTCAGCGGGGAGCCTGTTTTCCCCCCTCTCTCTGCCTGTTTCTCTGCCTGCTTGTGACCTTTGTCTGTTATATAAATAAATAAAATCTTAAAAAAAAAAAAAGAAAGAAAGAAAGAAAAAAGAAAAGAACGAAAAAAGAACAGAGAGACTGACTCATCAACCCCCTACAGAATGTCTGCTCCGTGGCCTCCACCTGATGCCTATGGCTGGACAGGAAAAGGATCAGGAATAAAGAGGACGTGACCCAGTGCAGGTGGAGCCCTGTATAGATGGGACAGAAGTGGCCCTCTGATGAAGGCTCTGGGGTTTTATGCCAGACACTTCCCATCTCCCCCCAGTTTTCCCCATCCAAGGAAATCGGGAGCGGTGCAGCTGGGCAGGGGAGCAAATCCCATGGGGGCGATTCAGTCAAGTGGTGGGCACAAGTGAAAAGCCCAAGCCAGTGTGCTTGGGGTGGCTGCAAATGCAGGCTGGGACACGGACAACATGTCAGAAACCCCAGTAAGTCATCATTCACTCCCCTAAGCCCACTAATACATATCAGAGAGAGGGATGGGCTACAGAAGGGAGACTCAGGCAGATGGAGATTACAGGAATCGGCCGCGATCTAAACAGAGGGCCTGCTTCCGAAGTCGTAAGGGATACAAGACTGAACAAATTCCCTGGAAGTTTATTTTTGGAAGACAATAATAGCTCCAAACTGTATGACATCATTTCCTTCTCAAGAGTACAGATGCAGAAAAACAGTAACACACACAGTTCTTTTCATTTTCCAATTATTTGGAGTTCAAACAAATGGGAGTTTACTCTATCAAAATTCCATATCCATATGTGAGTTTTCAGAAGATGGAGAACTTTCGGATGATGTTTCTACATCTATAAATATGAATAATGCAGACTCTGGATCCTATGTTATCAGATGACAAGATACAGCCTAAGCTTCAGCTCGTGCTAATTAAACGAATCAATTAAGAGACTACAGTTGCAACTGTGTAGCTGCTGTTCTATAGTAGCAATAACAACCCCGCAGGGAGGTCTTTTACTACATTAAAATGCTGTCCTCCACAACTCCATCTGATATTATTAGAAACAGTTATTTGTGTCTTGCTGTCATATTAGTAGCAAAGGCAAATTATGGAAATATGCAGACCAGAATGGTCCCAGTATGAGATCAGGTTGGGTTTTCAGCCTCCAAGGGAACAATTGCTGAAATTCCAAAGTTCCCCAAAGTTCTTTAATGGAACTGATAAATCTATCAGCACAGCATCCATTTAGAAACTAGGTAAGGGTCACATATTTACATACTTTCCTGCTAAGCTGATACAATTCAACGAGACGAATTATCATATTAAGTTTACCCTCCTGAGTTAAACTGATGGAGTTCAAAATTGTTTTCGATGGTTGTCATTAATCGCTGTTACTTCGTAAACGCTTACTTTGAAATCTAATTGTGCTGGCGTATCAAGGGTCATATTAATAGCATTCTTAATGGTAAATCTTTGTAAAACATGTTTATTCTACTGATATTATCACTCAAGCTTTCAAGGCTAATAAGAAATAAAGTATATTTATCATCAATAAAAACTTAATTTAAAATGTACAATTTGAGATTTAAATTAGCTTTAAGAACTTCAGCATGATTTGGTTTCATTAAGATCTCTGGCTAAGCTTCAAAGACATATAATTTGATAGTTCCTCAAGAGTCCTTGGGCAAATGCCAATAGCACAGCTATGAAGAAGCTCTTTATTGTACTCTAAGCTTATTTTCGCTTTGGGGCAATATGCATTGTTTTCACAAGAAAAAAAATAGTCTTGGTGAGATACGTTTAATATTATAGTACTTAAAAAATAATGGTACTTTAGAAATTAAACATAAACAATAATTACAAAACAAAACTTTGGAATAAAATGGTAACTTCTGCATGAAGAGCAATTAAGAAAATATTCATCCTAATGGTAAAGCAAAGTTCAAGGGGCACGTGGGTGGCTTGTCGGGTTGGCATCTGCCTTCAGCTCAGGTCATGATCTCAGGGTCCTGGGATCAGATCCCATATCGAGCTCTCTGCTCAGCGGGGAGCCTACTTCTCCCTCTTCGTCTGCCTGCCCCTCTGCCTACTTTGCTCTCTCTCTCTCTCTGTCAAATAAATAAAATCTTTTTAAAAAAATAAAGCATGGTTCAAGTAAGTAATTCCGGTTAAGTAAAACACTGACTTCCTCCATTTCTTTGTGAGCTTATGCTATCTGATGGACACAAATTCACAGCTTCATCAAAAACATGCAAATAAAACAAAACTCAGACAACTTACAATTTTTAATAGGTACATATATCTTAGAAAAAATCTGGGATATGTAGCTTAGCAAATATACTGGCATATATGGTGTCTATTATGGATTATATGTTTGTGTCCCTCACCTAAGCTTGAACAACCCCCAATATGATGTTATTTGGATGTGAGTAGTTTGGGAGGTAGCTGGGTTTAGATGAGGTCGAGAAAGAGGGGTGCTCATGATAGGATCAGTGCCTTATAAAAGAGAAGAAAGATGAACCACTATGTGGTACACCTGAAACTAATGTAACACTATGTTAATTAACTGGAATTAAAATGGAAGCTTTAAAAAAATAAAAAATAAAAGAGGACAGCCCAGCATTGTCTGCCATGTGAGGACACAGCTCTCAGGTGGCCACCTTCAAGCCAGGAGGACGGCCCTCACCAGTAACCAAATCTGCTGGCACCTTGATCTTGAACTTATCAGCCTCTAGAACTGTTAGAAATAAACGCCTGCTATTTAAACCACCCAGTCTTTGGTATTTTGTCAGAACCGCCTGAACTAAAATACTCGTCCTTAGCAGTTATGGCAAAAACCAGACCGCACAGTAAAGTGATCTGTTTTTAAGGCGCTCTGATGGTGAACAGCTCTACCTGCAAGTCACAGAGGCCTGGTTTTGCATCCTGTTTCCACCAGTTCTCAGCACAGAACAGTCATTTAAACTGCCAAGCTCACTCTGTCTTCTGAAAGTGAGGCATGCCCTTTATCGGTGTTTCTGCATGTTTGAGAGTGGGGCAGAGGTGATGGGAACAGGGAAGAAAATCCTTGGGAAAACAGACGGCAGTACGCAAGCCAGATATTAATAAGGAATGACGCTCTGTTTATAAAATATACTTTCAGATAAATACCTGAGTTGGTTTTCAACTTTTCCTACATGACAAATACGCTTTCATGCCCATCTATGTAGAGCGTACACTGGGTTGAACACTGCCATCCAAAAATTCATGTCCAACTGGTATTTTGGAATGTGACCTCATTTGTGAAGAGGGTCTCCGCCAATGTAATTAGCTAAGAAGAGGTCTTACTACATACGGGTGCGGAGATTTCCAGCGACGGGTGTACTCAGATTTCTCCGACTGAATATACACATACCTGGCTAAGAAAGCCATGTGAGGACAGAAGGAGAGACGGGAAAGATGAAGTTACAAGCCATAAAACAGCAGCCAGTGCCCCAAAGACCAGAAGCTGGGGGAGACACATGAAGCCGATTCTCTGGGAGCACCTCCAGGAGGAGCTAAGCCTGCCCACGCTCTGATTTCAGACGTCTCATCTCCTAAACTCTCAGAACACGATTCTGTTGTTTGAAGCCACCCAGTTCGTGGTAATTTGTGGTGGCAACCCTAGGAAACAAATACAGTCCTATATCCTACTTTTGGGGCACAGTAATGAAACTGATAGCTACTAAAGGTTAAAATGCGGATGATCTGAATTCGTACCTACAGCCAAGTCCAGTACGCTCCTCTAAATCACAGAGGCACAAATTTCCTCAGTGCCTCCTACTAATTCAGAAGAGTTTGCTTTTCATTATATAAAAATACTGCTTAACAATTTTTTAAAAGAGTTTTTTTGAGAGAGACAGAGAGAGAGAGAGAGAGCATGAGCGGGGGGGGGGGCGCTGAGGGAGAAGCAAGCAGGGAGCCTGACATCAGACCCGATCCCAGGACCCTGGGATCATGACCTGATGGGTGTTAGGATGAGCTAGGTTAGGCTTTAAAAATAACACTGAAGGGCGCCTGGGTGGCTCAGTGGGTTAAGCCGCTGCCTTCGGCTCAGGTCATGATCTCAGGGTCCTGGGATCGAGTCCCGCATCGGGCTCTCCGCTCAGTGGGGAGCCTGCTTCCTCCTCTCTCGCTCTGCCTGCCTCTCTGCCTACTTGTGATCTCTCTCTGTCAAATAAATAAATAAAATCTTAAAAAAAAAAAAAATAACACTGAAATCACATTCCAGTACAGTGCCCAGGCTCCAGCCTTCCCCAGGGACCCATGCTACTAGGGACTCAACAAGCAGGCAAGTAGGTCTGGGGACCTAGGGAGCTCACTCCTGCTCTTGGCTGTCCCTGACCAGAAGTGCAAGACATCACTGTAAGGAAACAATTCTCCATAGGTCTCTCATGCTTCTCTTCTACTTCTCGTGAGCACGGCACTGACTATCCTTCATTCTGGACTATTCTTTCAAGGCTGTTTGCTATACAAAGACAGAGACAGTGTCTCCCTCAGAACAAAGGAAAGGCATGCTCACTGCCCATATAGAAGCTCGGGGTTCTCTGAACTAGACTCAGGTTCCTCTACCATATCATACCCCACTGTGTGAGCAGGTGTCCTCCCACCCTCCTCATGTGTGGGAACCGGAGCTCAGGAAAATGATGCAAAAGTAATGCTATCCTGGCTACCGCTACTGTTGTAATAAACCGTCCTTCATTTCTGACCCCGGAGTCTTGTCTCTTCTACCAGCGTCCATGACTATAGGGGGCTGTCAGCTCCAGGTAGGGTAAAATCTCAGACCCTCCACAGTTTTGTTTTGTTTTGTTTTGTTTTTAAGATTTTATTTATTCATTTGACAGAAAGAAAGAGAACACATAGGCAGAGAGGCTGGCCGGGGAGTGAGGAGAAGCAGGCTCCCTGCTGAGTAGAGATCCCTATGCAGGGCTCTGTCCCAGGAGCCTGAGCCAAAGGCAGAGGCTTAACCAACTGAGCCACCCAGGCGCCCCAACCCTCCACAGTTCTTGATAGTCACTTCCATTCACAGCTCCTGGTTGGAGCTACTCATGTGGTCTGATGCAATCCACGGTGCCTTATTAAAAATGCAAATGACATAAAGAGACTAAACTCATGCATGTATCCAGTCTTACTGCACAGAATGAGGAACAGACTAAATGCAGAAAAAATATGTTCTACTTCCTTAATGATGAGGAGGTTAATTAAAACCACAATGAGGACACTACTGACGGCAAATATGAACAAGTCTGATGACAGCAGGTACTGGTGAGAATGTGGAACCAAGTGAACTCATTCGTCGCATACTCGATGCTCATCGGCCCTACCGAACCTCTGGCACATATGCAATCAGGATCATGTGCTCGTGGGCATAAATGTTTAGGGCAGCATGGAGTTAGAGCCAAGACTCTAGAGACCACCAGGGGTGCCACCAACAGTGGAGGGGACCTCACCCACACCACGGAGCCAAACGACCAAGTCATACGCGACTATTGAATATACTCCCATGCATTATCAAGCTTAAAAGCATGCAAAGCTTAATTGTTGATATTCAAGGATGCATTTATGTGGGAAAATTTTAAAGAAAAGGAGTTTTAAAAATTAGGAAGATGTTCTCTGTGAAGGGGGGAGAAAGAATAGCTGACAGGATTAAGAAGGAGCACATAGTAAACCTCAAAGTTGATGACTTTTGTGTTTTTTTAGAAAAATTCTAGTGGGTATACAGGTCTTTATCATTACTCTTTGTGACTGACAAATATTTTATGTTATTTTACACATATTACAAATATGTAAAGTATATTTATAACATTTTATATCATATTTAATATTTCTATATCTAATAAAATCTCATTTTCATAGGGATTTATTTTATTGGTAAATAAATAAATGGTAGTTTTTAAAGTTCAAAGTGTGTAAAAACTGAATTAAATTACTTATTTTGAAGTCTATACCTTCTCTGAATTGAAATAATAACATTGTTTAACTTTACGGATGCTACAGAAGTCCTTCTTAAAATTAAAATCCTCTTTGAACATTGAATGTCATATTTAACAATATTCAAAAGCCAACCCATATGGAAAATTCTACAAGGATTCTCACAAAGACAAAGTGTGTTTGAGAAGTCTTTCCTTTACCACGGGACCTGTTAGTGCTCTTCCTGACTGCAAGCTCCGGAAACTGAACCTGCTTTAGAAAAGGAGGGCGGAAGCAGCACGCGCCCGCTGGAAATTACCATGCATCCGTCCTCGCGGTCCCGCTGTCTCAAAACCTTTGCTTTCTCTCCTCCATACTGATCTATTATTGCTAAGAGAACACGCAGACAAATGCATTGTAACAAACCGCAGTGGCCATCCCAACCGCTGTGATGCAGAATTTTAGAGTACTTAGAAATGACTCTAAACTCTGACACTCCCTTTCTGTACAAGCTCCATAAACAATGTGGAAAAATCTTTGGGGTTTGTGAGCAAGGCACCTATGTCGGGCGGGGCTGGGGGAAGGGTATCAGCTATATAAACAGGTCTGTTTTTTATGAGTGTATGTGAGTGTGTGTGAGTGTGTGTGTGTGTGTGTTTCCTACCATATTTTAGGGGCCTTGAAGTGGACGAAAAGAAAGAACAGAGAAATCGGAGCCCCCTGTTTGGTCTGCCCCAAACCAGCTGTGGACCCTTGGCAAACTGAGCTCTCTTTTCCGATGCAAGTTCCTTGTCTCAGAAAGACGGATTCACTGCTAAGGCCCTACGCTTTTCCTTTTCCCCGTTTGTTTGTGTTAGCTTTCCTCTCCTTTTTTAGGTCGACTCCTTGGGTCCCATGCTTGCCAATGTCACGAATTCACTCGACAAGCATTCGCTGAGTGCCTGCGGGGCCCAAGGCCCGGTTCTGAGGTCGGGGCGAGAGCGGTGGACACACCAGGCGAGAGCCCTAGGCTCCCGGAGCTTAGTCCATTCAAGTGGGAAAGCCGGCCAAGAAACAAGTTTTTCAAAAAAGTAAAATGTGTCGAACAGGAAAGTATGTCAAATAGTGATAACCGCTGAAGCAAAAGAACAGAGCGGAGGAAAGGTGGTCCAACTTTCAAACGATGTGGCCAGGAAGCCGTCCCTGGGGCGGTGGCTGTTGTGTAAAGGCTTGAAGAAAGTGAGAGAAACTTCTGTGCAGGTGTCAGTGGGGGGGGGGGGGGGGGGGGGAAAAACAGGGCGGGGGGGGGAGGGGGGGGGGGGGGGGGCGGGGGGGGGGGGGCGGGGGGGGGGGGGGGGGAGAGCAAACAGTCCTGGAGGAGGAAAGCCAGATGAGGAGCCCCTGCGGTGTGTGCCCGACATGTGTGAAGAAGAGTAACACCACCAGCGGACCTGACTGATAGTTTTGAAGGATCAAGTTTTAACAGCAGGCCATGGAGCAGGGGCAGAGCTGGGAAGACGGCTGCTGTATTTCAGACGAGCCATGAAGAAGGCTTTGGTCCGGCTGGGGGCAGTGGAAGTGGGAGAAGACAACACGGGCTTTTAGCTCGTGTAGCCATTTTCCAAGACAGGAAAAAACTGCAAGAGAAATGCTTTGTTTTGTTTGTGGGTTCTGCCTGTGGAGAGAGCTCAGTTTTCAATATATGACATGGTGAACTCTATTGGAATCCAAGGAGAGAGTGAGACACACAGAAGTACCCATGACCTGTTGCATGAAAAGTTCTGTGATTCTATTTCTAGAAGAACATGGGCACGCCACATTCTGTTTGGCTTTGCTTCATTGTGTGTTGCAGATACTGTGGGGTTTTGTTTTTGGTTTTTTGTTTTTTTTTTTTTACAGATTGAAAGTCTGTGGCAAACCTGCACTGAGCAAACCTGTTGGCGCCATTTTTCCAACAGCACTTGCTCACTTCCCGTCTCCGAATCACATTTTGGTTAATTCTTACAATATTTCAAATTCTCATATTATGACTATACTTTATTATTACTGTATGGCTGTAACCTGTGATCAATGACTATAATTCACTGAAAGCTCAGATGATGATTAGCATTTTATAGCAATAGAGTATTTTTATTTTTTAACAGTTTGTTTATTTCTAGTACTCTCCACATCCAATGTGGAGCTCTTACTCACAACCCTAAAATCAAGAGTCACATGCTTCTCTGACTGAGCCAGCCAGGCACCCCTAGCAATACAGTGCTTTTAAATTAAGGTACGTGCACTGTGTTTTTAGACATAATGGTTTGCATACTTAAGAGACTATATTGTAGTGCAAACATTACTTTTTATATGCACTGGGAAACCAAAAAATTCATCTGATTCACTTTCCTACAACACAGGCATTCTTGCCATGGTCTGGAACCAAACTCACACTATCTCCAAGGTGTGCCCACATATCTATTGCTAATAATATAAATGCTTCTAGAGGATGGGATGTGTATACTTCTGTGATGGTAAATTTTATGTGTCAACCTGGCTAGGCCACAGTATCCAGATTTTTGGCCAAACGTTATTCTAGATATTTGTATGAAGGTATTTTTCAGATTAACATTTAAATCAGCAGACCCTGGGTAAAGCAGATCACCCCCATGATCTGGGTGGGCATAATTCAATCAAACCAAGCAAGAAAAATACTGCAAGTACACGGTCTTTGGTCTTGAACTCCAACTACTTCCTGGTCCACTGTGCAGATTTTGGACTTGCCTCCTCTCCCCATCCCCAACCCCACAAACTTATCCTGCTGGTTCTCTTTCTTTGGAGAACCCTAATTTCTTAGGACATGCATTGAAATAATATTTAACATTTTATTTTTTTTTTTAAGATTATTTATTTATTTATTTATTTGACAGAGAGAAATCACAAGTAGATGGAGAGGCAGGCAGAGAGAGAGAGAGAGAGAGAGAGAGAGGGAAGCAGGCTCCCTGCTGAGCAGAGAGCCCGATGCGGGATTCGATCCCAGGACCCTGAGATCATGACCTGAGCCGAAGGCAGCGGCTTAACCCACTGAGCCACCCAGGCGCCCCAACATTTTAAATTTAAAAAAGCAAGGAACAACTTATTGATCAGAAAAACAAAAATAACTATAAATCTCAGGGCAACACTTAAAATTTATGTAGCATTAGTCCAGTGCCTACGCATATACTACCATATATGCTACAATACATAAACTGTGCGTGCCTTTATACATGTGTGAACCAGAAATGCACATATTAATGTGCTTCATATCGCAATGGCTACAAAATCACGACTCTTGTGATCCAAGCCACAGGCCTCTCCTCCGATTTCTCAATAAACATAGAGCAAGCCAAAATACCCAAAGTGAATTCCCAACCTGAACAAGGTACCCAAAAAACATAAACAGACATTTTACAGATTATAAATGATATACAGCAAATGAATACATGGAGAAATGTTCAAATCACATATGCAGTACACAGAGAAATGCCAAGTAAAACAATAAGGTGCCGTATTGTTTGATCATACCTCATTGGTGTGATTGGTAATAGCGAAATAAAACCATGATGAAGACAAGTTCAAATACAAGGGCTAAAGCTTGTTGGATGCTTTTTTTCCTCTGTAATTTCGTGAATACACAAAATAATAATCCTTTCATACTTACCACTGTACCAAGAAACTGAATGCTCATGTTTCCACCTGCTTCTCGAGAAAGGCACTGGAAAAAAAAAAAAGAAGTGTATAATGAATTCACATCCACACAAAAATGTGTACATGAATGTTCATAGCATCATTATTCCTAATAGCCAAATAATCTAAATGTCCATTAACTGGTACACGGGTAAACGAAATCTTTTATATTCACACAATGGAATATTGTTCGGCCATAAAAAGGAAGGCAGTACTGATATGTGTGACAGCAGAAGGCCGCCACAAAGGACCACGTGTTATAGGACTCCACTGTACATAAAATGTCCAGAACGGCAAATCCAGAGAGACAGGAAGTAGATTAACACAGTCTGACGGTCCTATGCAGAAGACCCGCAGCGGCCCTACAGACTTCCCAGTCATCACAACTTCCTGGGCTAGCACAGGCTGCCTAAGAACACACAAAATGTCACATCTTTTCATTAGCGTAGATTATTTTATACCACTTGCCAAGGAAAGGACTGAAGGAATTTCTTGATTCCCTAAGAAAATGAGGGTGGGGTGGCGGAGGGGAAGCGAAGGTGGAGCTTCACGGACCTCTCAACAACTAGGAGTAAAAGTCATGAAGATACACATAAACTCTGGCTGTCCTACTGAAAAAAGAAACATGCTCCTAACTCTTGAGCAGGGTGCCAAGCATCAGAGATTGCCAATGTCAAGACTGGTACAGTAAGAAAGGGCAGCAGATTGTACAGATGCATTAGATAAAGCTATCCAGGAAAGAGAAGATGCCCTAGGCTTCTTCAGACTGCTCAAGAAAAAGCGAAGACCTCATGCTTGGGTAAGAGACACCTTTGGAAGGATTATCTAGCACAAGTTCAAGAAGTCTATTCCTTAGTACCTAAGTAAGAGAGACAGTAAGAAATGATTCTTGGCCATGCTTTCCGTGGCGCATTCCGTCTGACTGAGACCGGAGAAGCAAGCCCACGTGAAAGCCAGTAAGTCTAAGGGGAAAAAGAAAAATTTCTTCAGGAAGAGGTTCCACAACTTTCTGAAGCCCAGAAGTCAAGTCCTATCCAGTAAGTCTGAACTCTTATTCTCTTATTCTTCTTGGATAATAGTCTCTATACAAAAGTAAGCGACTTCCTAAAGAACTTGTCTTTTCAGTCAAATGATAATTTACTTATGGATCAGCTGAAGCATTGATACAGCATGGGAGTGGTCGTGCTTTTAGCAAACTTTAAGAAAAACCAGGTATAAAGCACAGATCAAATTCCTTTTAGAAAGGAAGGGAGGGAAGAAGGGAGAAAAAAGAGAAGAAAGAAAAGGGAGGAAGGAAGGGTAGCTGCCCAAGGGACAAGGACTGGGAGGAAATGAGAGATGCCAGCTAATTAGTACGGGGTTTCTCTCCACGTTGGGGAGAATGTTCTGTTAGTTGATTGCGGAGATGGCTGCACAACTCTGGGAACAGAGTAAAAAACACTGACTTGCACACTTTGGGTGAACTGTGTGGTATGTGAATTCTATCTCAATAAACCTGTCATAAAAAGTTAGCATTTGTTTAAAATAACAAGAGGACACCACAATTCTTCAGAGACTACTGAAAACAGACATAACCTCTATGTTATGCAAGTAATTTGTAAACTGCTCAAAGTGAATACAATATGACTTAAGCGTATCTTGCTCGATTTTTAGCTTCCTTTAAATAGATAACTAAAGAGTTCACTGGAAGTAAATTATACTTTTATTTTTCCCCAGATAATTCTCACCCGTAAAATTGCTCTGTTCACTCTTAACCTGTTTTTCAAAATTCTTTCTTTCTGGGCTACTCAGAAAGGGTCCAACTGCTTCAAAGACTCCACACACACACACACACACACAAAAATTAAAAAAAAAATTTAAAAAAAATTAAGCAGTTCTAACTAAGTAGCTGTGGGCTCTTTTTTTTTTTTTTTTTAAAGTTCCCAGATGTAGCCTTGGAGGGAGGGCTTCCTGTCAATGACTATAACAGAAATGTGCTAACTTTATTCCTTTTTAAAAAAAAGTGCAGGTTTACCAACCCTAGTTTTAAGATCACTCAAGTCCTAGAACCCATAGAAAATCTCCAGAATTCCAGCTCAGCCCCCAGTTCCTTGATTGAGGGAAGTTAGATCAGTCAGAAGGAAAGTGGATTAATGCACCAAGACAAGAAGACGGTCACCTCACCCACAAGTCCTGCCCCGGTGACTCAGCACAACCGTATCTGACCAGCACACTCAGCGTGGTGTGTGTGGTACAGTGCAGAAATAAATGATAACTCAGTATGATAAATCCATAGTACAACATGTACAAAGTATTAATGGATAAGAGGCCAGACCAGCTAGATGCCCAGAAAGGTTAAGGAAGACATACAGACACACAGTAGAGCCGGGTACTAAAACATGAGCATTCTCCAAAAGGGAAATAAATGAAACACTTTTGGTCCGATGGGCCAGTGTACGCAAATTTCAGCTGAAGAAAAAGCATGGGGAGTTTGAGGTGTGGTGAATGGTCTCATGGGGCCAGAGATCAGTTTGGTTAATAGAGTGAAGGGGCAGGAAAAGAAAACCGAGAAGATTTACAGAGCCAAGTCCCATCTTGCACAGAGTTCACACTTAATCAGGTTCTTATACTTAAAAACTGGGGACTAACACGGTTGTTTTAGAAAGACTGATGGTCTGATGTAAGGTTGAGGATATAAAGGAATGGGGTTTGGGGAGCTGGACTGGGAAACCAAGGAAAATGCAGCAGGTGGCAATCACTTGGGGGGTGGGGGGAGGGGGGCTGAAAGGCTAGATAGAGGTGAACCCAAAAGCAGAACTAAGCCTGTTTCGTTCACAGAAACTTAGAATTTGGAGGGCAAATGGATCTCAAAATCTACATTTTGTTTTACTTATGAGGAAATTAAAGATGCAGCGATATAAAAGTAATTTGCCTACATTGCAACAGGAGAAGAAGAATGCTGACCCCAGGAGTTGTGCAGGGTTGGGACAGCTCTGCTGTGCATGATGGAGTATCACCACAATCTCAGACCCGATCAGCACTTAGGGGGTGAGCTCTTTTAAGGACAAGGACCATTTCTTCCACTTCCTCCTTAATCCCAACAGCATGCAGGTCAGTGCCACAGAAATGAAAACAAAAAATCAATCTTCAAGAATTCTGAAATTTTTCCATACTATGAAAGACCAGAGTGACCTATATATCCCTCAATCTGCGACCATCTTGTGCAAGTTTTGCTGGGAGAGTTCAAGGTGTGGCCGTCAGAAAATTAGGAAAAATGCTGTAGAATGACGCAGACTGAGGACAGGTAGTCCAATGATCCGCGGACCTCCTTGCTGCTCATATTTTAAGAGCAGTGAGGAAAATACTCAGTGAAAGCATCGCCATTACTACAAACTTGGGACTCAACCCAGCAGCAGTTAAATCTTCCTTCCTCAGAAGCCTGAGGCACAGATCCAGAATCCTGTCCATATTTACCAGAACAGAATCAGCACAATTAATCACTTCTATCATGCAGCAACACACTTAATCATAACAGCTGTTCAGAGTGAGAAATTTTCTGATTGAAAGTGTGGCTGTTGGATTCTGGGAAGATGGCGGCGGTGGCAGAGTTTCTGAATCTTCCACAGGAACACTGAGGAGGCCCGGGGTAACAAACATCCCTAGTCCCCCAAATGTTGTCTACAAATACCACTTCCCACTTCCTACTTCAAGAAATCAAGGTTTCTCGGCAGAATGGCTGATCCTGGGTTTGGGGTAGAAATGAGGCTGCTGTATCTTGTCAAACCAGAAAGCAGCGGAGCTATCAAAGACCGGGGCCACGTTAGGACTAAAAAAATTCCCTGGCCAGAGCTGGCCAAGTCTGACCGTCAATAAGGATTACAGCTGCGATGGATTGAAGCAGACCAGGTGTGTTTGATCCCATGAGTTCAAAATGGATACCAGAAACAAAAACAAAACACCCTCATTTAGTCACTTTTGGAGAATAATAGGGAACCAACTCTCTGGAAATTGCAAAGTCAAGAGAAAGGGTCCAGCATTTATCTTTTCTATGAAAACTGTAGTCCTGGATAACCTAAGAATGTGTTGAGGTAGAGTTTCTCTTAAAAGAACGAATCCTGGGGGCGCCTGGGTGGCTCAGTGGGTTAAAGCCTCTGCCTTCAGCTCATGTCATGATCCCAGGGTCCTGGGATTGAGCCCCACATCGGGCTCTCTGCTCTGCAGGGAGCCTGCTTCCTCCTCTCTCTCTCTCTCTCTGCCTCTCTGCCTACTTGTGATCTGTCAAATAAATAAATAAATAAAATCTTTAAAAAAAAAAAAAAAAGAGTGAATCCTGGTAAATGAACAAAAAATGACAATATTGGAACATCATTGTTTTGTAACCCTTAATGAATTTATTGACCGAAGCCTGAGCATCAAGGGAGTGGTGACCAGACAGTGTCTCTTACAGAGGCACGACTCAGTCTCGCTGAAGATAATGGCACCCGAATCTGATTACACCTCTAGGTCCGCCTATCAATTTACAGAAAACAAAGGATGGAGGACATGTGAAGCCACACCACTGGGATGCAATCAGCTCAGTTCTGACTGTGGAAAACCGTGCAGGACAAAGGATCCCATTCCTTCAACAAATAAAATGCAAAAAATAAAAAAGAAAGTTCCATAGTCATTTCCCTCCAGCTACTGTCCCCTTTACCCTTCACAGCCAGACTCCTTAAAAAGTTGTCTCTCTCCATGGTCTCTCTGTTGCCCCTTTCCATTCTCCTCTGAACCTGTTGCCATGTGTTTTCCCCCACTGGCTGTAGGCCTTCTCATCAAGATCACGTATGATTTCCACATTACCTTACCTATCAGTAGTGGGCTTTGTCCTCATCTTCTCCAGCAATGTTATGCTATGAACTGCCAACGATTCGCTTTCCCAAACACAATTCTTTCACTGACTTCAAGGATATCCATGCCCCTGGTTTTGATCCTGCCTCCCTGCCAGTTCTTTCTTAGCCTTCTCTGTCTCCTCATTCAATTTCTACCTGCAGAAACTGAATGAGCTCCAGGAAGCCCAGTCCTCAGCTCTCTCCTTTCCCGTCTACTTTCTTTCCCTGTGTCATCTCACCACATGCATGCTTCCCCTCAATCCCCATGCCCATCTTAAAATAAATCAACTACTCTGAAGCATGACTTAGGTACAAAAGACTGCATTCCATTTAAAGTATAGAATTCAATGACTTTCTACAATTTTAAGAAATCACCTCCACAATCAACATGCAGAACATCACCACCACCTCCAGTAGGTTCTTCCTGCCCTTTCACAGTCCAATCTTCATCAATGCCCCCAGGCAACCACTGATGTGCTCTCTAAAATGAGTTCATTTTAGTTATTTAGTTTAAAATTCCTTAGCATCTTTGCCAATAATCGACTGACCACCTGTTTCTAGCTCTACTTCTATACTTCATTCTGTTCTACGTATCTCTCTACCAATACCATATTGTCCTGACGCTGCTGTTTCATAATTATTCTTGGAATCAGGCCGTATAATTCTTCCAACTTTTGTTTCTTTTTTAAAATTGCTTGGCTCCTGTGATTTTTTCAACTAATAGATTTTTGGGGGGTGTGGTAAAAAACACAACACAGTTTACCATTTTAACCATTCATAAGTACACAGTTCAGTGTGTAAGGTATATTTATGTTGTCGTGAAGCAGACCTTCAGAACCTTCTCATTTTGAAAATCTGAAATTTGGTACCCACTAAAGAACTGCCCCTTTGTCCCTCCCAACAGACCCTGGTAACCACCACTCTACCTTCTGTTTCAAGGAATCTGACTGCTTTAGGTGCCTCATACAAGTGGACACATAACAGTAGTTGTCATTTATTGTCTGCGCTCAGCATGTCTTCATGGTTTAACCATGTGACAGGATTTCTTTCTCTTTTTGGCTGAGTATTATCCCAGTGTATGTATATACTATATTTTGCTTATCCATTAATCTGCGATGGACATTTTAGTTACTTTGACCTCCTAGCTATTCAAAACAATGTTGCAATCAACTGGGGTGTTCAAATAACTCTTTAAGACCTGCTTTCAAGGGGCACCTGGGTGGCTCAGTGGGTTAAGCCTCTGCCTTTGGCTCAGGTCATGATCCCAGGGTCCTGGGATCAAGCCCGGAATTGGACTCTCTGCCCAGCAGGGAGTGTGCTTCCTCTTCTCTCTCTGTCAAATAAATAAATAAAATATTAAAGAAAAAAAAAAAAGACCTGCTTTCAATTCTCTCCAATATAGATCTAGAAGTGAGACTGCTGGACCACTAAGTACTAATTTTTAAATTTTCTGAAGAACCCTCATACTAGTCTCCATTCAAGTTGTACCATTTCATAATTCTACCAACACTGCACAAGCATTCCACTCTCTCCATGTTCTCACCAACACTTGTTATTTTCTGGGTTTTTTTTTGGGGGGGGGGGGGGGTTGTAGCCATTCTAAAGGATGTGGAATGTTGCCTCATTGTCATTTTGATTTACACTTCTATGATGATGAGTAAGGTTGAGCAAATTACTGTTATGTTTATTGCCTGTATATCACCATTGGATAAAAGACCATTTAAGTCCTTTGTTCAATTTAAAATCAGGTTAATTTGGGGGGCACCTGGGTCACTCAGTCAGTTAAGCTTATGACTCTGGATTTTTCAGACTCTTATTTCAGCTTGGGTCATGATCTCAGGGTCCTGGGACTGAGCCCCAGGTCGGGGCTCCTCACTCAGAAGGGACTCTTCTGGGGCTTCTCTTTCCCTCTCCCTCTGGCCTTCCCTGTCCCTGCTCACACACCCTCTCTCTAAAATAAATAAATAAATCTTATTTTTACAAAGATTTAATTTATTCATTTGAGAGAGCGCGCACGTGCGCATACACATGTGCAGAAGTGGTGGGGAGGGGTAGAGAAAGAGAGAGAAGCACACTCCTCACTAAGCAGGGAGCCCAGTGGCTCTACTCAAGGACCCCAGGATCATGACCTGAGCCAAAGGCAGATCCTTAACCATCTGGGCCACCCAAGCGTCCCTAAATAAATAAAGCTTTATAAATAGATAGGTACGTAGGTAGGTAGATAAGGTTCGTCTTCTTGTTAAGTTGTAGTTCTTTATAAATTCTGGATATTAACCCCTGTACAGATACAGGATTCGCAAATTTTTTCTCCCATTCACTCTGTTGTTCGTGACCTCTGATGCACAGACATTTTGAAGTCTGATGTAGTCCCATCTGTCTCTTTCCTTTGTTGCCTCGGACTTTGGTGTTGTATCCAAGAAATCATTCCTAAGTCCACTGTCAAGAAGCTTTTGGCCTCCACCTTCTTCTATAAGTTTTATGGTTTTAGATATAACATTTAGGTCTTTAATTCACTTAAGTACATCTTTATGTATGGTGTAAGTTCCTTTTATATGTGGCAGATCCACGTTTTGAGAGAAAATCTACAGGCTTATGACTATGGGATGTATGTTTGCAATTCCCATTTGCCCTATGAGTTCAAGACTCACAGAGACGACTGTTAGCTGGACCTTGACACATGGGTATCTAATGTGCATATTAAACCTATAAAGTCCAAACAGAACTACTGATTTACCTCCCCAACCCTGATCCTCTGCTATCTCCCATCTCCATAACCACCGCCATCTGTCACGCAGCTGCCTAGTCTTCACTCTTACCTGGCATCTGATCCATCCATCTTTTCTGTCTTCCCGCCCAAATAAATGCCAAAGTAGCTCACTTCTTACCATCTTGCCTGCTACCACCTTAGTCTAAGCCAAGGCTTGATGAACTCTTTCTGTAAAGGGCCATGAGGTCAATGTTTTAGGCTTTCTGAGGCAAAATTGAGGATATGAGGTAGTTAGTTATAGAACAAGAAAGAAAACAGATTTTCACAATTTTTTGGACAACATTCAAAATATAGTAATACCTAAGCCCAATTTTTTGGTAACACTAATAATGAAAATGGAATCCTCTTATTTAGGGATAAAATTCTATTTAATTGGGGCTTAAAGTTAGTGTTCTCTGTCATCAAAATCAATGGCAAGCAAATAGGCATCTGTTAATGCTGATCTGCAATGCAATTCTACCTCTTTCATCTTATTGTTTCTGAAGATTTTATTTATTTGAGAAAGAGAGCGTGCGCGTGACCACAAGCAAGGGGGAGCAGCAGAAGGAGAGGAAGAAGCGGGCACCCTATCGAGCTGGAAGCCTGAACTGGGGCTCCATCCCAGGACCCTAGGATCATGACCTGAGGCAAAGGCAGATGTTTAACCAATGGAGCCACCCATGGGCCCCGCTGTTACACCTTTGAAAATACCTTCTCACCACAGACAGGTTCTGCTAAATACGGACAAGAAGCCTCAAGCACGGGGCTTTCCTTAAGCACACTCATTGCTTGGAGGGCATTTACAGGATTCTGTTACGATTCCTATCCTGATAAGTGCCTTCCGGCTCACCATACACGGCAGTTGGGTCACTTCCGATTCTAGGCTAGGTGGAAGAGCTCGCCTGCACGAGGAGATGGATGTTAAATATGGACATTTCCTTTGCTCTTGTATGGAAGTTTGAAAAACGCTGCTGAAACTGCAGTTCACTTCCTGAAACTGCAGTTCACAGCCTGGGAAGTGTAAAAAGCAGCTTGACATTAGCTGTAATTCGAACATTACTTGTCAAAATGGTATTACCACAGTATAAATTTTGCATGTAAGTACTGTTTTGTCTTGCAATTTTAGGTTGAGTTCATTAACAAACATCAAATCTGCAGCACAAGCTAATTTTCAAAGCCATTCGATGTTTGATACAGCGGCTGAGGGTGGTTCTTCTTGTTTGGAAAAATTTAAATCTTGGTTCTGAGCTCAAAAACATCAACAAATTTTACCACTGCTAAGTCTCTGAATTGCTATGTGATAGGGAAAAACCAGGGTATTAGGGTTCTACTTACAAATTCCAGAAGCAGTCACAGCAAATAACTAACAAATGAATATGGCCCTATTCCAGTAAAACTGTATTTACGGCCACTGGAATCTAAATGTCACATACTTTCCATGTGTCATGAATCGCTATTCTTCTTGTAAATTTTTCCCAACCATTTAAAAACGTAATAACCACTCAACTTGGGAGCCGTACAGAAACAGGCCACGGGCTGGATTTTGCCGCCTCCTGGTCTCGGCCATCAGCAGCTTTCACCTGGCCCACTACACAGATCAAACAAACGTTCACTTAATCCCACCACTGCCCCTATGGTCTAGCCTCCTCACAGCAGTGATTTTAAATCGCATCGCATCATTCTTCTACTCAAAACCCTTCAAAAAGTTCACAGTAGGAACTGAATAAAACCCAAAACTTTTGGCCTACAATCTAGTCCCTGCCTATCTTCTCCTACTCTTCTAAGCTATACTGAAGATGCTGGCCTTCCTCTGGGCCTCTGCACAAACCAGGCTTGTGCCTGTCTCAGACCCTTTGCACTTGCCATGCCTGCAACTTGGGAATTTCACCCCCTAAATTTTTATGTGGCTGCCCCCTTCTCCTCCTAGGTCTCAACTCAATGTATGCTGTTCAGGAACAACTTTCCAGCCACCCTTGCTAAAGCTACCTCCTTTAGGTACTTCCTATGAAGTACCCTATCTTATAGCCTTCATCGATCTTCTTAGTGCTCAAATTACCTTGTGTGTTTACACCTTTGGGATCTACATCCCCATTGTAAATGTTGTACATTATCAGGGGGTGGGGGGCAGTGGCTAAGAGAGTGAGGGAGAGAGCAGGAAGAAGAGAACTGCCTAAACCTGACACGGCTCCGCAATAAGGACTGGTATCATAAAAAATGGAGAAATAAAATTTCATTCAAACTGGAATTTATCTCTATACAAAACCCAGGAATACACAATTTTCCCACAGTTCATGATGAAGACAATTAGGTTTTAGAATTCACAAAGAACAAAGTATCAGAGCTTACAAAGAGTCGGAAATGCCAAAACAAACACAAACTGACCATCTGACAAGCCAGTAACAGAAAGTAAAATAAAATCAAAATTAAGACTTTTATTTTCATGAAACATACCCCATCCTTATTCAAATATTTTCTCCAAGTGCTTTTTTACCCCTTTTCCTAGTTTAAGTGGCAATTTAGAGCTAGATAAAAACTCCTTCTGTTCTTATTTTGATATTCTGCTCCAACATTTACAAAACACAGACCTTTTTTTTCTTTAAAGAAAGAATATTCAAGAAGTAAGACTCTGATTACTGAAACGACTTCAGGATTTGCGGGAATCAAATTCACAGAAAATTAGCAAAGGCCGTTCACTCAAAAAAAGAAAAACATTCACAAAATAATGCTCCAAAAATATCTTTCTGGGATAATGAAATCAGAGGCAATTTCACCTTTAAAAAGTAATCTCACTGAACAGTAAGAGGAAGAAATAGTAATAGTTTTCTTTTTCCCCTCGCTGATATCCAGCATGATAACGTGCGGTAAAGGCCAATTACTACGGGATTTGTCTTATCGCGCTCCGCGGCAGCTGCTTGCATTCTTTTCCACATTTCCACAATCGGTGTTTATACTATGCAAAATTCTCTCCTTCTGGCAGCTACTAAAATATCATTTTCTAGTAAACAGATAGTAGAGGAGAAAAAAAAAAAAACACATGGAGGGAGGAGCAAGAGGAGACGCAGAATGACATTTTCCCATTATAGTAAATTTTTAAAAGCAGCTCCAAATCATAAAACCAGTGCCACTAGAGACAAGAAAACAGCCAAGCTTCTGGGACTCCATTACAAAAGCAGGTAGAGGTGTCAAAATTAATATTTTAAATTATAGTTGTAAATACATCCCAGCTGTTAAATTGTGATTAAATTTTTCAAAGCGTAGTGAAAGGAGTTATTTCTGTTCTCCTGGTGGGCTTGTTTCTAAGATGTGTAACTGTAATTGATGTTTTCAGGAATGTGAAAAGGAGATGGTTAATAATTACTCTCTCGTTTCCTACTTCTTTGGAAAAAAATACCAACCTCCACTTACAAAGTTATATATTTATATATCCTATACATCCTAAATAGATGGTTTCATATTACATTTGATAACTCTAGAGTAATCACATGCACATAGTACAAAATAACAGCTAATTACTTCTAAAGGGATGGGGAGAAACAGCTGAAAAACACGGAAAACATTTATTTTGGTACTAAAAACAGAAGATCGCTTCCAGAGCCACTTTTTTTTGATACTGGCAAAATATAAGCAAACACATAAGCCACTTACTTAATTTTCTAATTAAAATATTATTAAAATATTTACTTTAGCATCTATGCACATTTATAAGAATTATAACAAAAGTATCTTCCCAGAAGATGTGAGCATTGCTTTCACCTACAAAACTTAAAAAAAAGAAAATAGCTTCTTTTCAACGTCCCTTACTCAAGAGGTACGAGACGCAATTCATTTTCCTCAAAAAAAAGGAGAAAAGTTTAAAGCTTAAAAATCTATTCAAATTCTGGGTAGACAAGCATTTGCAAACATATCACAGTTATTCAATCTGCAAACACAACTACAGCTCTACCATATTCATGTGCTTATATATAATATCCTATATCACACGGGCCCACTGAACATTTTAAGTTATCATGTTATGTAATCTATTTAACATCGCAATCAGTGCACAAATAATCCATTTAATCTGGCATTCTGCGGTAAATAACATGACATTCCCGTGACACTATTCCCAATGTGTCTGCTTTAACATAGAAAATTAGTTCCACTTAGCTGAGTATCAATAACCTATTCATCGTAGAACGCACCAGTGCTGCAGTCAGCTTTGCACTGTTATTTATCATAAATTTATCTTCTCTTGAAAATATTTAAGAAAGAATATGAGAAATAAAAAGAAGAAAAGCCTTCAAAGGTACATCATGAATAGCTTCACATCACACAAACGCAGAGACTGTTAAACCTTAGCAGGATCGCAAGATATTTTCAAAAGTATTTAGCTACTCTTCAGGCCTGTAGACAACCTGCTGTGAGCAGGTGGATAGAAGAAATCATGCCACACAAAGAAACAGGCCAATAGCAGGCGGCAGCTCTGCCTGCAAATGTTCAAACAACGTGACCACGCGAAATGAAAATCTAGTATGTAAAATGCTGGCAAGAAGCAACACATTAAATCCCAGCAGACAAATTACACCATAAGAAATGGAAGAACTATTTGAATTGTTCAGAGTAAAACTGAAGGGCCTCTTTCAAGGTCAAAAGGAATGCTGCATAGGAATAGAGTATAGTCACAGAAATTAAAAAAAAATAAAATAATATAAAATTCTATTTGAGCAGCCTGTTCCAAGCTACAGAGGTGCTAGGGTGTGTGGAGACAATACAGCGAGCTCTACACCTACAAAACATGGCAAATCTTTTGTTCCAACCCTTCATTATATGCTGTAAGCAGGGAATCATTCCACGTATTACAAGTAGTCCTAAGTTTTGTTACAATTCTAAAATAAAATGTGAAAGTTCGTCAACTAGAGGATAAATTCATCTTCTGCTTAAAAATGAATTTAATTCACCCACTCCTAATTTTAAATGATAAAAGCCAAAACTGGTTGACACATAGGGGAGCACAAAAAAACCAGTATGTTTTTCTTCTAGGAGCACTCTTATTTATGACAGGTTTCTTTTGTAAGCGACCCACTAGCCACCTGTGTCTACCTGGAATGTGACTACAACGACTGAGAAATTAAATTTTCCATTTTATTTAATATTAAGTAATTTAGGGCGCCTGGGTGGCTCAGTTGGTTAAGTGACAGTCTTTGGCTCAGGTCCTGGTCCTGGAGTCTGGGGCTGGGGGTGGAGTCTGGCACAGGGCTCCCTGCTGGGCGGAGAGTCTGCTTTTCCCTCTGACCCTCCCCCCACTCATGCTCGCTGGGGCGCGCTCTCTCTCTCTCTCTCTCATGCTCCCTCTCTCAAATAAATAAATAAAATCTTTTAAAAATATTAAGTAATTTAAACATAGACTCTGTGGAATATAATTTTCTTTACACACAATTTCCTTGTTCTGGTATGACTGCATTTCACATTCATAGTTCTGTTGCTTCTAAGCTATTACGGGTATATATGCACGCCAGGGAAGTGTGTTGTTTCTGGTATCACATTAATAATTTTTTGTATTATTTCATCTTGAAATGCTAACATTTTGAATACACTGAGTTAAACAAAATGGATTAGTGAAATTAATCTCACTTGTTTTTACTTTCTTAGGGTGGCTACTAAGAAACTTAAAATTGCGTATATATGGTTCATTAGATTTCTACTGGACAGTGCTGCTCCAGTCTGTAACTTTTTAAACTGGTAATTTGAAAATGAGATTATACCTTCCCACACCAGAAATGAGAAATGATTGTAGGTTTTCAGATTATACCCCTAAGACCTATTTTATAAACATCATTACTGATGGATTCTCTATTTGCAATGGAAATAATAGAAAAATACTGGTATATACCCAAAAAAACAACAACGAAAAAAGGAAATATGAAATACTCTCATTTTATTTTCCTTGACTATCTGAGGAAAACTTGGTTTAGTTATTATATGAAGAAATAGATTAAAAGCTTACAAAAATTCTGGAGGACCTAGAAGTATCTTCAAGAGTTTTTGATGTTTGTGTGCTCATTCTTCAGTATAAATCACTTCATTTCAAAATACAGGGTCCTCCTTTCAGATACACGGCTCACTAGCTCTACACTTAAAGTTACTAACAATGATTAGAATTTCTGTCCGTGAATAGGACTTTCTAGACGTCAGAAAAGAAAAAGACTTAAAGCAGCCATGTGGGTAAGTTGAAGTAAGAGGTTGTGCAGTAGACTTAGCTGAACGATGAGTTATTAGTGATGCTGGGGAAGAGAGAGTTCAAGCAATGGGTGCACAAAACTCTGAGAGAAAGGAAATCAGGAACAGTCTGAACTGAACCTTTCTCTATACCTATCAATAGGTGGTACTATTGGCCTTAAACAGTGTAGGAAAATTAGGTATTTCCTTGACTGGAAAGAAATGTGCTTGGTGAGCACAATACTTTTGGGAGTGGTCTTTGCTCTCGCAAGAACTATGGTGGTTCTGTATCCAGAGAGATCAAGCTGCAATGTTCTCTAATAGAGAACAGATTCTGCAACTATCAGAAAGTTGGGAATTAAAGAGAATTGATAAAACAGCTAAGAAGGCTGTCATATGAACAAAGTCTAATTCAATGCAGTCTTAGAGAAATAAAATCTAAATCTTGAAAGTACAGAAGAGGCAGAATTGTTTTGTTGTAGGAGATTTTATTTATTCATTTATTGGAGAGAGAGCGAGGGAGGGAGCACATGGTGGAGTGGGGAGCAAAAGCTGACTCCACACTGCGTGGAGCCTGATACAGGGCTCGATCCCACAACCCTGGGTCACCATCTGAGCTGAAACCAAGAGTCGGATGCTCAACCGACAAATCCACCCAGGCGCCCAAGGCAGATTTATTTCTGAAATTACAAAATGCAAGATGACTATCCATCCACTCATCCATTTGGTTGCTGAGCCTTTCCATGGGCCAGGAAGTCAGCAGGGTAGTGCTAACTGAAGGGTTAATCGAAACTGAAAACTTTGATCAATTAAAGGAAGTAAGTAACCTATGACATTCATTATCCAAATGATGGTACACACCAAATTACAGTTTATTTTTTAAAGAAATTAATGGATAGGGGCATCTTGGTGGCTCATTTGTTAAGCGTCTGCCTTTGGCTCAGGTTATGATCCCAGCGTCCTGGGATCGAGCCCTACATCAGACTGTTAGCTCAGCAGAAGCCTGTTTCTCCCTCTCCCTGTTCCCCTGCTTGTGTTCCCTCTCGGGCAAATAAATAAACATAACTGAAAGAAAGAGAAAGAAAGGAAGGCAGGCAGGCAGGCAGGGATAATTATCAAGCTCATGAGGTTTACCAGTGAAAACCAGGAAAGTAAATAATGTGATACGACTGAATTTGATTGGATGAACAGGGAGCTAAGTCCTAAAGCAAAGCTTTGCTTTCTACCCAACTATTTGATCATCTAGTCAGAGAAAGACGCTAACTGCTACTTTTCATGTAGCCACAGGGATTCAGTAATAAAACTAAACAGGTGCTAAGTACTCATATTTTCTTAAGTAAGAAGCTAGACTAGCTACCTAACAGAACATGCTAAGAACTACAAAACCAACAACTGCCCATCTCCCACTTCAAAAGCATATGAAAGAAATTAAAAATTAATCAGTGGAGGCTGAATTATTACGCTAAGAACTCAAGGTTGAACACTTTTAAGTGAAAGGCATTTTAAGAGAATCACTTGGTTTTCCATGCATCTCCTGGATTTTGAGGGACAAGTACATAAGGCTAACAATTGTTTTGGTGACAAAAAGAGAGAAGAGTATGATGAGGCATGCACTGATGATTATTTCTTGTGTCCCAATGTGGACTGTGCAGAAGAGGCCCAGCCTGGGTCATTATGAGAGACCCTGCTCAACAGGAAAATCTAGAGGGATGAGAATCAGGGGGACAAAGTCAACTGGAAAAAAACAGAATAGGCTTTAAGGCTTCTATAGGTGAGAAATTCTCCCAAAGCCACAAAAAGCATCCTTGAAGACAACAGCCAACTTTAGATGTTTGCCATGCCCCCAGAATAATGAATGACAGGTTACATTAGCCCAGGTCACTCAAGTTCTTCCTACCATGTTCCTCCCCTCCTTACCCCAAACTGCAACTTTGGAGAAAGCCCAGATGGCAAGTAAGAAGTGAGAGAGGACATAAAGCAAGAGAGAAGAAACCAACAATACTCTCATCTTTCCCAAAAAATTTCTGTCTTGAGGAGGAACTGAGGACGGGAAGAGAGGTTATATCAGTTTTGACATTACAGTGAACTTGATTTTCAAACACACCCCCTCCTGGAGTGCCTGGGTGGCTTAGTCCATTAAGCATCTGCCTTTGGGTAGGTCATGATCTCAGGATCCTGGGATGGAGCCCCACATCAGGCTCTCTGCTCTGCAGGGAGTCTCTTTCTCCCTCTGCCTCTTCCTCTGTGCACTCTATCTCTCCCACTCTCTCTCAAATAAATAAAAAAATAAACACACCTTATCCCAAGTAGAAAACTGATTGCATATCCCCTTGTAATAACTATATGACAGAACTGTTTATGATTTTATGCAGGGGATGAAAGAATAAGCTGAGAAAATGGGTTTGAAAGAAGAGTTATAAATAAATTTTTTAAAAAGTTTCTTCTACTTGCACTAGAAAAGTTCCATTTGTGCAGTAAAGTGGTTACCTGGTTAAAAAAAAAAAGATAAAGGAAGGCCAATTATTAGGAAGTACTCAGAATGTTTTCTCAATAATTATCTAAATGAATCTTATTCTACAATAAGGTACCACTTCATACCCATTAGTATTGTTATACTAGAACAAAACCATGGGGGGGGGGGAGCATTGGTGAATATGTGGAGAAATTGTAACCCTTGCACAATGCTGGTAGGACTATAAAATGGTGCAGCCACTGTGGAAAAAGTATAGTGGTTCCTAGAATATTAAACATAGATTTACTACACGAGCCACTAACAGAGGATCAGGATTCACAAAAATATGAACTTTTATGAATCAATAAGAAAAAGAAATACTCCAATAAATCAAAATGGGCAACAGCCATGAACAAGTAGTTTGCAGAAGAGAAAACAGGAGTGTCAATAAATATATATTTTAAATGCTCATTGTCATTACTAACCAATATATGTAAGATCACAAAGAGATACCACTTAAACCCACCAGCCAGGAAAAACTTAAATAGTCTGGATACCAAGAGTTACCTAGGATGTGAAGCCAAATTGTTAAATTGTTCCAGGGTCCAGATCCTGGCTCTTCTATTTATTAGCAGAATGCTCTGGGTGAGTAATTTAGTATTTTTAAGGCCTCAGTTTCCCCAACTGCAAAATGCAGGATAACACTAGTACATTGGATTGGTGTGAGGATTAAATACTTTGATACAGATGAATTGTATAGAAAAGTCAGTGCCTGACACAGTAGGTATACAATTAGGTTTTCTTATTATTCATATTCTTGATAGCAGCACTGTTGGTAGACACATATATTGGTACAACCACAGAGGAAAAACCCTTCAGCATTACTGGGCAGGATTAAGAATATAGTCCCTGCAACCAGCTGTTCTATTTGCATATTCCTTGAAGAAACTCTTCAAGAAGAAACACAAAGAGAAACATTCATAGAAACAGTGTTTGTTCTGAAAACAAAGTAAGTAACACAACATCTACCGAGGAGAGAAAGAATAAATTGTGGTATATTAACATGACTTAATAACATATAGCATGGAAATAAAGAAAGCTACATGCATCCAATGACCAACCTCACAAACATGAGCAACTCACAGAAGCAGAGAGAGAGAGTACAGTGCCAACGATGTACACTCAAAAGCTGACAACATACTGTTTACAGTATGGATATGTAACATTCCTACAGAAGAGGAAGGGAGAGATGCACTTAAAATGTATTTAAAGTGCAATTTAAAAATTGAGATGGTAGTTACCTCTCGGGGGCAGGAGGAAGGATCTAATTAAAAAAGAGCACAGAGGAAAGGCAGTAGTACTGGGAATGTTTCCTTGTTTAATCCGGATGGTAAATATTCGGGTTTTTGTTGTGTTCTTTAGCTTTTATACAAATTAATATATATTTGTGTACATAAAATATTTAGTAAGGAAAAGTTTAAAAGTAAGCACAAAAATTCAGGAGGAAAAAACCTAATCATTATTACTATAAAATCACCTGAAAAACACTTGTGGTCACTTCCACCCCGTAGTTCTTCTTTGAAAAACACAGTAGTATTTTCATAGCTATTTGTTTGGAGGTACTGAGCTGAAAGGCTTGGGCAACTCAGCCCAGGAAATCAGCGCCGAGAAAAGGGAGCCGGGCACAAACCCTGAAGATCTGCCCAGGCTCACGGCAAGCGGAAGAGACAGCTACAAAGAACACTTTGAAGCCACCACTCATTCTCCTGTCTTTTCAAATCCCTTCACCACAAATGCTCTTGTCTGGACGGAAGACATTCAGAGAGAAGATGATTCCCCTCCTCTGTTTCTGGAACAGGCCCTAACTTCTCTCCCCATGGTCAATCTCACTTTCCTTCCATCCTCTCTCCACGATGCAACTTGAACCGAGCTCCTCCTTAACTCTAACGCTCTCCAGACCATCACTTCCTTCGGGAACACTTGTCCATGGATCCACCGGCCAAGGATAAAGCGGAGGCCACACTGTGTCATCAGCAAGGCTTCAAATGACTTGGCTCCTACCTACTTCACTTTTTTGCTCAGGACACCCAGCTTGATCTCCGACTGCAAAGGCCGGAAGCGGTGGTTCTCAGACAGCTTGCCCTGGCCCAGCAGCAGGAGCATTACCTGGGAACTGACTAGAAATGCACACCAAGCCCAGAACAACTGAACTGGAGCAAACTCCGGGGGTGGGCCCGGCCATCTGAACTTTATCAAGCCTTCTGGGTAATTTTGAAGCACACCAAAGTTTGAGCATCACTGGTTTAAACCATGAATGAAAGGTAAATTATTATTTGAAGAACTCTGATAGAGAAACCCAAGAAGTACTATATAGCACAGCGGTTAGAAGCCCACACTCTGGGGTCACCCTGCCAAGGTTCGAATTTCTGCTCAGCCTCCTCCTAGGAAGGTAATCACAGAACAGCTGCTTAGACTGCCTCGGCAGAGCGGGACACTTCACTGGGATCGGTCCCACAGCGAGTCTGCTCAGTCTGCTCAGACTTAAATCCCGGCTCTACCTGCTACCAGCCATGTGACCTTGAGCAAGTCACGTACCTTCTCTGAGCCTCAAGGGCCTCATTTACGAAAGTGCCAATAATAGTACCTACTTCACACAGTTGCCGTGAAGATGAAATGAATGTAACTGTACCGTGCTCAGTACCGCTCCCGATACGCAGTAAGTACCGTGCAGTATATATTCTCATTATGTTACTAATTTCATGGGGACCACATTATGTTTTGGAGATTAAAAAAGTCAACTAATGTTCCTAACAAGTGAATAAATGCTAATGCTCATAGCAAGTGAACATTAGGAAGGAAGAACTTTCCTCAGAAAGTTTCCTTGCTTTTTTTTTTTTAAGGTAAATGAGTTTGTTTGGTTTGTATCCGGCATACCATTTATACCTTTCTGAGTTTATTTCCTTCCAATGAAATAGTACTTAACTGGAAGCAATGACCTTTCCAAAGAGTTGGGCGGGGGGGTGGTCTTGCCTTGAGGGGTCACTGAGTTCAGAGTAATGCCTTTTTTAAAAGCAAAGAACTCAGAAAGAATGAGAAGGGATTTATTGAACACTCTCCCAATGATAGGGAAAATATTTCTGGGAATTATTCTAAGAACATATCCAGTGTTAACATAGCTAGAACTAACTCTCCATGTAAAAGTGCTATCAAGTTACCTACCTGCACTCACTGAGAAGGAAACTGAAAATATCATGATACACCAATTTGGACAGCAGGACTTCCTAGCTCTCTGCTCACTGCTAGATCATCATACTGTGTCCCCTGACTGGAACACGCATGTCTGGCCACAGCATGTTCAGTGCAGAGCACATTTGACTGAACGTAAACAAGTATGACAAACCCAGGTTTTCTGAAGACAAAATAAATGGATCTACATAATGTGAAATTATGCAATGGTATTTTTTCCAAGGGTCTCAAAGTGTCCAAACTCATCTTTAGAATATGAAAGAAAATATGAGAGAGAAAAAATATACTGGGCCAAGTTACAAAACCGAAGTCAAAATTTATAGCTCATTACTGAGAATTCCGTATTTCTTAGACCCATAAAGATAATATGCCAATTAAGCCTGGCTTAGAAATTAGTTTAGTCATCAAATATTTACTGGAGGTTTCTGGAATACCTCCCTCTCTAACAGAGGTATATATAAGAATCTGACGTACAGAAGTATTTATATGTGAGTCTCTCGATGTCTCTAGGTTCTAAAAACCAGTTACCTGTGCAAAATCAAGTTAGGACAACATAAAAATATTTTTGTTAAAAAAACAACAACAACAGAAAGAATGAGCATTATTTAATCCTATGGGGGGGTGTGTGATTTTTATTTGCATGTGATCACAGTGTTACATGTTACATAGTGTTCTTTTGTTTTGTTTTGTTTTCCCTGGTACTCTAAAATTCAACTATGAGGTCAGCTGAAGAAACTTTGGCAGAATCTCTTTTCATAGCTCCTTTAAAATGGAGGTCACTGATGACAAAGAACATTCAATCAATTCTGGATTTCAAGTTATTTCCTCGATGCAAGAAATCTTACTTTGGAGGGAAAATAAAGGTTAATAAATTGAGATTACTCAATTTTTAAAAGGCATCAATATGTTCTGGCAAATCAATACACAGCTCACATTTCTACTGATCCAGCTCTATACGATCTCAATCACATGAAAAGGAAGGTAACAAATCATATTTTATAACTAAAAACCCACAATGACAACAAAAATGGCTATCTGCTAATATTTTTGGAAAAGTGCACAGGGTGCTTCATTTACAACAAAGTATATAGTAAGTATTAATTCCCTAGCCTTCCCAGATGCTGGGAAAAAGAAAATATTGATTCCTCTGAAGACTTGCCTCAAGATCCTCCAAAGAAAGAAAAACTGTTTTCCATCATAAATGTAGGAGATGCATAATATGCAGCTTCCCTACTCTAACTGTCAGAATTAACCTAAAGGCAGCTGCTGGTAAGGATTCTGGACTTGCAGGACCCCTTGAAGTAAACCGTCAGAACGTTTACCTGTATCGTCCTCTGAGTGCCATCGACGTTGACAGACAATAAGGGTGAAGCCAGGTTCCACGTGCCGGTCACATTTAGTTTCGACCCATCAACTTCCACCTGTTGTGACACCAAATAAGACTGTTACCAGGAAGAAAGACAGAAAACTGATCTCAAGTTCACTGCCGCATACAAAGCAGCAGCCATTCTAAACAGATGGCTCCCAAACAACCTGTCATGTTTACTGCTCCCGCCATGAAAGACAGGGTCCAACAGGAGTCTCCTTAGCCATCTCTGGGGAGAGGGGAAGGACCTGGGCACAGCTGCCTTCGGGTACTGAGGTTTCAAGCGCTTTCCAGTAAGTAACAAACAGCCTTCTAACTCTAAACCTATCTGGACATGCTACATTTACTGCAATTAGACAAGTAATGCATATAAATTCCAGTGACATTTTGCAACCCACACATCAGGGCTTGCATATAATATCCTCTCCAAGGACCAAGAAAGAACTTTTTCTGTGTTTATTTTAATGAAGGACTATACATTGTTATCTTCATTAAACAGAAGCTTTAATTAGGCAAAATTCTTTGGTGTTGAATATTAAAAGTCCATTTGAACTTTGCAAAAGTTCTGTCGCATTTTTGTCGCTCACGAATGACTAATTCCATCAACTTATGACAATGCTAAAAAAAAAGCCCCATAATATTTTAAAACAGACACTGTTAAGAGAAAAATTCTAATTTCCAAATAAATAATATAAAAGTAACTGAAAGAAAAAAAAGCAAAGCTAAATTAAAATAAAAAGTATTGTTAGTTACTGCTTCCTTTTCATTCACTGATTCCCCAACTCTTACATATAAGAACTAAGAGAAAATATCAGTATCATTTTAACTCTATGGTAAAAACCTAACAAAGGGATATGTGAGTTTGCCCAAGGTTCAAAATAAAGCAGCAGCAAATTCAAGACACATGATCCCTAATGATTCCTTTACTCTCTCTTAATACTTACTAAGAGGCACACAGATGCTACCATTTAGAAGAACAAGTGTGCCCATCGACATCTAATGGACTTTACATACATAGATGTCCAGCAATGGTGCGGTCATACAGTCTAGAAGCTAGGATGTGTTGCTGGCCACGTCACGAAGTACCAGCGGGATAGACGTGATGCACTCACTTGTGCTTCCGTGTTCAGTGGCCTCTGTGTCCAGAGGGCACAGCTCAGTAAGTAGGAAGAAGGAATGGCTTGGGTCTCACCTAACATTGCTGTTTGACTCAGAGCTGCTTACTAAACTGGAGCATTTACCCTCTCTGAACCTTAGTTACCAAACTAAAATAGAGTAAAAATAGCTATCCGAAGGGTGCTGTAAGATTAAAGAAGTTAGCATATGAAAGGTCTACCGATATTCCTGTCATGTAGGTCCTAAATATTTTCTCCCTTCTCCTGTCCCTAATGGTTCCACCATCCTTAAATGAATTTTAAAAATAAGGTTGGATAATCATACTATCTCTTAAATTATTTACTATTAAAACACTAGATGATAAAGATCTGAGAAGCATCAAAATATACATTTTAAAATTATCTATTTAGCAAATTAAGTATCTCCTCATGTAATGAAAGATTTCCAAAAGAAGTTCCCAATAGATAAGAGTTTTACAAATATTAAGTGCTAAAAATACCTTTTAAAACAGAAAAATATTTGCTTTGACATAGCTTCTAAATTTAAAAGGTTAGAATTATAAAAGTTTTATTTTTTAAAAAGGAAATTTAAAGGCTACATGGAAATATTTTTAACAATAAGCACTTAAAATTTGTATTTGATATTAATTTTATTTTTTAAAATATTTGATTCATTTATTTGACAGAGAGAGATCACAAGTAGGCGGAGAGGCAGGCAGAGAGAGAGGAGGAAGCAGGCTCCCCGCTGAGCAGAGAGCCCGATGCGGGGCTTGATCCCAGGACTCTGAGATCATGACCTGAGCCGAAAGCAGAGACTTTAACCCACTGAGCCACCCAGGCGCCCCTTGGTATTAATTTAAATCAACAAGGGTGACAAAATGAAACTGTAATTGTCATCTTTAGGGCTTATCAGGGGGAACTGAGGAAAAACAAACGAATTCACTCAAATCCTGTAGAAGAGAAACCAATTTACTACAGCCTAAGAAAAGAATTTTTATGAACATGGAAATAAAATGTGACACACCCATGTAACAAACTATCAGTTGGTAATAAAAAGGATGCATGCTGGTACATGCTACTTATGTGGCTGAAGCTTGAAAAAATGCTGACTAAAAAGCCAGTCACAGGAGACCACACATTATGTAGTTCCGTTTATAATGAAATGCTCAGAAGAGAAAAATCCGTACCAAGAGAAAACAGGTAAGTGGTTGCCTTGGGCTGAGGGTGTGGGGATGGATGGACGGACTGAAGGGTGACAGCTGTGGCGGGCAGGCTTTCTACTTGGCACGATGAAAATGTTCTAAAAGTGATGGTTGCTCGGCTCCGGGAATTTACTACCTGCCACTGAATTGTACAATTTAAATGAATAAATAGTATGGGTGGGTGAATTATATCTCAATAAAGCTGTTAAAAAACAAGTGACAGATGACAGTTTCTTTTTTTAAAAAAATCAGAAGCACTATTTCATGAGAAATTAAAGACCTAAAAACCAGATAAATACATATACATCATGTTCATGAATCAGAAGAGGCAAAGAGGGCGCCTGGGTGGCTCAGTGGGTTAAAGCCGCTGCCTTCGGCTCAGGTCATGATCTCAGGGTCCTGGGATCGAGCCGTGCATCGGGCTCTCTGCTCAGCAGGGAGCCTGCTCTCTCCTCTCTCTCTGCCTGCCTCTCTGCCTACTTGTGATCTATGTCTGTCAAATAGATAAATAAAATCTTTAAAAAAAAAAAAAAAGAAGAAGAGGAGGCAAAGATTTCTTAGGACATAAGAGATACAAATCCTACAAGAAAAAAAATAGATGAATTAGACTTCATCAAAGTTACAATTTAGACATTGTTATGAAATGGGAAGTTGAACCAGAGGGTAGGAGAAAATATTTGCAAAACACGTATCTGGTAAAGGACTTGAATCTAAAATCTATAAACAATTCTCCTTTGTAAGTCAATAAGAAAACCAACTGAATTTCTTTAAAAATGGGCGAAAGATTTGACCAGATATTTCGTCAAGGAAGAGAGATGAGGGACAAGCACATCACTGATTGATCATTAGGAAAAAACAAAATTATAATGAAATAGCACTACCCCCCCCACTAGAATGGCTAAAATGAAAAGGAGTAACAACACTAAGGGCGGACAAACATGTGGAGCAATTGAAACCTTTACACATCGTGGGTAGGAATGACAAATAGCAGACCTGCTCTAGAAAACCCCAGAAAAGTGAAGACATATGTACAAATACAGAGTGCTCACGAATGTTGACAGAAGGTTGTTTACAACAGCAGAATATATACACACAGAAAGTTTACATTCACCTCAAAATGGAAAAAACCCAAAAGTCAAATGAACCAATTATAATGGACAAATATGGTATATCCACACAACAAAAAGGGAGCAATAAGCATCTCAAAAGCATTATGTTAAGTGAAAGAAGGCGGACACACAAAAGGACATATAGAACATGAGTATGATTCCACTTACAGAACATTCTGGAAAAGGCAGAAATCAGGCTGGCAGTTCCTAGCGAGTTCGGATATGAGGATATGCCTGACTAGGAAAGGGCATGAGGGAACTCTATGGGGTGACGGATATATCCTAAATCTTATTTCTGGTGGTGATTATAGGACTATACAGATTTGTCAAAACTCAATCAAACCATACAATTAAATAGTAAATGTTTTATTAACTTATACCTCAAAAAATCTGACTTTTAAAAACAAAAAGAGGGTGGTGCAGTCAGCTAAGCATTTGACTTGATTTTGGCTTAGGTCATGATCTCAGGGCCTTGAGATGAAGCCCCACAGCGGGCTGTGCACTCAGCAGTGAATCTGCTTAAGACTCTCTCTCTCCCTCTGCCTCTGCCTCAGCCCCTCCTTTCTGCTTGCTCTCTTTCCAATACATAAATCTTTAATAAAATAAAATGATTTTAAAGACAAAAACAGAGGGAGGAAAGTCTGCCTTTTCCCAAACTGAAAATGGTATTTTTAAACTAACTTTATCTTCCCTTACTAATAAATTAATTTCTCTCCCCACATCCTCGGCTATTGGATGAGTGGATGTGAATGTTAATTTGGGAAGAAAGACAGAAGGAAATTTCCTTCTGGACAGAAACATGGGGGGAAAAAGTCCTTTTCAAGTCCTATCGATTACATGAAGGAAAGACACAGAGGGAAGATGAAAGTATCGGAGACCAGGGATCAGAGACCCCCCCAATTTCCTTTCATATGGACCCCTGGGAACACGTAGGGGAGACGGAGAGAGATATGTGAAAACATCCTGACGGGTATCAGGTACCCCAAAAATATCTAAGCTGAAGGTCTACTTCTTCATCATCTACTTGAACATCATCTAGGAGGGACTGTAGGCTTGGGGTCATGGCATTCCTGGCACGGTGTGTGGTCAAAAGTGTAGCACGGATGGAGGAAGAAGCTGGACAGATGACCCAAACACATCATATTAGGAGCCAGAGTTTTTACCTAGCTTAGTGAAACGACAAAGTCTGGGTCAGGATAAAGAAAACATAGTAGTACAGGGGAACTGTATGTCTCCAGGCAAAGAACAAGCAGGACTATGGGTGGCAAAGGCCTCTTCCATGACAAAGAGGACAAAAGAGCATCTAACAGTCATGGGTCCAGGTCCTTACAGCCTTGAAAAGACACTGCGGGTCTGAATTCCCTCCCCACCTCTACATTTATGAGGTGAGTCCAACCATATACTTAAAGGCCCCTTTTACCTGCACCCAAACTCCACACCACGGGGGTAGCTAGAGTAAGGGAAAGAAACCCAAAACACCATGGTATCTGAAAGACACTGCTGAAACCAAAGTGCTGGGGTGCCTGGGTGGCTCAGATAGTTAAGCATTGGCCTTCAGTTCAGGTCATGATGCCAGGGTCCTGGGATCGAGCCCCACGTTGGGCTCCCTGCCCTGTAGGGCATCTGCTTCTCCCTCTCCCGCTACTGCTCCCCTTGCTTGTGTTCTCTTGCTCTCTTTGTCAAATAAATTAATTAATAAAATAAAATATATATTTTTAAATTCTTAAAAATCAAAAACCAAAAAACTAAAGTGTTTCCTTCCCCTCACCCCTTACTCAAGGCAGAAGGCTTCTGAGAAAGATTACATGACAGACAGACATATCTCCCTTCACACCTGGGAAGTAATGAACATAATTTTGTGACATCACTATATAACTGAAGCAAGGAAGTTATCAGAGCTCCAAATCAGTATCTCTGAAGCATATCTTCGAATTTTAAATGCGAGAAATGAACATGCTGTAAACCATCATGTGTTTTCTCAGGCCTCAAGCCATAAACAGACTTCACCAAGAAACATAATTCAGGACAGAAGATACAATGATACTATTGATGCTTTCACGAGATGAGTGAAATCTAGATGTAAGTATAGGCCATTAGGAGAGGCAGGGAATTTGAACATTTTAATACCTTAGGAAAGATCGGAGCAGACTGACCTGAAGAATTCTTGTTACTATGCCATGTGGATTGTCTACACCTAATTCTTCAGCCTTGGTGGTGGTGGTGTGTGTGTGTGTGTGTGGGGCGGGGGGGGATGAAGCAGCAGGTGTGGAGTGGAAGTGGCATTTCATTACTACAGCACTGAGAACGTGACATAAAGCACCACCCTATCTTTTCCATGCCAGAACCTAATGGAAAGTGAAATCCAAGACAATGGAAATAACAGATTTGATGAAAGGGTATTAGACTAACAGGCCTAACAAGGAAAAGCTATAGGCTGCCCATGCTTATACACAGCCAACGACCCTCCTGCACATAACGATCAGAAAGTAACCAATGCTGGATCTTCACATACAATTTGTAAAACATATTTTTATCAAGAGAAAAAGGTAAATTAAGAGTATTATAACACAAGAAGAACTACTTGGAGAAACACAGGAAGAGTTCAGATAAATAATTCTGCAAAGTCTCAAAGATAACCATAGGAAACACGACTCCTCTTTTAAAAAATGAGCTCAAAGAAGAAAAACAAAGGTTCAAAGAAGAGATCATACAACAACAGAAGGAAATGAAAATCAAGCTGGTAGAACTCAGAAAAAAAATAAAGAGAAAAATAACATTATAAGATAAAAGCCACCTTAAGAAGCAACCGAAAATAGAATCAATGAGACTACAAAGACAGACAAGGACGTGGAGATACCATATAAAACAAAACAGACAAGACTAGCAATATAAAAATTTATAGAGAAGACAACAGACATGGAGGAGGGAGAAATGGATCCAAGAATATATGAATGACTTTTTCAAAAAGGCTTATAAAGAAAAAATAAATGAAAGTTCAAAGATATGATGGGATAAAACTTTTGAAAATAAATAAAACCTCAAAATTGTGGAATGTTGTTGTTTATGGAACTTTAGGAAGAAAGACAGTTTTATGTGGATATTTAGGGAAAAGTAAGAAAGCAGACACAAGCTAGGAAAAAACCTCAGGTCAGCCTAATTTCTCAAGGGCAAAACTGATACATAAGACTACAGGGCAATATGGTCTAAGTACTAAAAAGGAAAACACTGCCCCCCAATTTTATACCCAGCCAACATGTCCTTAAAATATATCATATCAACATATCTTGTGGCATATAAGAGAACTTAGCACCCCTTTTTTAAAAAGGAGGCATCTCTCTATACACTGATATGAAACCATACCCAAGAAATTACAGAAGAGCATACAGAGTATGCTATCGTTTGTTAAGGGGGAAAAAAAACCCTGTGTTTTTTAAATGTATAGAGTACCTCTAGATAAATATATGAGGAACAGAGGGACTGCAGGACAGGGATAGAAGGCAGGCTTTCCTTTACTGCAAATCTATTCATACTTTTAAAATTTTGTTCTGTATCCATATGGTATGTATTCAAAACTACAAAAGTGAGGAACAGTGTAAGGGCCCATTCTTCTCTCTCATGGCAGCATGAAGTCAGTATTTACTTTATACCTTTCACTAACAGGCACACAATACATAACAGCTGCCCTTCCTCATTTTGGTTAACACACCAACCAATACTCATTTCAATTTCTCTGGTCACAGATTTATCGAATTCATCTCCAACACCCAATTTGATCATGTATTTTGGACAATACCTCTGCATCAACTCTTGCTTATTGAGAAATGAGGGACTGGAATGAGCAACACTGAAGATGGCTTCTAGGCTCAAATTCTATGGTTTCATGGCTGTGAAGGCCTTTTATTTAAGATACACTTAGTTAATTTCTGACATGGCAAGTTCCAATATTTGAAAGGGACTTGGTTTTGCTCAAACACCTCTGTTTGGGGAAGAAGATTTTTAAGATCTTTCCTTTGACAAGCAATAAGAGCTAACAATTTAAGTCAAATTCAGTGTGGGGATAAAAATAGACCAAGAATAAAATGACAGGGGCGCCTGGGTGGCTCAGTGGGTTAATGCCTCTACCTTCAGCTCGGGTCATGATCTCAGGGTCCTGAGATCGAGCCCCGCATCGGGCTCTCTGCTTGGCGGGGAGCCTGCTTCCCCCTCTCTCTTTCTTTGCCTGCCTCTATGCTTAAAAAAAAAAAAAAAAAAAAAAGAATAAAAAGAATAAAATGACAAATGACAGAAATAATATTTTACCCCTTTCAAGGCAGACAATATTGTGGAAATGTTCTAAGCAACATGAAAACACTAGAATATTTTAAATTACTATAAAATTCTATTTAAAAAACAAACCAAAGATACAACATCTCTGTTTAGAAACACTAACCCAGACATAAAGATTTCGTGCCTGTAGTTTAAACAGACCCAGGACGCAAGTGCACCAAAGTTAAATTAGTTATCACATTAATTCTGACCCATACTCTTGGCAGACAACGTCTTCTTTTCTTTACCAAAACTGAAGCCACAAGACATAAATCCTCTGATTTTTTGGCATCACTGAACCTTCTTTCCTTTGCTGATATCTCACACACCAGGCATTTCCCCTCTGCCTCGCACACGTACCGAACACCTATTATTTTCACAGATGGGCACCTACATGACCCACTATGCCCTCCAACCACCAAAGTGCTGCTTTCCTTCTTTTCTCTATCAGGCCCTAGAACAAGTGCTCTGTGCCTATTTTCCTATCAAGTAACTTCTCCCACATACTCCTACAATCTATTTGCTAAAACTATATTCTGAAAGGTCACAAATCTTCAGCAATTGTATACTTTCTTCCTAATTCTGACTACTCCTTACTTCTCTGCAGGAAAGAAGACCTCTTGGGACGAGGTGATATTTAAGCCAAGATCTGAAGCGTGAGTAGAGAAACTGGTTGTTGGTGGTGGGTCGGTGGGAAGGTGCAGAGGGGCTATCCCAGAGGGAATCTCGTGTAGAAATAAAAATCCCAGAGGCAAGAAAGAGCTTAGCTCGTATGAAACCAGTGTGCAGAGCACAGAAAACAAAGGCGAGCATGGCACGTTGGGGAGGAGGAGTGACAAGATGCTCTAAAGGATTCCAAATGGAGAGTGCCATCGTCAGCTGTGTCTTTCTGAAAGATGAGTCTAGCTACAGTTTGGAGAACAAATCAGAGGAAATAAAAATGAAAATTACGGTGACTGGGTCCCCACCATGGGTCCTGGGGAGAAGCGGGATACTCAGGAGTGGTATAAACTGGGGAAGGAAAGTGAAAGGTTTGAATACAGAGGTCATGAAATAATCCCGAAGAAAAGGGAGGGGGATGAGCTTATCAGAAAAGCAGCAGCACAACTGCCTCCCAGTGCTGGGTGTGCTCAGCCACAGTGGGGACCTCGTGCGCATATAATGACCTGAATCTGCCTCTGGTATGTGGTTTTGTCCAGCGATGCCCAGGTATTTGCCCAATGCAGGAATAAAGAAACTGGGACGCCGAGTTCCTCTAAGTCTAGGAATGATGGGAGTTAAGAGTATGTGTAAGCGAATTACTGTAATTATTGGCCAGGGTATCTAAGCTGGATAAAGAATGGAAAAACGGGAGTGGGATCCACGGCTGGAGAGAAAATATAAGCCCTCATGGTTGTCCTGAGGCAGAGAGCCCACAAACTGATTGCCGGCCTTCAAATGCAGGGGAGGGAACGTGGCGGCCGCCAAGGAGGGAGGCAGTGATACAGCATGAACGTCAAAGAACAAGACGGAGGGCCACAGGGTCTAGAATGGAACCAGGGGAAACAACTCGCTTCCCATCTCGGAGGTGCATGTGTTATGGGAAAAAAACCACCACCAGGTTTCTGTGAAGGCAAGTAAGCGGCAGAACATCCAGAGAAAGTGTCTGAGAACACAGGGCGGTTTGTTGATGACAAAGCAAGAGACACGAGGCCACAGTGGAAAGGGCAGAGAGGAGTGGAGAGACTGTGCGGAAGAACGTGGATGACTGGGGAGGCTTTCCAAAGGCCCCCCTGCCCTCTACCCTTAGCACAAGCACCCCACCCCCACCCCGCAGCATAGCACCTGCTACTGCCTCTCCCTGGACCACCGCGAGAGACTAGCTCTCTGCATGTATTTTTCAGTAACGCCACTTGGTTCTCCGCACTACAGGCAGAATGGTCTCTGGTGAACATAAACCCAATCATTTACAAAAATCAGAGGTAAACGGGGAAAAAACAACAATGTGAGAATGACCAAATAAAGGTCCTGCCTGCTTCTGGAAAGTATGAACTCCAAAAAAGATGTGTAGTGCTGCAATCTTCAGTATGATACCATCATATGTCTCAGCATTCTGTAATCATTTAAAGATTACATTCTACTTAAAGTACGGATATTTTAAGTTCAAATTAAGCAGCACAAGTCTACAGCAGATAGAATTCATGCAATCCATCTTAACACACACTATTTTCTGCCAAGTTTCCCCCACCTAAAGAGGGTAACTTCAGTTAAGTTATTCATAAGAATGTTTATGATGTTTAAAACACCACTTCAAAAACATGGTTTCTTTCCTATTCCAAGAAAGCATGTTCTCATATTTAACAGTCTACTGGTAACTCTGTACTCCATTAATAATGTTTAACTACATTTATGGTACAAATAGTGTTGATGTGGAATATTTTCCATGAGTTGTTTGGAACATTCAATTTTCCTATCTACGTAATCGTAAGGGAAAAAGAAAGTACACACCCAAAATTAATTTGACATTTGTGAGAGATTACTTACATCCTTTACCATTAAAAAACAAAAAAAGCACTTCCTCAGAGGTACCTCATGACACAGTTAAAATATTATAACTTCTATTACAGTAAGCACCTGTAAGCTGAGTTTTTTCAAAGGTAGGAATGTAAAAACTTTAAAAAACAAAGTATTTGCCAAAAAGCTTTTCCAAAAATAATAAAAAATTTGGGAAGATACAGCCTATAAAAAGTGTTTCTGATTCACCATACAATTCTTCTTTTTGGTTATACACAAATTCTTTTTTGTCATCAAATGTTAAGACTAGTATTGTGCAGAATTAGACCTAAGATAAAAATCAAGGTGTTCATTCCACTACTTAAAAAAGACTTTGATCATATATTTCGCTTTTATTCCTGAAAACAATATGAAGGATAAAAAAGGTTTGTTGATCAAGCTATAGCTAATTTCCAGAAAGGAATAACTAGTCTGCCCTTTCATAGCCTACCTTAAAAATTATCAGTCCACACAGAACGTGGAAAAAGATCTGTGGTTTTCTGATTTGGCTATTAGGCTGGAAAGGATCCTAGAAAAACATACTCCAACCCAACCCTCTCCTCCTGTTACACATATAAGGAAATTAAAGAACCATATAAATTATGGAAGCAACAGAAGCAATTATCTTGCAATTCTGAGTACTTCACTGAAATCCACATGTCAAAAGCAAAAGTAACACCTGTAAATACGAAGGTACAATGCTTGTGTGTAGCAGAAACTCATAGCTTATTTGTACCTTGTAAGAAGACTATTCAGAAGATAAAGATGCTGTATACTGGTTCTTTTTGGTTCTTATTTCTTAATTACTGCTAACAAAAATATTATTCAATTGTGTATCAAATCGATGAGGTCTATCCAACACTCCCTAATAACAAAGAAATCTGTAGACCATGCAGTTAAATACATGGGATATTACCACCATCCGCCATTATTATAGTACACTGACCTCAACACATACTCCCGCTGGATAGGTGAAACACAAATAAACTTTTTAAAAAAAATATTTTATTTATTTATTGGACAGAGATCACAAGTAGGCAGAGAGGCAGGTAAAGAGAGATGGGGAAGCAGGCTCCCCCCGGAGCAGAGAGCCCGATGCGGAACTCGATTCCAGGACCCTGGGATCATAACCTGAGCTGAAGGCAGAGGCTTTAACCCACTGAGCCACCCAAGCGCCCAACAAATAAACTTTTTAAAAAAAAATTCTGAAGTTAAAATGTTGACAATAAGAAGCACATAACTTTCCTAAAATTTACATCCAATAACTTTGCTAAATTACTGGTTTCGACATTAATTTCTCAGGGAAAACATGACAAAAATAACTCAAACATTCTTGTTCAACTTTAATAATGATTCCTAACATTCTAATATAAACTACAGGACAACCTGAATACAGATCTTAAATTGACAGAGAAAGGGTAGGTTTTCTTTATCCTGCTCCCCTATTTACTAAAATATTTTCTTATTCCAAAATATAGTCATGATACCTCTACTGCCCTTCCAGAGAGAAATGAGATGCTTGTTTTCTGAAAACAAAAGGAGACAACCATTTTCATACGTTTCTTCTTTACCGCTATTGCCCTGGAAACAGTCTTTTATTTCTCTCCCAAATAGATAACGTAATAAATGACAAAAACATCAAAAGGGATTAGACACAATGATGGTGAAGATCTGTTAATCTGTCACAAAAGACTGTATTAAATATGCATGTGTTATAAATGTAATTAAATATATCTCAAAGGATGTGAATTACAAAAACAAATTTTAGGTACTGGTCTACAATCAGCCAGGGTGCCCAGTTTCTCTTTAATTATCGCCTCATTAATTGATCAGTAACAACTGTAATTTCAGTTGTATGGCTTTTTTAAAAAAAATCCTACATTATTTTGCCCACACTTTAATTATAGTAGTAGTTTCTTTTGGATTAGTGTGATAAGGTCATTCTCTGCAGTTAATACTGTAAATTACATCACAGCTTAGTGAATAACCGTAGGTAGAGGACTTTAACATAAGGAACAAGTGAAACTACCTTTTCTTCTACTCAATCTATGAAATTATGGCAGAATTTTGCATTCTCTCTGTAGATTTGTGGGTTTTTACTTTTTTTTAATTTCTTTTCAGTGTTCCAGAATTCATTGTTTATGCACCACATCCAGTGCTCCGAGTAGTACGTGCCCTCCGTAATACCCACCACCAGGTTCACCCAACCTTCCACCCCCAAACCCTCCAAAACCCTCAGTTTGTTTCTCAGAGTCCACAGTTTCTCATGGTTTTTTGTCAACAGTCAGTATGCCTATATTTGAACCTCGGGTTTACAAACTGCCTAATTGTCATGTCTCTGTGTCCTCATGTGTTAAATCTGTGCTCATGAGTGGTTATGAGGAACAAAGTCAAGCACTGAGACCAGTACCAGGCACATAATAAGTCCTCAGCAAATGCTGGCTGTTGGTGGACGTTCAATATAGTGATACTATGTCCTCCCCCCACAATAACGATTATTCTGGATCCATTTTTCAACAGGCCTACTTTTGCTTCTTCTTCCATTCATATCTCCTCTATTTTTATCCTTTTAATTTCATCTGATTTCTACTAGTATTTCCTTTGCTTTTCCGGTGCATTTTGCTACCAGAGATGCCCCCCACAACGAAATCCCAGGACCTTAGTTACCAGTTTACTCACACAAGACCTAAGTGGGCTCTACTGCTTTCACAGCAACGTCTAAGTCCTTCTTCATCCTACATTCCCCTACGCTGCAACGGTGACATGCCATTTCCTAATCCTACCTCCTTTATCTCATCTGTGACTGTGCACTCTAGTTCTACCCTTAGAAACACGACTGACCCTAATTGTTCATTTCTCCAGGCCAACAACAAATCTATTTGCTATTCTATCTTCTGTGATCCTACCTACCGAGGATTACCCCCAGTCCTGCACTCTCTTCTCAGCTCCTGTGGCCATTGGTGGTATTATTGCTAATACATATGCAGAGATACTTATTATCTCTTCCTTTTACTACAATAGCAATAACATGTATTTGGTAGTTTTATGCTTAAATTTTAAAATTGTAGTAGTAAATTTGTTGTACCCCGCCCCCCCCCAAAAAGGATGTATTTTATGTCCTTAAAACTGCTCACAAATTACAGATCTAATAATAGAATGTTTTCTAAGCATGAACAATAAAACTTTTTTGTCATGGTAAGAAGTGAGATACTGGAATTGATGCCCAAGAATTACTCACCAAATCCCCCCACTGCATATAGTAACAACCGGCCTTTTACTCTGTAAGTCCCAATTATATCTCAAGAAAAACCCTAGTAAAAATCTATATATTAAGTTGTTCACAGTTTTTCAAAAGGCACACTTGGAACGAGGCAGTAGGATTGCTTATCAGCTCTGTAAAACACTGGCGTGACTGTACTGGTACAAGGTAAGGCTTACGGAGTCTCCATGATTTTTTCATTGCTTCTTACAGGAAAACGGTACGATCCATGTCTGTCACGCCAATGGATGGGCTGGGAAAGTATTTCCCTTTACCTTGTTCCTTCTTAGCTCTGCGCAGTGGCAGTATCGTAGCCAATGAGGTTTATCCCAGGCGCGATTATTGCTACATTTTCCCCTCTTGTGTGAAGTAATTTTGAATGTACATAAAAAATTGGAGCGCCTGGGTGGTTCAGTCGGTTAAGTGCCAACTCTTGATTTTAGCTCTGGTCATGATCTTGTTAGGGTTGTGAGAACAAGCCCCAAGTCAGGTTCCATACTTAGCGGGGAGTCTGAAGACTCTTTCTCTCCCTTTCCCTCTGTCCCTCCCCCCATTCACGTGCTCTCTAAAATAAACCGTTTTTTTTAAATGTACATAAAAATTGCAGCAACAGCGCCTCAAGCTCAGATTCCCTAGTTGTTAACAATTTTTGCCAGTTATAATGTCCCATTGCCCCCTTAATAGCCCAGTTGCAATCCTAAGAACACGGATGACCTCTGTACAGTATTACCAGCAAAATCGGTGCATTAGTACTGATCTAATTTTACCATCAAATCCACAAACTGTATTCAAATACCCACAAATGGCCCCAGTGATGCCCATTACGCATATCCTAGATCTAATGTATGCTCCTGCGTTTAGCGGTCACGTCTCACTAGTCTCTGTCAACCCGGATCAGTTTCTTAATTCTCATAACCTTGACATTTTTGAAGAGTATAAATCAGTTACTTTGTAGAATATGCCTGAATTCAGAAGAATGTTTCCTCATGATTATATGTTTTTACCAGGAACTATACAACAGTGATACTGTGCTTTCTTCAGCATCATACCACAAGGTCCATGGTCAATGTGTCCCATAACCATGGAGGTCATACCCACTGGCATATTAAGTACTATGTGCATCTACATCTGTTTCTGAATCTACCTCTAAAAACCATGAGTTCGGGGCGCCTGGGTGGCTCAGTGGGTTAAGCCGCTGCCTTTGGCTCAGGTCATGATCTCAGGGTCCTGGGATCGAGCCCCGTATCAGGCTCTCTGCTCAGCAGGGAGCCTGCTTCCCCCTCTCTCTCTGCCCGCCTCTCAGTCTACTTGTGATTTCTCTCTGTCAAATAAATAAATAAAATCTTAAAAAAAAAAATTTAAAAACCATGAGTTCACCCTGATCTCTCTCATTACCATCCAACACTGCTGGGTACATTCTAACCATCCTCCGTGCTGTATCTGTTACTCCCTTCTCTGACAGTAAGACACCTGGCTTCCACTACCCATCCACCTAACTGATAAGTCTGCCACTTTTTTTTTGTTTGTCCAACATCCATATGTATATATATACATATATGTATACATATATATATAATCTTCCTTAAATATATTTCACAGTAATTCAGAAAGTGTATATTAGAAAAAGAATGTGATATTGCTTAAACTATAAAAAAGGTCAGGGGCGCCTGGGTGGCTCAGTGGGTTAAAGCCTCTGCCTTTGTCTCAGGTCATGATCCCAGGGTCCTGGGATGCTGAGCAGAAAGCCTGCTTCCCTCTCTCTCTCTCTGCCTGCCTCTCTGCCTACTTGTAATCTCTGTCTGTCAAATACATAAATAAATCTTTTTTTTTTTTTTTAAAAAAAAAAGGTCAACTGATTGACACTAATGTGAATTTCAAAAAAAAAGGAGGTTTCTCTTTGGAGAAAAAAGGAACAGTGTGTTACATGATCAGTGCAGAAGAGTTTGGGAATTTGGGACGCAGAAAGACCTGGTACTCCAAAAACTAAAAACCAACAAACGAACAAATAAATAACAATAAAATCATCAATTGATAGCATGCGTGGTATGTGTCTAAAAATACTCCAGAAATTTTTAAAAGGCGAACATAGATAAAATAAGGAGAACACATGGTACTCATTGTATTTGTCTTTCAATTTTGTGTATACTTCAGGTTTTCCACAGTAAAAAGCTTAAAAACATAGATTATCAGGTTAGGCCAACTATTTGGACAGCCATACTTGGTACCAAAGAATTCCAATCCCTACCGATGATTAATTATCAAGCCAAGGTGGCCACAGGCAGAGACGCTTTACAGACGGACTCATAATCCCAGGTGGCGTTGAGAGAAGCAGACACATTCTCAAAGATACTCCGATTACTGAGTTTTGCTTTTTTGACCCCTTCTCTTCCTCTTACCGCTACTGCTGACTTCTCTCGCGTATCTGCCCAAATTCTCTTATCAACTACTGAGCAAAGGCAAACCCTTTATCTTTCTTTTCCTATTAGGGACGGGTCCAGACAGAAAACCTTCCCAAAGCCCAATCAGTTAACAACAATTCTACTTCCTTCCACTGAGCAGTTAAAGATGTGGCTTTATCTTACAAGTTTTCTTGGCTCAAAATCTCCCTAGGCCTCCAGTTGCTTAATAAATAAAAATTTAACTTCTCAGCAGGGCCCTCAAGGTCCTCAGTCAACCTAGCAACCATTCTGATTTTTTCTTCCCTCTTTCTCTTAGAGACAAGTGTGCACCAGCTCTTTACCCTGAGTTTTATTCTTACTATTTAAACTTGAAAGAGTCAAGTCAGCCTAACAGCCTTCCCCCATCCCTTCTTCATTACCTACTCCATATGCTACTGACTCCGTCGTTTGCTCCCGACTTTCTGCCTCACACCCCCCAAACCCACCTCTACCACCTCTAGTCTTATGCTCTACTACATGGAGTCTTTCTTTGACTTTCTGTAACATTCTGAATCTCTATGCACTTATCAAATTATGCATTATATTACAGAACAGTACTGTATTGATCTCAAAACCTCCCAATGAAACCAGAAGCTCATGAGGGCAGATTAGTGTCTTCTTCTTCCATGTACATCATGAAGAGCTTAGCACGATGCTTTGATGTTGAGGACTGAAAGATCTTTGACATTTATCTATTGTATTAAAAATAAAAATTATCAGCACGCCTGGGAGGCTCAGTTGGTTAAGCAACTGCCTTCAGCTCCGGTCCTGATCCTGGAGTCACAGGATCGAGTCCGCATCGGGCTCCCTGCTCAGTGGCGAGTCTGCTTCTCCCTCCAACCTCTCCCTACTCGCATGCCCTCTCTCTCTCAAATAAATACATAAAAACAAAAATTATCAAACTCACTGAGATAGAAAACCTAACTTTTATTTATACATTTGTTTACTTGGTAGCGAGAGCTACCAAAGCTAAGCTCTTTAAGTTAAGTATCACAACATAAAGCAGACAAAACCAAAATTACTTGCTTTCATGTAGCCTTAATGTGTGTTATTCAGATAAGTAGCTTTTATCTTAGATTGCTGACCACTGACAATATAGTTCTCATTAAAAACTCTCCAGGACAGCTTTTGGTAAGACTAATAAAGTAACTTTTAAGTAAAAAGTATTTTTATTTGCGACGCCATAGATGGAAGTAGAAGGTATTATGCAAAGTGAAATAAGTCAGAGAGAGACAAATACCATATGATTTCACTCATATGTGGAATTTAAGAAACAAAACAAGATGAATATAGGGGAAGGGAAGGAAAAATAAAATAAGATAGAAACAGAGAGGGAGGCGAACCACAAGAGACTCTTAACTCTAGGGAACAGAGGGTTGCTGGGTGGGGGCGGGGTAACTGGGTGACGGGCATTAAGGAGGGCACGGGAGGTAGTGAGCACAGGGTGTTACATGCAACTGATGAGCCACTGAATTCCACCCCTGAAACTAATAATGTACTCTATGTTAACTAAACTGAATTTATTTTTATTGTGTTATGTCAGTCACCATAAAATACATCATTAGTTTTTGATGCAAAGTTCCAAGATTCATTGTTTATGCACCACACCCAGTGCTCCGTGCAATACGTGTCCTTACTACCTACCACCATGCGCACCCTACCCCTGTCCCGCCTCCCTCTAAAACCCTCAGTTTGTTTCTCAGAGTCCACAGTCTCTCATGGTTCATCTCCCCCTCCAATTTCCCCCAATTCACTTTCCCTTTCCTTCTCCTAATGTCCTCCAAGCTATTCCTTATGCTCCACAAGTAAGTGAAACCATATGATAATTGACTCTCTCTGCTTGACTTATTTCACTCAGCATCATCTCTTCCAGTCCCATCCATGCTGATACAAAAGTTGGGTGTTCATCCTTCCTGATGGAGACATAATACCCCATAGTATATATGGACCATATCTTCCTTATCCACTCATCTGTTGAAGGGCATCTCGACACATGAAAAAATGTTCATCATCATTAGCCATCAGGGAGATTCAAACCAAAACCACACTGAGATACCACCTTACACCAGTTAGAATGGCCAAAATCAACAAGACATTAAACAACATGTGTTGGAGAGGATGCAGAGAAAGGGGAACCCCTCTTACACCGTTGGTGGGAATGCAAGCTGGTGCAGCCACTTCGGAAAACAGAGTGGAGATTCTTCAAAAAATTAAAAATAGAGCTACTCCATGCCTTGCAATTGCACTACTGGGTATTTCCTCCAAAGATTCAGATGTAGTGAAAAGAAGGGCCATATGTACCTCAATGTTCATAGCAGCAATGTCCACAGTAGCCAAAATAAATCGAATTTAAATAAAAACTTTAAAACCAAAGTATTTTTAGTCATATTGTCCTGTGAAGTGTTGCTAATACTTGTATTTAAAAACCCTCATGTGGGGCGCCTGGGTGGCTCAGTGGGTTAAAGCCTCTGCCTTCAGCTCAGGTCATGATCCCAGGGTCCTGGGATCAAGCCCCCCATTGGGCTCTCTGCTCAGCAGGGAGCCTGCTTCCCTTCCTCTCTCTCTGCCTGCCTCTCTGCCTGCTTGTGATCTCTGTATGTCAAACGAATAAATAAGATCTTTAAAATAAATAAATAAATAAATAAAAATAAAAACCCTCATGTGCTTAGAGTAGCAGATTAAAGTTATTCCAATCATACATATACACTCCATTAAGCCCTTTTACAATTACAAAATCTACACAGGATCTAGTGTATCAGAGACGAACACCCCACCCCCCCCCCCCCGACAAATTTAACATAGCTCATTTACAGAAAGAGAGAAAGAAAGAATTTCAAAACAAATAAAAAATGCCACTTAAAATTCCATCCCATTTCTAGGTTTCACTTTCATGTCCACACAAATAAAATTATCTATTCAAATTGTTAGATAAATCCTTTTCATTCTGATGACTGCGAACAAAGCAAGACCATTCCATTATTCCTAAAACTGTGCTCCCAAACTGAAAGGACAGGAAAACTGGCACTTGTCCAGGAGCCTTGAAAAGCAGTATGGCTAATGTAATATATCAGTTTGGATAGCAGTTACAAGAAATAATACACCTATCATGGCCAAAGAAAAAGCTATGGAGCAAAGGGAAGAGTAGACACTGACCAGGAACAGCACAAGAAATTAACGAGCAAACTGCATGCATTCTTGAGGACCTCTGGAGATACAAACTGAAACAGAAATACTGACATCTTTATATTTTTATTTCTTAGAAAGCTGTAAAAAAAATCTGAGGTGTTTTAAGCAATGATACTTTGAAATCAGGCTCAACTCAAATCAATTCTCAGGACAGATCCGAAGGATGGAAAAGCCGCAACAGTCTGAAAAATTTGGTTTCTCCAACTCTTACTAGCCAAGGATCGACATTTCAAACACCTTCTACAAAGTTTACTAATACTTGATTATAATAAATCTCAAGAGGACTTGGCTCAACAGCAGAGTACAAAATTTACATAAACTACTCATCTATGTAATAACCGGTAGACAGAAGGAAGGGTGACAGTAACTGCTTGCAGCACTAAACTTTCCAGCAAATGCCGCAAGTAAGCACCCCTCCCCAGACATCCCTTTGCAAAACAGCCCTTTGGGCCAACGAAGACTTGACTTTATTTCTAACACTGGTAATTCTAAATTATTTTGGGGTGGAAAGTGGACCAAACACACAGAAATCCCTACATGACCAAAAACACAAGCTAAACAATACAGTCATGCCCTCTCTTAACTAAAGAAAAATACTTCATGGAAAATATTTCTATAGGAGAAAAACACACCATTACCTCTAGCACAAAAAAGCTAAGATCAATCATTATGGAAAACCTAAAATTGTTAACCCTTCTGTGAGGGGCCATTATCAGAATAAGCATAAAGATCCAGCCTAGTGACAAAAAATTCCATACAGACAGTAATTCTTTTCAATTAAGAAACCATCTTTAGAAAGCTCCTATTAAAATGCTCACTGCCTAGAAATTTAACTCATTTATATACGAGCACACAGATTAGTTCCTTGGGTAATACAACTCTCATTTTAGGGTCATTTTTGATTAAAAAAAACAAAAAAAAAACAAAAAAAACTAGGAAACAATTTTAAAAGCAGGTACTGGGAAGGAACTGGCGAGTACAGAAGACCTTACCAAAGCAGGGGTGAGATGACTAGCACATTAAAGAAACAAAAGAACAACCCTTATGTAACGGAAAATTTCCAACAAGTGCATCAACAGCGAGAATAGCTTAATAACCCCCACAGTTCCAGCACCCTTGTTCAAAACTTTTCCCCTTCAAGCTAATCCTGTCTCTCCTCCATCTCCACTACTCTGTGACTATTTAGAAGCAATCCCAGACTTCTTGTTTTTTCATCTATAAATTCGATATATTTTTTTCTTAAGTTAAGCCTAAAGTACTATGACCTGCACCAAGCTTTTGGTGACAAATCAATCAAAAAATTAATCTAATACTCAGTAACAATAGTTAGCTATCTCCTTTTTCTTCCACACACACACTTTGGTGTCTTCGAGCCCAAGGGGAGGGGGAGGTGGACAGGGAGCAGTGGAGCAGGCAGAGCTGTAAAAGGTTACCTGAAAAATAATCAGTAATCACACACTGCGCATCGCGCATTCTATAATTTCTATTCATTGAAGGATGAGGTCAGAATGAAGTGTTCCCGTTAGTCTGGGTCACAAAAGTAATTCAAGATGCATATAAAAATGCTTATTATCATTCAAGTTCTCTAAACCCATTCAACCATTCAGCCCTTTGCTTTCTGATAAGACTGCCAACAACTATGCCAATTAGTGTCAATTGCGATGTTCGCTTCTGTAGCGTGTGCACCTGCCTACCAGTTAGCTTAGTGGGCAGAAAGAAGTGGCCGATGGTTACAAGTTTCAGCAACACTAAACTCTCTTTCTTCATTCACACTGGCACGTCTACAAATACACCAACTGGCTTTTTTTTTTTTTTTCATGTATTTTGCAGATCTGTTTCTACGGAGGATTTCTTTTATTTTTGGAAGGAGAGCAGGTTTAGCCATTATATTTTAAACTGTAACAGTAACACTTTTTTAAAAACCTTAAGTTTCATAACTAGGGAGAATCGAATCTATAATAAATATAGGAGATTACAGATTTGCTTCAAAGTTTCACAAATGCTAAATTTATGGATCATTTAAACACATGGTTATTGGGGTGCCTGGGTGGCTCAGTCGCTAAGCATCTGCCTTCGGCTCAGGTCATGATCTCAGGGTCCTGGGTTGGAGCCCCCCATTGGGCTCCCTGCTCAGCAGGAAGCCTACTTTTCCCTCTCCCACTACCCCTGCTTGTGTTCCCTCTCTCGCTGTGTCTCTGTCAAATGAATAAATACAATCCTAAAAAAAAAATTTAAAAATAAACACATGATTATTAAAAAACAAACAAACAAACACCTATTCGTATCTTGAATGAAACACTTCTCAATTTAGAACAAGATTTTTGATTCAAATTTGTCTTTTAGAATTGGCCAAATATTAAAACATGTATAAAAGAACAAAGTGTAACTAATATGGAAGAAATCACGGATATCTGGAATCTGATATTAATTACATGTCATCATATTAAAACGTATATTTCATCTGTCCTTTTGAATTCTTAAGTAATTGTTCATAATTAAAATGCAGGCAATACTTCTGAAATATCCAGAACAAAATATAATCGTTACTTTAACCTCAGATCAAATGCTACACTTTGGTTGTAATTAGTAACATAGTATTTTTTTCAAATTTCACAATGGAAGTGAACTGCATGTCGCTGATGAAAGCTACTGGAAGTAATACAGTGGTTAAACACAAAGTGCACTACTAAAGAGAAATAAAAATTGCATGTCAATATCTAAAAGTATGGGAGATGTATATAGTGTAGCACATTCTATCTAGTGTCATTACTTAAATTGCTACTTTTCCTCAACAATCTATTCTCCAGCTCTAGCAAGTAGAATAAATGGTAATTTTACCTGCCAAATTCCACACAAAAAGGGACAAGCAACTTCATTAACAGAACAATGCTTTCAATATGATTTTTTTCCCCTCTTTCCACCCAGTGCCAAATAGTAGAACAATTCAAATCAAGAAATCTAAGCAATTACCTCCTCTTGTTGAAGTTTTACATGGTTGAATAAGCAGATGATACACACAGAATGCTAGCAAGAATATCCTCCCCCCGGAAGTCAGTATAGGTCTCATACTGCGGCTTCATTCCAAGCTGGTATCCTATCCTCAACAAAGAGGAAACACCTCCCCGTTGAGGTAAAATTCCCAAGCTGTGGTGGACTGTGGTGTGGTATGAATATGATCATTTAAAACCCAAAGGAATAGATTAAACCTAGAAGACCTGATTTAGATCAAATTTTTGGTTAAAACATCCATTACTGCATTCATTACTGACTGGATGGGGACATCCAAGCAGGAGTGTGGACTTCAACAGAACAGACCTTTCCTTGGTCTTTGATAAACTAATGAACGCCACAGCCACTGCCAGCAATCTCGCCCATCACCACCCGCTCTTACACTTCTTGGTGTTTTAAGAGCTGGCCAAAAACCAAATCACAAATTCTTCTCAACTGTGTTTTATATCTGATCATAAAAAACAATAGGCAACAACTCTTCTACTAATCATGCTGAACCTGTATGGTTAAAGAGATACGTTTAAGCTAGTTCTCAAAGAACCATCACTAAATTTTAAAAGCTACACACAACACTTTTTGCTCAACTGGGTAAATTTGGTAGCTACACACAAATTTGTCTATGGTTATTTACAACAGAGCATTGTGCTGGGTTTAATCCCCAGCTGGTTTCCTTACTCTTGTTCCATATGACAACCACATATCACACATCCGAACACAACCAGCCGTTTTTATAGAAAGCCAAGTGACAAACTGGGGAAAGAGCAATATACGGCCACCGTCACACTAGCACGATAAATAAGGCTAAGCGCAAATGTACCACGCAGAGCCGTGCTCCAAGTCATCTGCATCAAATTTTAAAATTTTAAGCAATATCTACTTTTGGGGAGGGGGGGTTCAAACACTGGGTTAGAAACAAAAGGCATGGTTTGTTTTATAATTTCCTTCTTAGAAGTAAAATACTTTAAAAAGAAAACACTGAATCAGACGAGAAGCTCCAATGGTAGGAATACCCAGATTATGAATGCCCCGCCCCTTGGTTTTCTTTGTAGCTGTCTAACTTTTGTCACTTGATCACAAAAATTAGACTAAATAAAAGGGAACACGCACTTAGTGCCCAATACCAATCAGGTATTTTAATAAGCACTAAACTCACTGAATTCTCAGAGCAATCCTACAATGGAGAGGTTTTTATTTTTAATTTTTTTAAAGATCTTATTTATTTATTTGACAAAGATCACAAGTAGGCAGAGAGGCAGGCAGAGAGAGAGGGGGAAGCAGGCTCCCCACTGAGCAGAGAGCCCGATGCGGGGCTCGATCCCAGGACCCTGAGATCATGACCTGAGCCGAAGGCAGAGGCTTTAACCTACTGAGCCACCCAGGTGCCCCGATGGAGAGGTTTTTAATCCCATTTTATAGAAGACACATCTTGAGGCTCAGAGAAGTTAAAATAACTGTCCAAGGCTTCAAAACTAGCAAAGTAGCATATCCAAACCCAGAATGATCTGAATACACCTCAACTGAGCCACTTTAGGTATCTGGAGATAAATCCATTTGAAGGGACAATCCAGTAGCAAGGATCAATACACACACACACACACACACACACACACACACATATACACACATATAAATATATACGTGTATATATAATAAATATATATATATATTTTTTTTTTTTTCCTTGCAAAAAATGGCCACTCTAACAACTGGTATGGTGATCCCATGATGCCTGGAGTTTTAACGGACATCAGTAGAGTCCACGGAGAAGACAAAGGCTCTACAGGGAGAAGGTACAGATCCCCTAAAGAGTCTGATCCCTTCAGCCCTGCAAGCCTGGTAGTGGAGGGAGGAGGAACTGCAGGCTTTTTGGCCTATCAAACCACAACGGAGTCCTAAGGGAGGGTGGGGACCACAGTCACTGGCCTAGGAGTCTCACTTGACAAAATGTCCCCAACACGAATCACGAAGTAGTGAGGGATTACCTCAGTAACTACCCCCTAGGTATTCTGTTCTGGCCTCAAAAAGAGCTTCATAAAATTAAATGCGTACTAAAATCCCACCCATGAATATGAGACTCTTGGAATATTAACCCATATTGACAAGTCTTGCCAATGTGTGTGTGTACATCAATTTTTAGTCTTATCTTTATAGCTTTTCACAAATTTCTCACGCAATGGAAAAGAACTGGTCACAACACAAAAGTTCCTCTCGATTCTCTTAAACAGCACGTTGTCTCTATTGGGGCGGTGAGGGAGAGACGGTCTCTCCAGGGCTTACTGCATGCCGGCCCTGTACTCGACACATTACATACACTTCTCTCACCTGACTTCTACAAGACCCCGGAGAACAGTAACCCTATGTCACACGTTAGAAAAGGAAGGCTTGGGAAAGGGCAGTCAGTTGGACTGGTCGCACGGCCAGCAACAGCAGGACTGGGACAGAAATTGAAGTCCCTCCATCCTCCTGCTTTAGGTTTTCCTGAGTCCTGGGGCCTATCACAGCAGCGGTTAGAAGAGACTCGGGAACCCCTCCACGCTTACGTAACTGCTAAGTGACTGGTAAGAGGTTTATCTGTCTTTGAAAATGGTTGTTTTCCATACGGTATTACATTAGTAATGCCCTACCACCCACTTACCTAGCCCCAAGCTAAACCTGTTAGTAAATGCTGACAGTCAATTTCTATTACTGAAAATCATGGAGGAAGAAAACGATTGCCTATGTTCCCCTATAGCCAATGTGACTGATTTTTCTTTTTTTTTTTCTGATGTTTCTTTTTTATAAATGGCCCAGTCTGCATTAGAGAAAACGTGATAACTGTAACATGCTACTTATTATCTTCAAATGTTACAAATAGGATTCCCTAACAAGTTGTCTTGCAAATTGATTTTAAAGAAAATTCACAGTGTTTTGTCCTTTGTATTTGACATTTTATATTTTTACAAAGATTTTTAGAACATCTGGAGGAAATACAGACTGTGAAACCATTGAACGCTGAACTAAAGGCAGAATCCTTAAGAAAACACTTAAATAAATCATATTGGTAATAATTTTAATTATTAAATTTACTAAATTTAATGAAATACTCCTGATCCACACATCCATAATTTTAACACTAGGACTTCCTCCAAAATAGTAACAAGTCACCATACGTGTAATAAAAGACACAGAGATCAAATCCCAACTGGTCTGGTGAGTAACACAGGAAAGAACGGTTATGGCAAAGAAGCTAGGCAGAAATACGAAACAAGACACCAAAAGAATTTGTGGCATATACTGCTATGCATTTTTTCAGTGTGATCTGTGGCTATGGGACAATCTTAAGCATGAATAGTCTAAATTAATTTTGTCTTTCCACAAAAAGAAAAAAGTAGTAAGCTAAAGAGGGTTTTGTTTGTTTGTTTGTTTTTCTTAGGAATTTCTTTTTTAACAAATCAGGATGCTAAAGCAAGAAAAACTTGTAGAGATGAAATGCAAACCTGTGCCCAGGAGTGAACCGCCTGAAAGCCCCTGAAGCACTTCATCCTAAATACAATGAATGACCAGGATTCTGGGAGGGATCACAAACCCCTGAAATGTAATTAGAATCGTGGGCACAGAAGATAAAAGGGGCCTTCATGATGAAGCAGGCCAGACCCTAGACACACTAGCTGGGAAAAAAAAGAGAGAGAGAGAGAGAAGAAAAAGCATTATTTTCCGGCTAAAGCCAAGTCACTATTCTAAATGTGAAGATTTAGGGATAATTTTGTGAAGGCCCCAAATATTACCAGTAGGATACAGTTTTTTAAAAGATAACTTTACTATGGAGAATACACTTTGATCCTCTTTGAGCATCTTCATTGAGAGCTTATCACAAGCCACGCACTCTAGGGAGAGTAAATCAAAACATGATTACTACTTGAATTCGGGCAACTCTCATTAGTTGATTTATTCTGGTCTTGTGGTTCATGTTGTAAGCTTCTCAAACAACTGCCCTACTAGTTACTAGTTCTCACCTTATGCTGTCATTCCCATTTTGGGCTTGAAGATAGAGTCTACAGGTTCACGCCACCATTTTGGTTCACGCCTCCCATATGCAAAATATGCAAACACGCAGCTGCTCAAACAGTCTGACAGCGCCAGAGCTATTCCCCAGATCTCAGACTTCCCCCAACACCCAGCACTGATACAAAAGGAGCCTCGGTGAAGAAAGCTGTGTTTTCTTAATAATAACAGTTGTATAAACAGAAGGTCTTCTCAGTTAAAGGGAAACCAACATCAAACAGCAGTAAAACATAGAACCCTAAAGCCCTCTTTCTTTGAAGAAGCCCGTTTGAAGCGAGGTGTTTCTAGTTATGGGTGAATGAAATGAGAATTCGGTTGCAACCAGCGGACACCCAGTCCCAGGAAGGGCTAATTAAATCCATCTGAGAAGCGCGTCGAAAACCGCCTCACACATTTCAAAGGCAGGCACTAGTCTGCCTTCTGCAAAGACATCAAAACCCTCAGTCACAAATGACGCACATCGAGACTCTACGACAATGTTATTTTTATGGACTACAAAGCTCCGTAAGAGTAATGTTACGAGTTTACATGATTTCATTACCAAAAAAATCAGAGTTAAGGCCGAACGTTTTTACTGCTATCTGAAATTTCTTCCCGGCCTCCAACTCTATTTTTGTACATCTTTGATGAGCCCTCAAAACCAGAGAAGATACATCAATATTTCAAGTGTTTCAAGTATCTGTTGGCTGGAAGTAGTTAAAAAGTTAGTAAAAAAAAAAAAAAAAAAATTAGCCAGGGCCCCAATGTTTTTCCGGGGGGGGGGGGGGGGGGGGGGGACACAGGATTCTGATGTTAAGACTCCTGAGTAGTTTAATAAAAGCCAGCAGAAGAGCTCAAAAGTTTAAAAACTTGTTGATTTGACAAAAATATTCTATTTAACAGCCATTACTTGGACTAAAAGAAAGTTATAGTCAGATCAGGAATATTATCCCAACATAATAAAGTAGACTTAAGTGTCTATCCTACCAAGACTTTTTAACTTTCTGCACTTGGTTATAGTGGGCTCTTATAATCCTATTAAGCAATCACATCTTTTTCTTAAGGGATGCTATTAGATGTGAGGGTAGGCAACAAGCTCTCTAAACAGAAGAAATTCAATCCTTCAACTTTTTGTTAGTTTTCTTCGAAATTAACAACATCCTCACAGTTGCTAAACTTGCATTTCTCCTCACTATAGAAAACCTAGTAAAAAGAGAAGGACCAGCCATTAGGGGACCTGAGGCTTCTGGCTTTGCTCACCTAATAACTTGGGTGAGGCACTCAGTCTGATCTAGGGAGCTGGTCTAGGGGAGTTAAATACATATAACTTCTAGAAAACAGTATGGGCGTTCCTCAAAAAATTAAAAAACAAACTACTGTATGATCCAAAAACACAACTTCTGGGTATTTATCTGAAGAAATCAACTCAAAACTCAAAAAGGTATCTGTTCTTCCACGTTCATTATAGCATTATTCACAATAATTAAGATAAGGGGAAAACCTAAGTGTCCATCAATGGGTGAATGGATAAAGAAAATGGGTACCATGCACACATGCTTACATGTGCCTGTGCACGCATGTGTGCGCATGCACAGACACACACACACGCACATGGAAGAATATTATTCAGCCATAAAAAAGAAGTAGCCTTGCAATGTGCGATGACACAGATGAACCTTGATGCATTACGCTAAGTGAAATAAATCAGAAAAAGGCAAATATCACAGGATCTCATTAAATGTGGAATCTTACAAAACAAAGTGAAACAAGACAAAAAACAACAAACACAATGCCAGAGATATAAAGAATGGACTGGTGCTTGCCAGGGGTAGGTGACATGGCAGAAGGGGGTCAGAAAGTTAAAAACTTCCAGTTATAAAATAAATATGCCATGCGGATGTAATATACAGCATAGTGACTACAGTTAATACCATATGTTCCGAGTTTCACAAGAAAGAAAAACGTACCAGTGCATGGGGATGGATGTTAACTGGGCTTGCTGCATATATATTAGTACAAAAACTATTGTTAATCGTAAGCGTTATGTTAGATGCCAGAAACTACTGTCAATTGTATCTTAAAAAGGGTATTTAAAACAAAAAAATTACATACTCAGCCCAGAATTATTTAAAGTTAGGCAGTGAAGGTAAGCAGAGAGGAAGGAATAGTTTTGTGCCCAGGCTACAGGGAAAGGCAGTCATTGCATGGCAGACCCAGTAGGCAGAGCAGCGTGGCCCTCTACGCCAGCCTGAAGGAAAGCAGCTAACCACGCCTTGATCACTGCATCTCAGTTCACAGAGACTAAGAATACGCATGTTCGTTTATTACAAGCCTCTGAACAGGAACATGCAAATGCCCCACTTCTGGGCTACCCTTTTCGCCCCAAAAAAATTTGGGACATACCATGACCGTTTAGCAAATTAAGTCCAAAGGAAAGATTTCAATTCAAAGGACATTACATAGCAGAGAATAATTTCTGGAAATAAATATACACTGATGTATTACTGAAAGAGAAAAACAATTAAAGAAAAAAATACTTTTTCTAAATCCTGACATTATTATCTAATTTAAAATATTGCCTGGAATCATATACTCAAGAATCTGTATTCAGTAACAGGTATTACCCACAAATGAAGCTGATCTTAGCATTAAAAAACGTCAGATATACAAACTGTTAACGAGAGAGAACACACTGAGGGTCACCAGAGGGGGTGGGGTGGGGGGATACGGATCTAGGGATGCACCTGTCAAGCGACGAGGACTACAAGTTGTGTGAGGTGTTCGATCACTAAATTCTACACCTGAAGCTAGTGTTCCACTGTATGTTAACTGGAATGTGAGTGAGAACTTGAAAAAAACATCAGTTACAGGAGAAATTTAATTTAATTTAATTCACATGGGTCCCAATTATAGTGCTGGAAACATTAAGTATAAAAAATTGGGGGACACCTAGGTGGCTCAGTGGGTTAAGCCTCTGCCTTCAGCTCGGGTCATGATTTCTGAGTCCTGAAATCGAGCCCTGCATAGGGCTCTCTACTCAGCAGGGACCCTGCTTCCCCTCTCTCTGCCTCCCTCTCTGCCTACTTGTGATCTCTCTCTCTCTCTGTCAAATAAATAAATAAAATATTTTTTTAAAAATTGGGGTAGCTGAATGAATATCAAATCTAAAACACCTTCCTAAATTCCAAACAAAACTAACATGCATGCTGCACAGCTTTAAATGTATTCCATGTTACTAATCATTTAGAACTAGGTAAGATCTATAAAATGTGTAAACAAGTGCAGTTATAAAAGCTGTTGGGAGGGGCGCCTGGGTGGCTCAGTGGGTTAAGCCTCTGCCTTAGGCTCAGGGCATAGTCTCAGGGTCGTGGGATCAAGACCCGCTTCGGGCTCCCTGCTCAGCAGAGCCTGCTTCCTCCTATCTCTCTGCCTACTTGTGATCTCTGTCTGTCAAATACATAAATAAAATTTAAAAAAAAAAAAAAAAAAGCTGTTGGAAGTTGGGAATGTCACTCCATGGAGTGTCTATCTGAGCGGGCCAGCTGCCCTCCCATTACAGGGACATGCCGTTCCACGGAACTTCGGCTCCCACGTGAAGCCACATCCGGGGCTCTGCAGTTTCCACTGTCAAGCCATCTCTTGGTATCATTCAAGCTGTTGATTTTTGTCCATGTCCAAATGTAACATTAATTTGGCTATCTTCTTCTAGTCACATAGATGAAACTAATCAGCTTGAATGTTCCCTAGTTTTGCTTTTTAAGAGACTGAAGTCATGTTCTTCTTGGTAAAGGGCAAATGCCTTTTAAATTGCTTGCTTTTGTTGCTTAAAAACAAAAAACAATTTCCTATTACTTTGCTTTTCCTGAGGCCCTAAGGAAATCTGAACTATTATTAGAACAGATTAATCAAACTTCTTGTATCCTAAAACATTTTTTCCTAATTTTATAAATCTAAATATTTTCTATTTGTCCTAACAATGATTAGAAAACATTCTGTAAAAAGGTACTTCACGTTGGTAATGCAACAGTTAACCTCTTAAGTTGCAAACTTTGCTAATAACTTCACTGAAAATTTAATGAGATCTAAAATTCGAAGATATACATACTTTTCAGTGCAAAGATTTTCAAAGCTTCCAACCAAAATATGCAGTGGATATTTATCCTGCACCTGACTGACTCATAAAAATGTTTTATTTCTTCAAAAGCAACTTTCTAACAAAAATAATGCTTTTCCTCCCAACCATCTCCCCCCGCCAGTATCTTGGGAGGCAGTAGTGAACCTGTTCTCCTTCATGTGGGCACACAGTAGGACTACATCTCTCATCACCTAAAGTGGAGGGAACAGTCACGTGATCTGCTTTTGCCAGAGGAATGAAAGGAAGGAAACAAGCTGAAACTCTACGGACTAAGGTACGACACCGGCCTCTTTCTTCCCTTTGTTGGAGCAACTAACAGCATGGCATCCTGGGCCTCACAACGAGGAAGCACCGCAACAGACACACAATGGACATCCAGTGTGTGTATGAAACAAACCTAAGTCCCTGCAATTTCAGGGTGGCTGTTATTACAGGACCCGAAAGGCTACACAAGGCATATTCTGAGTGATGTTACATCAGTGGTGTGTGTTTTTCTTTTTTGCTTTCCAGCAAAGTCCTACGTGAGCAAAAACAAAAATCACCTAATGGTATATTAAGATTCATCTGAGTCTGGGGGCGCCTGGGTGGCTCAGTGGATTAAGCCGCTGCCTTCGGCTCAGGTCATGATCTCAGTGTCCTGGGATCGAGCCCCGCATCGGGCTCTTTGCTCAGCGGGAGCCTGCTTCTCTCTCTCTCTCTGCCTGACTCTCCGCCTACTTGTGATCTCTCTCTCTGTCAAATAAATAAATAAAATCTTTAAAAAAAAAAAAAAAAAAGATTCATCTGAGTCTGTAACTAACGTCAGTGACATTAAAATGGACCTTTAGGAAATGATCTTTTAGAAAACATCCATCATTCCTAGACAGAAAAACGGACTGAATCTTGGCTGTTGAAACTTAGTATACAAGACAAAAATTCACTTTTATTGCTAATAACTTTTTAAAAAAGATTTTATTTGAGAGAGAGAGAGAAAGCATAAGCAGGGAGAGCAGCAGAGAAGACAGGGAGAAGCGGGCTCCCTCTGAGCAGGAAACCCAACGCGGGGCTCGATCTCAGGACCCTGGGATCATGACCCAAGCTGAAGGCAGACACTTAACAGACTGAGCCACCCAGGAGCCCTGCTAATAATAACACTTAAAAGATTTTTCAGCCTATTAATTGTATAGGTGAGTACAATAATCACAGGAAAAATAAAATGGATTTAAAAAATAAAGTTCACTGTGTTAAGTTCCAGAGTGAAGGGACGCCATATATACTTTTTTAAGATTTTACTTATTTATTTGACAGACAAGGGAGGGAGCCCAAGGAGAGGGAGAAGGAGAAGCAGGCTTCCTACTGAGCAGGGAGCCCAATGTGGGGCTGGATCCCAGGTGATCAGGACCTGAGCCGAAGGCAGATGCTTAATGACTGAGCCACCCAGGCGCCCCGGGGATGCCGTATTCTTCACGAGCTAGCTCTCGATGGTCAGCTGGCTATCACTGAGCTCGTTCTCCCGTCTGCGGCAGGCCTACACTGCTCCACACTCCTGATGGGCTTGGCCATGTCTTTTGCTCTGGGCAGATACACTTTGTGCACGGCGGAGATCAGACTATAAATGTGTTTGCATGGTATGACTCGCCCTCCCGTTCTCCTGTCCCATTTTATGAAAAAGCTGAGGTTGACCAGTGGGCTAGACCCACGCCCTGCGTCGTCAAACCAGACAGCCCAGGCCAACCTAAGCCGGAACCAAGACTGAACCTCACAAAAGATGGCACAGCCAAACTGTGACAAAGACAGGGATTCTGTGGGGTTTTTTAAGACTACTTTTGTTTTTAAACTTTTATTTGAGAGAAAGAGAGCATGCACAAACACGGGGTGGTGGGGGGGGGGGTGTGGAGCAGGAAGGTGAGAGCCTTAAGCAGAGCTCAGCCTCCGAACCCTGAGATCATGACCCGAGCAGAAACCAGGAGTCTGTCCCTCAGTCGACTGTGCCACCCAGGTGCCCAGGGGTGGGTTGGTGGGCTGTTTGGTTTACCCTACAACGAACTGATACTCTAACTTTCCTTACACTTCCTTACATAAAGGCGATCGCTTGTAGGCCCGCCCATTCTGGAGGCGCTTTTTTGCAGACCCATACAGGAAGGACAACGTGCTTGCCATGTTCTCGCAAGAAAGGCCAGAAAACACTGCATTTGATGTAGGAATTAGAACAATGTATCTGATCGCAAATAAAAATCTCTTAAATTTTAAACCTCAGAATAGTCCATTAATGAATAAAAAGAACTGTCTCCCTTTTAATGATACTTACAGTGATGCTACAATTTTAATTATACTACATATATCAATCCAGTCTGAATGACTTTCAGTTTTGAAACGAAGAGAGCTTAAACTTGATACCTGGAATTACATGTCCTAGGTGCTGAATTTGTAAGAAATGAAATCAGTCTTTTCTTTAATCATAACGAATTAAACTGGCAAACACAGTGGCTGGATTTGAGATCCTGTTAGGTAACTAATTGCTTGAGAGCATACAAAAGGCAAGTACCAGGGCAGATCACCCTGCATGGGGCAGACGTAATATCCTCATTTATCAGCTGAAGCCCCATGCGACCACCAGGGACTGACTTTTCAGCTCTCTACCCCCTTTTCCTTCCTTCCTTCCCTCCCTCCTGCCTCGCCCCGCACCCACTCCACATTTCCTGACAAGTGCAAGTGGTAAACATGGCCCGGCCCTCATTTTTATAAAGCTTAGATGTTAGTAGAAAGAGACTGCAATTACACAAGTGGGCAAAGAAATAAAGAGAATTGAAGTTTACAGTAAGTGTAACGAAGAAAATCAACACTGTGATATGAGAGCAAGTAACTACTAAGGGACCTAAAACTTGTTCCTGCTTCTCCATGTAAAAACAAGAATGAAGACAAGACAAAACAATAACCAAAAAAAAAAAAAAAGTCTTCTCATGCCAGAATCAGTGAGTAAAAGAAACTGATATAAAATGAGTTGACCAGAAGTATGATAAATTTATTCATTCCTAATGGTGGTCAAAGTACACAGTCTATTAATTCATAAAACATCAATTTGAACACAATTTAGGCTTTCAAAACCTCTTGATCAAGGGCCTCTTCCAGAGCAGACTTTATAAAACGCTCTAACAAGAGATGGTGAGATAATGAACCACCTCCGAGTAAAATCAAAACTCCTGGTTTAAAAGGCCCTCCGGGAACCGTGTGTGTCCGCTTTGGCCATCATTAGCTCGCCGGCCCTCTCCTCCCCTGCTTCAGGCACTGCTCTCCTCATGATCAATTATTTCTGCTAAATCCAACAGGCACACCTCAGTTTTCTTCTTTTTTGGTGACTTCCTAATATTCACTGGCATCCCTGACCTTTCCACCTTCATAAAATACTTGCTTAAAACACAAGATCTTAATACAAAGGCTTAGTAAACTCGTGCACGGGTCTCTCTCAAACACTGCCAACAACATGTCCGAAAGCCCAACCAGCTCCCCTGTTCTACTCAACCGACCCACCTTTAGCCTTGCCGCCCTCAAGAGACAGACCACCTCCGTGAGGAGTGAAACATCATCCGTCTCGATTCCCGTTGGTTCGCCGGGACCTACGTTGTGGAGGAGGAGCTCAACGAGCAGCTGATAAACTATATCACACCTGGGAGAATGAATGTATACAGACCCTAAGCAGATCAGAACTCAGCTCATGGGGGCGCCTGGGGGGCTCAGTGGGTTAAAGCCTCTGCCTTCGGCTCGGGTTATGATCTCAGGATCCTGGGATCGAGCCCCACATCGGGCTCTCTGCTTGGTGGAGAGCCTGCTTCCCCCTCTCTCTCTGCCTGCCTCTCTGCTGCTTGTGATTGCTCTGTCAAATAAATAAAATCTTTATTAAAAAAAAAAAAAAAGAATTCATCTCATGGCTGGGTCACTCAGCAAAGGCATGCATAACGGTTCGCTTCACTGTCCATGGATAAGTAAGTGGGAGGGGCCGGGAACATGAAACGAATAAAATAACTTTTAGGAAGTTGTTGTGGTAGAAATGTCAGCAGCACCCGTCACAGGCCATGAGACTACAAAGAATTACTTATAAGTTCATGAAGCAGAACTGACACAGCCTGGATGCCTGTGTCTGGAGTAAAACTCCAGTTTTACTCTAAATAAAATGCTTTGGAAAGTGGCTGAAACCAGGGAATAACACAAAAAGTCACCAAAAGTCTTAGTGGCCGTATCTGCCAACTCTAATACGATAACAAACAACGCCATACAGTGATTTCCATTTCCAAAGCAACTGGATTTTAGAACTAATCTTTTCTTCATTTGGTCACATGACAAGTTCCTCGACTCTTAAGCACAACATGAGAGTCACTCAAGAGGGTCCAGGTGCAACTGTGCACCCAATTAGACAAGCAATTTTCCAGATTACATGGGCAGGAGCCTCCCCTTTTTATGAAAATTCAGTCCTGTGGTTCAGAAGTACAGAGCCTTCTGCACTGCGCAAGGGTGTGTCTGGCAAGTAAACAGTCAAGCTGTGCAAGTTACTCTTCAGTTTCTGTCCAACCTCATTTACCTGACCCCCTCCGATCCGACGTCAAGCTGATCTGAAGGAGTTGGTCTCTTGTTGTTGTTGTTGTTTTCCCCTTTGGAGTTGGCTTTGAAAGGATATTCTTTAGCTTGAGGTAAAGTCACACTGCAAAGCGAGTTACTTGAGGGCCTTCTTCCTTAACCCAAGAGGAGCAGAAAATAATTCCATTCCGCCCCTGACATGTCAGGACCGACCAGATCCCTATGAATTCTGGGACCCTGAGCAAAACTTCTGCAGTGAGTTTTCACTCCTTTTGCTATCAGCAAGACATACCTCTCTCTGGCTCCTCCAGATAGTAACCTCTGCACAGCGGACACGTGTGAGGAAGGAAAAAACAGAAAGCTACTGGAGGGGCCATCCAGATCTGTCTGACTCAGTTTCCTCTTTCTCACCCACGTTACAGTCCCTTCTCTTCTTCCAGTCTCGTAATTCTTACTAGCTCAATCTCTTCACCTAGCCTGCGCGACCTCCAGCAACTACCTTCAAGCTGCGAGGGGGGGCTGAAGGCGCTTCGGTAACTGTATTTCGTGGACTTAGGTGGACAGCACCAGAGCTCGTCATTTAACGAGCCCGCGGCCCATGTGACCACTTCCCTGGATGCCACAGGCATCCCAAGAGGTTCCTGACAGGTTATTAAAATTCCACTATTTCAAGAGTCGCGTATCTTCCTGACCCTTCCACCGCACAATTTTGAGCCATCTTTTTGGGAGGAGACAGGGGTAGGGACACAGGTAACACTAAATAGGCTCAAAATTCAAAAAGTACTAAAGGATCATCTAGCGTAAGGCATGTACCTCACTTCCGCCATGGGGTCAGCCATCCGGCTCCCCAGTTTAAAGGCAACCATGGTTAATCGGTGTCTTGGGGCTCCTTCCAAAGATATTCCATAAGCACAACAAACACATACATTCTTTTTTACACAATGAAAACACAAGGCTTTTGTCAATTGATAGATCCATATACAGAGAAAGTTCAGAACTTTTTAGATGGCCATGTAGTAGTTCATGCTCGGGCTCTGTTCGGTTTTCCCACTTTGATGGGCATTCCAGTTGTCTCCAGTCCTTTACCTACAGGCCACACTGCCATGAACATACCAATACATGTGCGACCTGGGAACACATCCTGTAGTACAAATTCATTTTGTCAAACCACTCTCCCTGAGGGCTGTATCCATTTGTTCACCCACCAATAAACATACGTGGGGCTATTTCTCTATAACCTTACGCCATTAGAGAATTATCAAGCTTTTCATCTTTGCCAAAATGCAGGTGGAAAATGGTTATGTCATAATTTTAACTTGAATTTCTCTGCGTACATTGACCCACTTCTCATATGTGTAGGAACCAGTTATATATTTCCTCTGCTATAAGCTACGTGAGCATTTTTCACTTAGAAGGTTGGTTATTTTTATATTGATCTAAATGAGTTCTTTATATATTTAGAACATTTTCCTTTTGTCACCAAAGGAGTGACAAATTTCTCCTCTGTTGGTTGGCTTCTCTATTCGCTTTACTTGTGGTGGTTTTATATTTTTGGAAATATTTAAAATTTTTTAAGCATAAACTTATTTCCCAATTTTTTCTCAAATGGAAAAATAACTTTATCAAGAAGACAAATATTTTTGCCAAAGTGAAAGAATTTCATGTTCACACAATATTATGTTTTCTGAAAAAAATTCATTAAGAGAGTATTTTTCTCCAATAGGGTAATATTTTTGCTACTTTGTCTAGCATACTTTTTAAAACGGGGGGGGGGGGGGGAGGAGTCTGAGTGAAAAAATTACCTAATAAAAAATGTAATTCACATGATCATAACACTGAGTTGTTTTTAGAAAAAGTTTTGTTTTGTTTTTAAGATTTCATTTACATATTTGAGAGAGAATGCATGAGCAGGGGGAGAGGGAGAAGCAGACTCCCCACTAAGCGGTGAGCCCAACACAGGGCTCCATCCCAGGACCCCAGGATCATGACCTCAGCTGAAGGCAGATGCTTAACTGACTGAGTCACCCGGGTGCCCAATTTTTAAGTCTTAAATATAAAATATTGCATGACTTCAAAAATTTACCTCAATTTTTGTCATTTACCATGTACTGTGTATCAATTTTCTAACTAGGATTAAAGTCCTTTATTATAAGCACCTCAGAGTATTATGGTATTCATTTTTAAATGCTACTTCCAAAATGTTTTCTGTCTACCGTGCACTTTAGCCATGTATAATTTTTTAATACAAAGCCTACAGTAGGCACATATGTAAAAGTGAAGGGACCTTGTTTGCTGATGTCTTTTTCATGTTCAAATTAAGAGTCTACTCTAAAAATTGACCACAGATACAGGCAAAAGGAAAGAAAGAATAATACTGTATTTTATTTTAGGAAGAGTATTTGAAAATTATTTCTTTAAAAAAAAAAAACATGATATTACCATGTCCTATAGAAATTCCAGTAACTACATGATTTGGCATTACTTTCTACTCCAAAAATGGGATAAAAGGAACAGAGACTATGACATAAAATGCAAGTATAAATACATATTGAAAACATAAAGAAAATAAGATTTTGTGCACAAAATTATTTGTTCATAAATGCTAACTTCATTTAAATCTTAATTTTTATGAAAATATTCCATAAAAATACTTTACTAGATGTACTTAAAACCGTATTTGCAAAAGTACTCTCTAAATACGTCTGATGGTGGCAGGGGGTGGCGCGAGGCTGGCTCAGTCCTTAGAGCATGTGACTCTTGATGTCGGGGTTTTAAAGATCGAATTATTAAGTCTGAGCCTCCATGTTAAGTGTAGAGATTACTTAAAAATAAAATCTTTTTTTAAAAATTTTATTTATTTGACAGAGATCACAAGTGGGCAGAGAGGCAGGCAGAGAGAGAGAAGGAAGCAGGCTCCCTGCTGAGCAGAGAACCCCATGCAGAGCTCGATCCCAGAACCCTGAGATCATGACCTGAGCCCAAGGCAGAGGCTTATTTAACTCAATGAGCCACCCAGGCATCCCTAAAATTAAATCTAAAAAAAAAAAAGGAAAAAAACTGGTGGGATCTTTTCTTTCTTTCTTTTTTGTATTTTGTAAGATTCTATTTATTCAACTGACAGAGAGAGAGAGAGAAGGAGACCCCCAGTGAGCAGGAAGTCTGACACCGTGCTCGATCCCAGGACTCTAGGATCATGACCTGAGCCGACGGCAGACACTTAGCTGACTGAGCCACTCAGGCACCCCTGGTGGGATGTTTTCTTATCTAGAAGTCTAGAACAAAACACATGGTGGCAGAACAAATGGAAAAGGGTAAGCTATATTAGAGTAAGAAATTCTCAGGCAATGCATATGTAATTATTTCTTATTATACATCCATATGTAATTATTATTTTTTATTCTTATGTTCATCACCATTTTCTCTGTTTGGAAAGAAAACTATAGGGTGGTGATTTCAATGATATGAACCCTACAAAACATTCCCTCCCTCCACCACAGGCATCTAAAGATGAGACAATATTACATCAACCAAACCTAACATTGTTAAGAAACCAAAATGAAAACTCTTTCAGATCCAAAATCTTATTTATCTTAAATCCTATATTGCTCTTGAATATTATTACTAACTTAGATAAAACTAAAATCACTGGTAAAATTCAAGATTTTGAATTTTAATGCCAATTCAAAAACATGTTTACACCTACAAGAGGTAGGTAATAAGCTACTAAAAATGCTTCCTAACAGCTTCGACTAACCAAGCATTCCTGACTCTGTACTTTTCACCACAGGGTACGTGTACATATAATATTGTGCACATTTTTGTGCTTTATTAGTGTTCCTGTCCTACCTTCCTTAAACAGTATAACTGTAGCCTTAACGTTCAGCACATCACAAAGAAAACCCTTGTATCCTGTGACAGAATTATTCTGGTTAGAATAAGTGCATTATTCCTTGTAATTTTCCATGACAGTCCTAATATTTCCCAGAATTTTGTCTAGCAAAACGACTCTGTAAGATGAGTTACTAAGAGGTACTAGTGTGTGGGCTTTGGACCACACCGACCATGGTTTTCTCTTAGATTCTATGCTCACAGGCTCTGTGACAGAGCCTCCCTCTCCACGCCAAGCTGGCAACCCCCGCCTTCAGTCTTCCTGCTGCCTCATTTAGAGAGAAGGTGTATATGGCGCTTATCAGCACCCAGGACAGGCCACACTTCACTGCAGGACAAAGTAATCAGCTCCTTCATGAAAATACCTCCAAAGAGGCTAAATTCAGATCAAAAACAACACTGCAATACAAATCAAAACCACAATGAGATATCACCTCACACCAGTCAGAATGGCTAAAATCAACAAGTCAGGAAATGACAGATGCTGGCGAGGATGCGGAGAAAGGGGAACCCTCCTACACTGTTGGTGGGAATGCAAGCTGGTCCAGCCACTCTGGAAAACAGCATGGAGGTTCCTCAAAATGTTGAAAATAGAACTGCCCTATGACCCAGCAATTGCACTATTGGGTATTTACCCTAAAGATACAAATGTAGTGATCCAAAGGGACACATGCACCCGAATGTTTATAGCAGCAATGTCCACAATAGCCAAACTATGGAAAGAACCTAGATGTCCATCAACAGATGAATGGATCAAGAAGATGTGGTATATATACACAATGGAATACTATGCAGCCATCAAAAGAAATGAAATCTTGCCATTTGCAACAACATGGATGGAACTAGAGCGTATCATGCTTAGCGAAATAAGTCAAGCAGAGAAAGACAACTATCATATGATCTCCCTGATATGAGGAAGTGGTGATGCAACATGGAGGCTTAAGTGGGTAGAAGAATAAATGAAACAAGATGGGATTGGGAGGGAGACAAACCATAAGTGACTCTTAATCTCACAAACTGAGGGTTGCCGGGGGGAGGGGGTTTGGGAGAAGGGGGTGGGATTATGGACATTGGGGAGGGTATGTGATTTGGTGAGTGCTGTGAAGTGTGTAAACCTGGTGATTCACAGACCTGTACCCCTGGGGATAAAAATATATGTTTATAAAAAATAAAAAATTAAAAAAAAAAAAAAAAAACACTGCAACTGAAACAAGACCGGGGAACCCTGTCCTCACTCCCTGTGTGGAAAACAAACAAAAAATTAAGGAAGCACACACTTCCATAATAAGAACCAAAGCTACCTCTAGAAGATGTCTCTGATTTTTTTCAGTAAACTTAGCTTGCTACCATGGGCCTGGGCTTTGCCTTGCCTATTTATAGCACCATTTCCAAGGCAAGTCGTGACTTCCGTATTAATCACGTTCTCAGCTATTACTCATTCGTCATCTCCGCCAAGGAGAACTCCTCCACCTTCACCGAGATCCTTCCTTTCTCCCAGCCAGTTGAGCGCTTTTTTTTTTTTATCTTTCTCTGAGATTTAACTGGTTGAAGGAACCTCTATCATAGCATTTATCACAACATTTTAATTACTTCCAAGTCTCCCTTTATCATAACAACCAGAGATTGTCGACATGGATATCTCCAAAGCAAGCTACCTTTAAGTCATCTTTTTTCCATAATATCATGGTCACATTAGCAATTTTTCATTGCTTCTCTGGGATAGATTTCTAGATGCAGAATCAGTAGACCACAGAATATGAACATTTTTAAAGGTCTTTGATGGATGTTATCAAATTATTTTCTAGAAAGGGTAAAGGGATATCTATTCCCATTCAATTCACCTTCGAGTTGCTCAGAGCTCAGCAACTATTATTGGAAAATTTATTATTTGAAATAGTTAGGAGGTAAAACATATCCGCCATAGTAACAAGGATATAATTAAGTCTAAAAATACTTGTTTAAATATTCATGATTAAATACTTAAGAAAGAACTGAGTCAGGGGCACCCTTGTGTCTCAATCAGTTAGTTAAGCATCCAACTCTAGATTTTGACTCAGGTCATGATCTCCCAGTTGTGAGACAGAGTCTCTCAGCCCCCCAAGGGCTCTGCGCTGGGGGCGGAGCCTGCTTAAGTTTCTCTCTCTCCTTCTTCCTCTGCCACTTCCCACTTCCACCCGGTGCTCTCTCTCTCTCTCTCAAAAAACTCCCCCAAAACTGGGGAGCCTGGGAGGCTCAGTCATTAAGCGTCTGCCTTTGGCTCAGGTCATGATCCCAGGGTCCTGAGATCGAGCCCCACTGGTTCCCTGCTCCGGGGAAGCCTGCTTCTCCCTCTGCCACTCCCCCTGCTTGTACCTTCTCTCGCTGTCTCTCTCTCCGTGTCAAATAAAAGAAATAAAACTCATTAAACAAACAAACGAAAAACCCCAAACTGTGTCAAGGATCTGGATAACCCAGATGTTTAACTTTTTTTTTTTTTTAAGATTTTATTTATTTATTTGACAGACAGAGACCACAAGTAGGCAGAGAGGCAGGCAGACAGAGAGGAGGAAGCAGTCTCCCTGCTGAGCAGAGAGCCCTATGCGGGGGCTCGATCCCAGAACCCTGAGATCATGACCTGAGCCAAAGGCAGAGGCTTAACCCACTGAACCACCCAGGCGCCCCTATGTTTAAACTTTTAAGGAAAGGCCAAGCTGTTTTCCAAAGGCTAGGCACCATTTTACATTTCTACCACCAGTGTGCATCTCCTAATTCCCTTGTTATTATCTATTTGACCACAATCATCCTAGTGGTGTGAGGTGCTCTCTCCGCGTGGTTTGATCTGCATTTTCCTGATGAGTAACAATGTTGAGCATCTTTGTATAGATACGACAACTGTAGATTTGCTTTTGAGAAATGACTATTCAGATTTAAAAAAATGCCATTTTTATATTGTGGGGTTTTTTTATTATTAAGTTTTAAGTTGTATGTTTTGTTTTTTAATTTTTTTTTGAGATTTTATTTATTTGTCAGGGATAGAGGGAGAGCGAGCGAGCGAGCACAGGCAGACAGAGAGGCAGGCAGAGGCAGAGGGAGAAGCAGGCTCCCTGCTGAGCAAGGAGCCTGATGTGGGACTCGATCCCAGGACACTGGGATCACAACCTGAGCCGAAGGCAGAGCTTAACCAACTGAGCCACGCAGGCGTCCCTATGTTTTGTTTTTTAGAGAGAGAGGGGCAGAGAGTGTGTGTGTGAGCAGAGTGGAAGGCGGCAGAGGGAGAAGAAGACAGAAAATCTTAAGCAGGCTCTGCACCTAGCATGGAGCCTAACATGGGGTTTGATCTCATGACCCTGAGATCATGACCGGAGCCAAAATCAAGGATCAGACGCTTAACCAACTGAGACACCCAGGCAACCCCAGTTTTACATATTCTATATACAAGTGTTTTACTGAATATATGATTTACAAATATGTTTTCCCATTCTCTGGTCTGTCTTTTCAATTTCTTGTTAGTATCCTTTGAAGCACAGTTTTTAATTTTGACAAAGACCAACTTATCTATTTTTTCTTTTGTGGCTTGTGCTTTTGTCCTATCTAAGAAACTACTGCCATGTGCAAGGTCATGAATATGTATCCTTATGTTTCTTCTAAGAGTTTTATTGTTTTAGCTCTTACATTTAGATCTTTTATCCCCTTTAGGTTAATTTTGGTGTATTAACTCAATATGAGATAGGGATCAACTTTATTCTTTTACATCTAGATACCCACTTGTTCCAACACCATTTGCTGGTGTTGGAAAGATTATTCTTTCCTTCCTTGAATTATTCCAGTAGTTTTGTCAAGAATCACTTGAACACACACGTAGCGATTTTGTTCTGGATTCTCACTTCTGTATCTCTACACAAGTACTAGACTGTCTTTATGAGACAATTTTGTGGTAGGTTTTGAAGAGGGAAATAGAATTCTCCAACTTTATTCTTTTCTTAAAGATTGCTTTTACTACCAAGCTTCTGTAAGTTTCCATATAAATTTTAGTGTCAACATGGCACTTTCTGGAAAAAAAAAGTTTGGATTCTGGAAGGAACAGCATTGCACGTATAGACCAATTTAGGAAATACTGACATCTTAACAATATTAAGTCTTTCAACTCAGGAATATGAGATGCTTTCGGTTTTTATTTGGACTTCCATTCACTTTATTTGGACTTCCATTCACTTCTTTTTCAATAGTTTGTGGTTTTCACAGTATAAATTTGTACTTCTTTTGTTCTTTGTTCTTTTGATACTCTTGTTAATGAAACTGTTTTCAAAATTTTATTTTTGGATTGTTCAATTGCAAGGAACTTGAAATGCAACTGATTTTATGCATTGATTTTGTATCCCAGACCCTTCCTAAACTTGTTTATTATCTATACTATTTCCGTAATAGATTTCTCAGGATTTTCTACATACAACAATATGTGTCACCTACAATACAGACTTTTCTAATTTTCACCAGTTATAGTTGCTTTGCTGCACAAATCTGCTGTTTGAGTGGATCTCTGCCATTTAACTTTTAACATAAGTTTTATCAATATATAACTTCAACTGGGAGAATGAAAAGATTCTGATTGTAAATCAAAAATGCAGCAAAATTTTATGGCTATCAAAAGGAAGCCATAAGAAGCAAAAACTTTTCCATAAGAAGCAAAAAAATATAATAGAAATCTCATTTAGGAAAATGAACTGAAAAGTTTTTATTTTTTAGTGAAAACAATTTTCATCTTCCTTGACCATGCTAAATGTTACTTTTGACCATTTACATTTTTCTTTTCAACTATTAACAAAAGTTACATTGCGATGCCAAAATTCATTAGTTCTTGTTATTCTTTTTTTTTTTTTTTTTTTTTAAGTTCTGGTTATTCTTAAGAAGTCGTTCACAGGTTCTTTAGAAATATTTCACTCAGTGGCTCACTATAACAAAGGATATCTAAATCACTATCAAGGATCATATATAACTGTTCTTCATTATTTCTGCTTATTTGTAGTTAACGTAAGTATCAGGCAAAAAAAAATTTTAAGTGCACGTACAGTGCTCATTTTTTCGTCTTTAGGAAGCCTGAATTCATGAGTAAATTTTCTTCACTTCAGAAGTGCTCTGACATTTTTCTTCCAAATGAATTGCCTTCAATGTGAATTTTTGCCCCCATCTTTAAGATAACAAATGCATTAACCTTTTCTTTTATCATGAACTATTTTGACCAGCTTCACATTATGCAGAGTAAAAGAGAAGAGATGGTATCTTGGGAATCCAGAAGAGAATCGTGAAATAAATATAAGTAAAACTCTGTTTTTGGTATTTTGACGTTTATCATCTTATTATGCAAAATAATATTTCAACTTTGTGTTGAGATTTTATACTTAATTCTTCTATACATTCTGACGCTTATATTCAGAACCAAAGACCTGAAACATGAAATTTCACTCCACCTCCCCCTCCTTCGCGTCACTTTGTCCTTTAACCATGCTTCCTTCGTTTCCAGTTTCATCCTTCCTGCTTATAAATTTTATCAAAAATACTAATCTGTGTTGGTTTGTGTCTTTTTAAAATGTTTTATATAACATAAAATTTAATGGCTTACCCAGTTTGAAGTACAGTTCAGTGGTATGCAATGCATGCCCCTTGCTACGCACCAGTCACCCGGCCAGCCCCATCCCTTCATCGTGGAAAACTGAAACTCTAGGCCCTGGAAACAGGAACTCCCCATTGCCCCCCCCACTCCTCCCAGCCCCTGGCAACCACCATTCCACTTTCCATCTATGAGTTTAATTACTCTGCATACTGCGGGGTTTGGAATCAGGCAGTATCCCTCCTTTGGTGTCTGGCTTATTTCACTAAGCACAATGTCCTCAAGGTTCGTTCATTTTGCAGCATGTATGAGAATTTCTTCTTTTTGAAGGCTGAGTAATATTCCGTGATCTATAAACACCACATTTTGTTTATCACTTCTCCACCATTGGACGTTTGGGCTGCTTCTACTTCTTAGCTATTGGAATAATGCAGCTGAACATGGGTGTGCAAATGTCTCTTCAAGACCCTGATTCGGATTCTTTTGGGGGTAAATACCCAGCAGTGGTACGGCTGGGTCCTACGGGAACTCTACTTTTAATTTTTGAGGAACCACCGAACTGTTTTTCCAGCGGCAGCAGTACCATTTAACACTCCAACCAACAGCTGCATGGGGATTCCAAGGTCTCCATAGCCTCACCAACACTTACTATATTTTGTGTTGTTTTTTATCATAGCCATCTTAAGAACTCGGAGTTGGTGGTTCTGATTTGCATCTCCCCAACGATTAGTGCTGCTGAGCAGATTTTCCTGTGTTTACCGGCCATCTCTGTACCTTCTTTGCAGAGAAATGTTTATCAGAGTTCTTTGCCCATTTTAAAAATCAGGTTGGTTTTTTGGTTTTATTGCTGTTTTGTTACTGGAATTCTTCGTATATTCTGAATAACAACTCCTTGTCAGATATATGCAAATATTTCCTCCCAATCTGTGGGCTGCCTTTTCACTCTGCTCCTGGCTGTGGACCTTTGATGCACCAGTTTTTTTTGTTTTTTTTTTTTGAAGATTTTTTATTTATTTATTTGAGAAAGAGACAGCACAAGCAGGGGGAACAGCAGCAAAGAGAGGGAGAAGCAGGCTCCCCGCTGAACAGGGAGCCAGATGCGGGACTCAATCCCAGAACCCTGAGATCATGACCTGAGCTGAAGGCAGAAGCTTAACTGGCTGAGCCACCCAGGCGCCCCAATGCACCAGTTTTAAATTCTGATATAATCTAACTTATGTTTCTTTTCTTGCCTGGGCTTTTAACATCACGTGCAAGAAATTATCATCAAATCCAATGTCATGAGACTTTTCCAGGTTTTCTTCTTACATTTAGGTCTTTGGTAGATTTTGAGTTAATCTTGTACACGGTATAAGGCAAGAACCTAATTTTTTTTCTTTTGCATGTACATATACACTGTCACCACTACTATTTATTTATTTATTTATTAAAGATTTTACTTATTTATTTGACAGAGAGAGACACAGTGGGAGAGGGAACACAACCAGGGCAAGCGGCAGAGGGGGAAGCAGGCTTCCTTCGGAGTCCGAAGCAGGGCTCGATCCCAGGACCCTGGGATCACGACCCAAGCCTCGGGCAGACGCTTAACAACCGAAACACGCAGGCGCCCCACTGACTACTACTTATTGAAAAGACTATCCTCTCCCCCACTGAATTGCCTTGGCACTCCTACCAAAAATCATTTGACCATATATCCAAGGGTTTATTTCTGGGCTCCCAGTTCTATTCCAACGGTCTATGTGCTGTTATTGTGACAGTACTACACCATTTTGACTACTGTAGTTTCGTAATAAGTTTTAAAAATCAAGAAGTGTGAGCTTTCCAACTTTGTTCTTTTTCAAAATTGTGCTGGCGATTTGGGGTCCATCTCTTCACATAAAGATGATCTCTTTATCTCGGCAAACCTTCAGTTGGGATTTTGATAGGGATCGTACCGAATCTCTAAACTGCTGTGGGTAGTACTGACATCACAACAACATGAAGACTTCCAACCTAGGGACACAAGAGGACTTTCCACACGTTTGTGTCTTCTTCAGTTTCTTTCAGCAACATTGCGTAGTAGCTCACGTACAAGACTTTCTCCTCCTCCACGGTTAAGTTTATTCCTAAGTGTCTTCATTTTTTTGCTGCTGCTGTAAGTGGAATTGTTCTTGCTTTGTGTATTTCAAAATTTGACAAGTGTATCACTAAGTACTTACAGTTTTACAACTTTCTTTTTTGCTATTCTTAGAATACACACACGCACACTGCAAGTGTGACGAGGAGGACGAGGAGGACACGCAGCACCTGCAGGACAGCTGTCCCCTCTGGAGAGGAAGGGCAGAATGGGATTGCAGAAAAAAGGGATTTAGCTGTAACTATGAATTTTTTTCTTTCATTAGAGACCTATAGAGAACATTTGTACATTTGCTGTACTTTCCCCATTTGAAAGAAACATCTTATAATTTAAATTTTTGTAATTAAAATCATTCTGAGGGCGCCTGGGTGGCTCAGTGGGTTAAGCCACTGCCTTCGGCTCAGGTCATGATCTCAAGGTCCTGGGATCGAGCCCCGCATCGGGCTCCCTGCTGAGCAGAGAGCCTGCTTCCTCCTCTCCCTCTCTCTGCCTTTCTGCCTACTTGTGATCTCTCTCTGTCAAATAAATAAATAAAATCTTAAAAAAAAAAAAATCATCCTGAAAATGTGGGATAGCCAAAGCATTACTACAGGCATAAAACCTTACCAGTACTACTTCTGGGATCATTAACCTAGACAGTCACCTCTAGGACAATTCAACTTTTTCTTGATGGGGCAGTGGGTGTTCTAGAAAACCAACAGTCACAGCTCTTCCCCTGAGATCCCAAAAGCAGAGGTTCCACACGATTACAGACTTCATACCAATGAGCCTTTACTTCAGCTACACTATTCACCTTGACTCTTTTCGCTAAGACTGATGTCAAGGGAAGCTCAGTCCAACGTACTTAGGAGAAAAGTACACACCGTCAGGAGTACTTGCTTCTTGTTAGGTTTGCTGCTTCTGAGTAGCAAAACCAATAAACAGGGGTAGTAGTTATTGATACTATATATCAAGGTGCATATTTTCCAGGGAAATTTTCAATAGAATATTTTTTTTAAACAGCCCTACTGTGCCCGTGGGCTAAAAAGTAAAACAAGAGGTAATTCTACAGCAAAGTCAAAGACACCACTTGAGCTCATGGTCTCTGGTTTTTCAACATGGACTAGGAAAGAAGCACAAAGAACAACAGCTCTGAGAAGTAATCCGAGCAGTTTCCTTACTAAGGCAAGGCACTGCTTAGAAAAACACTGTACTGGAGGATCAGATGAACAGTAACACTTCAGGGTGACTCAGTACAGAACTGAAAATTATGCTAAGTCTACATTTTTGAAAAGTTAACCTTCCCCAAGGAAAATGCTGCACTATAATATTTATGCTCTTTACTTCAGTATATGTAATTTGCTACTCAACCCGATGCACACTTAAATCTCTACTTATGAAGCCACTTTCTAAAATGATCATATAGAAAAGAGGAATGTAAAGAATCCCATAAGCCCGTCCCAAAACGCACTGTGAGATAATTGTTTAACGCCACTATAGTTTTCATTTCAAGACAGTGGACTGAAATACCTTTTAGGAACAAATGCTTTAGCAATTTTGGCTTATCAAATGAAGCACAAAATTTAAAAACAACCAAGGAGATTACACGTAATTCCTGAGTCAATCTCATTTGGCTGTGACTGACAACCACATAAGAATGTCAGCTTCTCCAGTCTCGCTAGCACACAGTAGGTACATAGTAAGGCTATGCTGCATTAACGAATTCTCTGTAACTCTTAATGTGGGGTATTTTCTATCAGGAAAATGCCACCAGGGGGTGTCTGGCTGGCTGAATTTGGAAGAGCATGGGACTCTGCACCTGGGGGTGGGGAGGCTGAGCCCCACTTTGAGGGAAGAGTTTACATAAAAACAAACAAAACTGCCACCATATACCTCAGCCTCACCAGGTTTTATTTCTGTGAAATTATATTAATTTTCATATCCTGTTGAAATCTTTTGATTTTCCCATACAACAAAATAACGTTTCATCACAACGTAGCCACAAGAAGAGAAATGTAGATTAATAAAATATTCACTGTACTAACTACATAGCAGCTTCTGTGGGTTCATGCTGAAACCAAAAAACGACGCAAGTTAACCTTTCACGGTATTTTTCTGGCAATCTCAAATCACAGTATTTAAACATATCATTCATACCACAGTATAAATACTAAATCTTAATGTAACGTTGTTCAGTACAGACCAGAATTAAACGAAAGCAGTTCTATCATGGATACCATCCAAGGGGTTTAAGTTCAAGTTCCTTTGAAATAAAAGGAATGTCACCACAAGGTAATTTAGCCTCAAGAATGTCTCACACAACATGATGTCTCAAAAAATGCTACATAGGCTTCAGATTACTTGTTTTAAAAGAATGATTACCTACCACAGCTATCATATGTTTGGAATTATACTTAAAAATGCTCTTCTGTGTCACAAAAACAGAAGTATTACTTCTCAATAACAAAAGGAAAATGAATCAGGTGTCAGGAAGTGGTTTTAGAATGTGCCTAAATCTCAGAACGTATATTTGCTAATTAACGTGAGACAACAAAAACTGCCATTGGCATTCAGCTTCCTAAAGAAGATGAGACAAATACATAGCCATGTTACAGGTTCAAAAGATGATAGCCGCTAAACAAGTTAAAGAATTGCTTTAAATATTCATAGATAATTTCAAGACTGCCGAAAAAACAAAATAAAATAAAGAAATAAAACTCACAGAGAACGTTGGCCCACTGTTTGATGCTACGACAGTATGAACTTCATCATGCAATTTTACTGAGAGCTCCCAGTTAGCCTCTTGTGGTTTAATAATAGGCACTCTGAAGTAGGAAAAAAGAAAAAGAGTTAATCATTTTATAGTATTCTCCTAGTAAGCTGAGTTTCCTTTGACATTAAGTGTGCAGGGTGAAACAGCCAAAGACCGTAATTCAGAACATTATTTTAAAAGATTCTATGCTTGGAAAAAAACCTTTCAGGTTTGAACTGGAGTAACTGAAAACAAACAAAACACACGCAGACATTCTGAGGAGAAAAGCAATCATTCTGGGATAACTGTGGTCCCACCATCTACTCCAAGTACCATCATCTCTTCTTTGATTTTGTGTTGCTTAATTGTGACAGTCTTCAAAAATGAACTTTCTACAATATTAATTTCTTTTCAATATTTGGTTACTGTTCCAGATGGTTTTAAAAATTTACAATGTTATTTAATTTACAAAATTTACAACCTCGTTTTTCCAGGTTTATTGAGTTATACTCGTTACCCAAAAAACTGCATATAATTAACATACAATTTAGTGAGTTCGGACATAGTTATTCACTTGTGTTAACATCATTTTGTTTTGGTTTTTTTGTTTGTTTGGGTAAGAATACAACTTCAATGATGCTAGTCTTAACACAAAGGTCATTCCTGCCAATGAGCCACATTATGTGGTCCAGAAAAACTGGGTCAGACAGTCAGAGAGAAAACATTTTTAGAATATAAATATTTCCCACAATTTTTTAAAGTAACAAAATTTTAACGATTTTTGAATTAACCTAATTTAAATACTGAGTGTTTTCATTATTTATAGTTGTAAAATAGTTTTTCTGAAACACTAAATAGGTAGTATTCAGATTCAAGTCGTAACTCTGAAAAAATGTTGAGGTTATGTTTTAACACCCCCTCCCCCAAAGTCCAAAATGATTTTCTGTGTATTCTACTAAAAAAAAAATCAGTCACATAAACTATGATTATAATCAAATCATCTCTAGACACAATGTCTAACGGAGAAGGATGGGTAATTTAGGGGAACATTTGTATTCGGCCCACTGTTTATTTTCTGAAGACGAAGAAATGTTTTAAAACTCTAGAAATGGAAATTAGAGAAAAGTTTAAAAATGCATCAGTAAATCACCGCTAATACACAAGGCAGACACACGGAGGATTCCCTTCTGTCGGTTTAAAGAGGATGCGTTCAGAGTACAGAGCTTCTCACAGGAGGGTTTGGAAAGGACAACAGGGAAGAGTCCAGGAGGCGGAGGCAAAAGTGAGGCGAGGAGAGAGCAAAGTGTGGTGGGGCAGAGCGCTCCTCTAGGTCAACCCCACCCCTACTCTGGCACTCTCTTCCACCGGGCATCTGTCTATCTAAGTGGGTCTCCCCCACTGGCCTGAGAGCTCCTAAAAGACCAAGATCAGGCCTTATTTTTGCATCCCCAGGACCCAGTGCAGGCTGGGGAGAAAGGGTGGGGGGGTAGGGGTCCGCAGGGCAGAATGTGAGGAGCACCTGTTATGGCCAAGCTCTGCCAGGGGAGCCCGGGTCACCCAAATGGACAGAGTGCACTCCAGAGCAGCACGGACCCCAAGCTCCTGGCTTACTACCCGGATGTTCCTGAACTCTACTGACCACCTCACTAGCTTTCCCTCTGTTTACCTTCAGACGGGGAGAACACCCGACCTGTTCAGGGGTACATCACAACAGAAACAACCTGACAGCTAGTATTACTGGCCACACTGCTCTCTAAAATCTTTCCTATCAAAATAATTATGTAACTCTCCTGCTCTGGATTGTTCCATGCTTTTCTACTTCACATTGGGTTAAATCTTAACCAACCTACCTACCAATCAAGCTTCCTGTTTAATTAAGGTTCCACTCTTTGTATGTTTTATTTCGGATTATGCTGACTTGTGTATCTGATTGCTCCAAACCCTTAAAGTACTTCACAGATCAAGCCAAAACAAGCAAGAGAACTAACACAGCGGTCACACACTCAGGCTCCAGTGACTTGAGGCACCAGATAAAGAACCCAGCCCTGACATTAATTAGTCTTGACCTTAAGCTAACCGTTGGCTCAGTCTCCTTATATATCAAACCAGACATACGACAGCATCTGCATCAGACTGATGTGCTGAGGACCACATTAAGCAGTGCACATAAATGGTAACTTCTATTACTTTGATTAGTTCCAACACTCATCGCCCCTCCCCCAGCCCCAGAACTGAAAGCCCTTCATGGTAACCCTGGATTCCTTCTGATCCACAAACTAACAGATTTTTCAGGGCCATCATCTCTCTCCTAAACTGGTCCCTAACTACAGGCACTGATCATAGTACAAACCTCAGTCATCTCCCCTCTGCTTAACCTATATTACATGCTTAGTATTTTTCACAACTCAGTGGCCTGGAGGAGGTAACTCTTGCCAGTAAACCTGGAGACTCTTTTTAGCTATGCAACAAGCCTCTGTTTCCCGCGGAGCTGGGGAGTTCATCCTAACATCCTGTTGGAAGCCAGACTGCATTTTCCCACAGAAAACAATCCCACAGATGGTGGCGAGGTAGAGTTGCCACCCTTCAGAACCTAACTATTTATTTTTCCATTGTCTTATTTTGATCCACATCTGTTTCATATATGTTCTAACCTACCCCAAGAGGGACCTTGTGCAAAGAGCATAGGCTCTTTTGAGTTGAAATCCTGAGGTTTCATCTCAGCCCCTTCTCTTACTAACAATGCAGCCGGGCCTCCCTGAGTCCTTTGGAACCGTAATGTCCACACCTGTGAAATACAGCTGGCGCAGCGCTGGGGAGGTGACAGAAAAACTATTACTTCTTCAGGGCACGCAGCTCCTGCAGCGGCACTTTTCAAACCATATCTTTTTAGGTGACGTGTTAGGAGGTTGTGGGAAAGAGGCGAAGCAGGCCCACGAGATACAAGAGAAAAATGGTCACCTTTGGACTCTCTTTAGAAGCTCACTCTCCCACAAACACAACTGGGTAAGATCCCTTCTGGCTCCACCTAAGTTTGGAAGTTGTTTTGTTTGGTTTTAAAATACAAAGGATGGGTTTGGCATGTCTATTCAGTATACAGGTCCGTAAGCTCCGGGCAGAAACAGACTACAATAAACTATGAATAAAGCTGGTCACACATGCCAACCTGAGAGGCCGTGTGCTCTACTTCTGCAAATCCCAGGCAACCACAGTAGTGACGATCACCCTGAATCACTGGTATCAATCCCACCAGCACAAACACGCTTCTAATGGTACTTGTTATATTTTACAGCGATATCTTAAATTTTAGAGAAGAGTTAAGTTATCCATTAAATCCAAAGTAGTCTCCAAGATTTTTACAAACTCTCTGGGCAGGGAGAGAAAAAGTCCTGAAGTTTCATACAACTCATGAGTAACAGTACACAGAAAACAGCTTCTTTGCCGAACTACACGCCGAAAGAGGCTGCCATGTGATCACAAATTCCATCTGTGCAGCTTATAAGTTACTTGCAAAGCTGATTATCATTGAAGTTACGACTTCCAAAAACAAACGAAACCCTCAAAATCCAGGAAAAGGGAATTCACATAAACAGCAACTCACAAAGCAAGTCAAACAACAGCCCTTACACCCAGACCTGTCCACTCGGATTACCATCAGCCAACCAGAAAGAGTATGTTCAATAAAACTACATTTTTCTGTATTTTATAGCAAAAACGGCCAGCTGATTATCACAAATGTTACTTACTGCTAAAACATTTAACTTACTAGAATATTTTACTCAAAAAAAAGTGTAAATGCTACTAACCCACCTACATTGCTACTACACATCAAGTTTTAGGGCAGATTTTATGTAAACATCACTCACAGCATCTTTGGTTATCAAGGATCATAAGCATCTCAAAATCGTATTAGGAGACACTCAGAAAAGCTGGTTTTTAATGGTGTCATTACCTATTTAAGAGTGAGATACTGAGTTAAAACAATGTTAGTGGTCAAAGAATCATTAAGCAATCCCTGATCATAACTTTAACAGTGGGTGGTCTGTAAAATGATCAAGAATAATAACGCTGCATTCCATGGCCACAGAGGTCAGCTTCTGCATACAAATCTTTGCAGGAAGAAAAAGGCCTTCAGAAAAGTGGGCCATTCATCTGAACCAAGTTCAGAGAATTGCCAGCACGGTGAAAAGCTACGTTATGCAAGCACATAGATGTATTCAGTGGGGGTAGATGGAAGCAGTTACATAGAGACTACAAAGGAGCCCTCCCATGGTTCATGAATAAGTCGAGGAAATGATCAGAAAAAAAAAGAGAGAGATGTTTAGACAGATGGCCCACTTAAAATGCCTGAGACAGGGCATAAGCAATTTTAATGAAACTTTAGATTCAGCATATGAATTGTTTATTTCCTCCAGGAGAGGAAAAAAAAAAATCTAAAGGCAAAAATTCAGCAATTTGCTGAAAAACTCACTTTTAGCAACTGGGATGGAAGAAGAATGTACAAATACAAGTTTTATTAGTTCGATAAATTCATATAAAATTCGTCACAGAGCCATCAGCTATCAAAATGAATATAAAAAGCATGGAATGAACAGATTAAAGGAATTTTAAACAGAGGTCTACTGCCAAAGCAAACAAAAATCTAAGCCGTATTATGTGAGAACTTACAACATTCCAACATTCAAGTTCATCACTGCAGAAGAAAGATAAAAGCAGCATTTTCAGAGAACCTCTTCAAAGCTAAAGTTGTCATAGTAGAGGAACAGAATCCTGCCTATATGCAATTTAAAATGTGTACATTCAAAGACAGGAGGCTGTGTAGAAGACTGTATATCACAAAACACTGCCTAGAAAGCATGACGGCACACCCCCGACTTTGATATCATTAGCATTACAAGTGACACCACCACACATGATACCTGGATCAGGAAATGAATACTAATATTACTTATAATCTTAGAGAATTTAATATTATGCAAATCTTATTTCTTCTGCCACCAATAAAGGGTTCAGGTTCTCAATTTAAACGCTGGGCATGACTAGTCAAGAAAGGCGATGGAGTTTAACCACCACCCCTACAAGCCCTGTGACTGGGCTGACCACAGACTCCACGTGACCTTCTAAGTTACTCAGCTTCCTTCATGTCTTTCCTGATCAGTGAGGCCAAAGTGGTAAGAACACTTTATCCACATCTCATTAAATAAGATAAAACATGTAACACAGACTAGTGCATGGAAATGAACGCTAAGTCATTTATTACCATGAATCGTTATAACCTGATACCATGTCTGAAATCCTCTATTACTCCAACCTGTTATTTTTTTGAAATATATTAATACACAATTTATATACAGTGAAATTCAAAACTGTATGTTCATCATTATCCTTCCAGGAAATCTGCCCCTTTCCCCCAGTAGTTTCACTGCATATTATTAGACTAAAGTTTCATGTAAAGAGAACACCAAAACCAGGCACTCTTATGTGTGGCTTTTCTTCTCCTCATGGAATGTTTCTGAGGTTCATGAATATTGAACAGTTCATTCTTTTTTTATCGCTGAGTAGTACTCTGTCTCACAAGCATTCCAAAACTAGTTCGTCCTTCTGCTGATGCGCACGTGGGTTTCCAGCTTGGGGTTCTTAAGAACAAAACTGCTGTAATCATTCTTTGTACGAGCCTTTTTTGAAGACAGATGTCTTGATTCCTTGTGGGTAAAAACTCTTAGGAGTGGACATATGAGGGTAAACACGTTTAATTTTACAAAAACTGCCATCCTGTGTTACAAGGTCTTAAAACATATTAGTACCATCCCCGGCAATGGAGCTTGCCACATAATCTTGCCGTTTCGTGTTGGTTTCTACTTCCAGCCAGGACAGTGGCTCAGAATATAGCTCATTACTGTTTAATGACCATTTCCATTACGACAAATAACACTGGGGACCTCAATACTTGTCTCTGGTCACTTGTATTAAAAAATTTGCCCATTTTTTATTAAGATATTGGTCTGATTTGTGGAAATTCCTTTTTAGAAAGCTTCTGTCAGATTTATGTGTTGTGAATACTTTCTCCCCCTCTATGGTTTATAAATGTTCTTAAAAATATCTTTACCTTCAGCAGTTTTTGTTGATTTCTTCTTTTTTAATTAATGGTCTTAATTTTTTTTTTTAAGAGCAGTTGTAGGTTTTCCAGAAAATTGAGCAGGAAGTAGAGTTCCTATATCCACCCTCCCTCACCCCACCCTGGGTACAGGATCCATATTATTGACATTCTGCACTGTTATGGTACATTTCTTAAAACTGATGAGCCAACGTTGATCCGTTAGTATTTACTGCAGTTCACAGTTTACATTAGGACTCACTCTCTGGGCTATACGTTCTACAGGTATCAACAAATGTATAGTGACATGTCTCCACCATTAAGATGTCACATAGAGTAGTTTTATCTTATAAATTCCCTATGCTCTACCTACTTAACCCTTCCTCCATCCCCCGGATCACTGGCAGCCACTGATCTTTACTGTCTCCAACATTCTGCCTTTTCCAGAATGTTGTAGAGCCAGAATGGAATCTTCAGACTGGCCTCTCTCACTTAGCATTAGGCATTTACGGTTTCTCCAGGTCTTTCTGTGGCTTGATGGCTGACAGTTCTTCATTGCTGAATTAAAGTCCATTGCCTGGATGTTCCATGGTTTACTATTCACTTAATTAAAGTAGATGTCTTGGTTACTACTCAGTTTTGGCAATGATTAGTGAAGCTACTATAAACATTCACAGGCAGCTTTTGGTGCAGAAACATTTTCAATTCTTTTGGCTAAGTACTAAGGAGTACAACCACCCGATCATATGGTAAAAGGAAGTTTAGTTTTATAAAAAAACTGCTAAACTGTATTCTGAAACCGCTGTAGCATTTGCGTTCCCTTTAGCAATGAATGAGAGTTTCCGTGGTTCTCACAAGCATTTGGTATTGTCAGTGTTTAGGATTTTAGTCTAACAAACATCAATCTCTGCTGTTAATGGAAAATTTTAATAGTTGTAAAAACATATGAATTTTCCCTTTTATATTCAGTGCTTTTATGTCCTTGCTAAGAACTGTTTTGACTATATCAAGGCCCAGAAAATATATTCATATTTTCCTTTAGAAGCTTTTTTATGTAGACCTGTGATTCATCATCTTCTTGTGTGATGGGAAAGAGGAAGAGGTAGGTTCATCTAGTTGTTTCAAGAAAATCTGTAGACCAAGTTCTGTAGCTTTGTCCATCAGTAAGACAATATTAGCTATTCTAGATACCTTGCCATTTCCATACAAATTTCAAATGCCACAGGCAGTTTCTTCTCCATCCTCCCCAAAGCAACCCTAACGGGATTATGTTTGGGCTTGCTCTGAATCTCTTCATTCATGGAGGGAGAGCTGATGTCTTAACAGTATTTTATCCTATGAAAATAATAGGTCTTATCTATTTTACATTTTTAATTTCTCTGGACCAAGTGTGGCAGTCTTGGATCTCTTCTGCTAGAATTATACCTATTTTTGTTTTAGTTTTCTTTGTGATGTATCATAGATTCCTTCAGAGTTTTCTTATGTAACCTCTTAAGATGTCTGGGAAAGCTTCCTTTCCCCAATCCTTAGGCCTCATTATTTTTCCAAGCCTTAGTACTCAGACAAGTGACCACCTAGAATTTAATTTGTTAAAGTATTTGCCTAAGTTGTTCATGCTGTATTAAATAAAACTGTTAGTAGTCATTTTTTCAGTGTTGCTAGTTTATCGGAACACAATTTATATTTGACTTCTTATCGTGCAACCCCGCTAAATTTATTCCAGTAACTTTCCCAGATTCCTTAGGGGTTTCTATGTAAACACAATTCCTCTGTGAAGAGGAATGACTTTACTTCTCCGTTTCTGATCTCCATGACTTTTTTTTTTATTTCCTATCATACTGGCCAGGATCTCTAGTATCATCATGGTGAATAAAAGTAAAAAATCCAACTCTGTCCTGTTTCCAACATAAGGAGATAACGCAGTATTTTTCAGATTTTTTCCCCCATTTTGTGTCTTCTCTTTCTTCTGTATGTCTAAATAGGTATTAGTTAGGCTTCCTAATCCTATCAACTTAGGTCACAGAGACTTGCAAAATAAGTACTTTTTCTCTTCAGCCTGTGGAGTCTCTCTTCTAAGTTTACCAACTCTTCCTTCTGTCAACGCCAACAGCTTTCAGCCTTGCCTACAAGTTTTCCATTGCAGAGATAGTACCATTTTAGATCTAGAATTTCTAGCTGGTTATTTGTTAGTTCCCAGATCTATGCTTATATGCCCTATCAACTCCCTCATTTTGATCTTTAATATCTGACAATAATTTTAATTACTCTGCTAAAGTCCTATCTGTGATGCACATCTTAGCGGTCTCACAGTTGGTTTCTACTGAATGATTTTTCACTTGACCATTGGCCAACTTTCATGCTTGAACTGTATGTCCAGTGAATTGTTTTTTGGATCCCAGACTGTGGAAATGTTGTAGACACTGTATTTTTCTGTTATCTTCTCCTGGGAAGTACCGATTCTCATTACAGTAGGCAGTTAAATGACCAGCTGATCACTCCGAAGTCATGGAGACTCAGCTTCGTGCTCTGCTAGGATGTCTATTTTGTTTTGCTCTCAGGGAATTAAAAGTCCAAATTCAGAAGTCACTAAAAGTCTTTATTGCAGAAACATAGTTTCCCCTAAGACACGGTCCCTCTGGGGTTTTCATGGAAAACTCAAGGCATTTACAAGCCCCTCAAATTTGGTGAGGCTCAAACTCCAAACATTACCATCTCCTCGGTGGGCAGCAAGTGAAATTTCAGCTCGGTTCCTTCTGCATTCCAGCAGGATTCACATGCTAGGATTCTTGAAGTTTTATGCACAATTCAGGAGTCAGCCATCCATTGGAAGGGAAGCAAAATTCAGATACAGAACTCCTCACTCTGTTGCTCTCGTTTTGCATGATATCCCTGCTCCATTTTCAGCAGTTCTTACAATTCTGAGCATCATTCTTCCAGAGTCAAGTCAGTAAGACTGTGGTTAACTCCTGAGTTCTGGCCATGCTCGGATACACACATTCAACGGTGACCACCTCAGGAGAGGCGCCATGCACAGGTCGAGCTCCAGTGTGGCTCCCTTCTACACAGGCTCCAAGTCCGTCCGAATTCTGACTGGTTTCAGTTGTTATCCAGAGCCTTCAAATAGCCATAGATCTCCAGAGCGTGTAACTGCTATCGGGAGGAGGGTCAGTTAGAAATAAGCCATACCACCATTACAGAAACTGGAACCTCTCCAGGCTGATTAGGTTTATATTAACTTTATATCACTGATCTCCAAAGGCAGAGGAGGAAATAAGGAATGGAAGAATACTGGGTCACATATTCATACCATTTCCACCATCAGGTAGTGGCCCAGGAACACCTGACATCTACACTTTTAAAATTTATTCATGTAACTAAATGAGAGCAGTCATATAAACAATGAGAATTAATAATTTTTTTAAGATCTTATTTATTAATTTGACAGAGATCATAAGTAGGCCCAGGCAGACAGAGAGAGAGGAGGAAGCAGGCCCCCTGCGGAGCAAAAAGCCCGATATGGGGCTCAATCCCAGGACCCTGGGATCATGACTTGAGCCGAAGGCAGAGGCTTTAACCCACTGAGCCACCCAAGCGCCCCGAGAAGAAATAATCTTAAAGAAGACTCCATCCTGTTAGAAGATACATCATCTCATTTTAATTCCTAAAATTAAAACTTATTTTATGCTAATAGGAAAACAAGTTCTTGGATACAAAATACAGTAAGTTTTTAAAATATTAAGCAGCTTTACTGACATAAAATTCACACACCATAAATTTAACCCTTCCAAACTTCATAATTCAACAGTGCTTAGTATATCCAGAGCTGTGCACCTATCACCCCAGGCAACTTTAAAACATGTTCCATGTTCCCCTCCCCCAATGTCCATCCCTACACCACTACTAATGTACCTTCTACTTCTATAGCTTTGCTTATCCTAGATATTTCATATAAGTGCAATCAGAGAATCTACAGTCTGTTACAATGCCTTCGTTCAGCATAATGTTTTCAAATTTCATCTACGCTGTAGGAAGTGTCAATATGTTATTTTTTGTCACTGAAAAATATTCCATTCTATAAAGACACCCCATTCTACTTAGGGTTGTTTCTGTTCACTCATTATGAAGAATGTGAGTATGAATATTTATATACAACATTTGTGTGGTCATAGGATTTCATTTCCCATGGGTATAACCCTGGAAGAAGAGCTGGGTCAGGGAGCAGTGTCATATATTTTGAGAAATTGCCAAATTATTTCTGGCTTTGCATCAATTAATCAAATTCCTACCAGCAATGTACGAGGGTTCTGATTCCTCCCCGTCCTCACCAACACTTCGATATTATCCATCTTTCTTACCACACTCACCCTCGTAGGCGTAAAGCAGTAGCTAACTGTGGTTTGGATTTACATTTTCCTGAGGACAATAATGCTGAGCCTGTTTTCATGGGTTTGTGGGTAATTTGTGTATCGTCTTTGGAAAAATTTCTATTCATATCCTTTGCCCTTTCTTAAATTGGGCTCTTTTTATTATTGAGTTGTAAGAGTTCTTTACATATTCTAGACAAAAGTCTCCTCACAACAAATACATGATTTCCAAGTTTTTTCAAGTATTTTCTCCTATTCTGTTAGTTGTTTTTTCACTTTCTTAATGGTGCCCTTTAAAGCACCTTATGGGGCACCTGGGTGGCTCAGTGGGTTAAGCCACTGCCTTCGGCTCAGGTCGTGATCTCAGGGTCCTGGGATGGAGTCCCGCGTCGGGCTCTCTGCTCAGCAGGGAGCCTGCTTCCCTCTCTCTCTCTCTCTGCCTGCCTCTCTGCCTACTTGTGATTTCTCTCTGTCAAATAAATAAAATCTTTAAAAAAAAAAAAATAAAGCACCTTGTGTTTTTTTCCCTTTCGTTTCTTGTGCGTCTGACATCTTACGTAAGAAATCATCATCTAACCGAAAGTTAACAAAGCTCTTACAACTGTGATTTTTTTTCTTTTTAGGTTCATTTTTGTGTGTGGTGTAGGGAGGGGACCAACTTTGATCTTTTGCATGAAGATACCCAGTTGCCCCAGCAGCATTCAAGGGTATATGTAAATACTCTAAGCTGTCTTCATTGACAGTTGAAATCATCTGACCATAGTTTAACTGTTTGGATCTTCCATTCTGTTCCATTGATCAACACATCTATCCTTATGCCAGTACAACACCGTCTTGATCACCACAGACAGCTTTGTAACAAAGTTCGTGATCAGGAAGAAGTTCCCTGGTTTTGTTCTTTTCCAAGACTATTTTGGCTATGCTGAGTCCCTTGCACTCTCACACAAATGCTGTAATCAGATGACCATTTCTGCAAAACATACAGCTAAGATTGTGAGAGGGACTGCACAAAATCTGTGCATCGTGTTGCAGAGTATTACCCTCTTAGGTCTTCTGATCCCTGAATGTGGGAAGCTTATTCATTTTAGTTGTCTTTAATTTCTATCAACAATTGTTCCCCGGTTTTCAGCACACAAGTCTTTTACTTCTATTTTAAAAATTTAAGCTTAAGTATTATATTTTCTTTGGTGCTATCGTAAATAAAATTGCTTTGTCAATTGCTTTTTCAGTCTGTACACTGGTACCGTATAAAAATAAAACTGATATTTACGTATCATTCCTGTATCTTGCTACCTTGCAAAAGTCATTAGTTCTAATAGATTTTTGTGCATTCCTGAGGTTCTCTCCTATCGACCACCTAAGAGTCGCACTGTAAGAAGCAACCACCTTTCTTCTTTCTCTCCGCCATCTGCTCGTCAGCTGCAAAGCAGCAACCAGGCGTGAAAGCAACTCCATCCATGTCGGCCAGGCTGGGGTCCAGATGGGCAACACCTGCTGGGAGTTCTATTGCCAAAAACACAGTGTTCAGCCCAATGGCCAGATGCCAAGTGACAAGACCACTGGGGGAGGAGAACACCTTCTTCAGGGAGAAGGGTGCTAGCAAGCGTGCACCCAGAGTTGTTTCTGTAGACCTGGAAACCAGTCAATGATGAAGTTTGCCCCGGCACCCACCTCCAGCTCCTCTACCCTGACCTGCTCACCACAGGCATGGAAGACACTGCCACTAACTATGCCAGAGGGCACTACACCACTGGCGAGATCATCACTGACCTTGTCTTAGACCAAATTCAGAAACGGGCTGGCCAGTGTGCAGGTCTTCAAGGCTTCCTGCGTTTCCACAGCTTTGGAGGGGGAACTGGTTCCGGTTCATCTGCCTTCTGATGAAACATCTCTCAGTCGATGTCGGCAGTAAGTCCCGGCTGGAGCTCTCCGTTTACCCAGACATGCCACCCAAGCCCCCACCCCTGCCTCCGCCTGTTCCCACAACTGTAGTGGAGCCCCACAGCACCATCCTCACTCCCCACACCACCCCGGAGCACTCCGACCGAACCTTCATGGTAGACAACCTTCATGGCAGACATGTCAGTTCTGGATGTCCAAGCTACCCTCACCTCAACATGTTACCAGGCCCAACTATCCCCCATCGCTGCATCCCTCACAGCTGAAGCCCTGAATGCTGATCGAACAGAATTCCAGAGCAGCCTGGGGCCCCATCCGCGCATCCAATTCCCTCTAGTTACCTGTGTCCCTGTCACCTTTGCTCAGCAAGCCTACCATGAACAACTTTCTGTAGCAGAGATCACCAATACACACTTGAGCCAGCCAGCCTGTCAGCCAGCAAAATGTGACCCTCGCCATGGTAAAGACATGGCTTACTGCCTATTGTACTGCAGCGACATGGTTCCCAAAGATGTCACTGCTACCCTCGCCACCATCAAGACCAAGTGTACATCCAATGTATGGATTAATACACTGGCTTCAAAGTGGGCATTAATCACCAGCCTCCCAATGTGGCACCTGGTGGAGACCTGGCCAAAGTCCAGCGAGCTGTGTGCACGATGAGGAACACCACAGCCGTCGCTGAGGCCTGGGCTCGCCTGGAGTCTGACCTGATGTATGCCTCGTGTGCCTCTGTTCACCAGTATGTGGGGGAGGGCATGAAGGAAGGAGCATTTTCGGGGGCCCGTGAGGACACAGCTGCCCTTGAGAAGGATTATGAGGAGGTTGGGGTGGCTTCTGTTGAAGGAGAGCATGAAAGAGGAGAGGAATACTCAAGTTAAAAATGGCACAAAGGTGCTGCTTTAACAGGGAAGTTTATTCTATCCTGAACATTGAGAAGCTGTGCTCTGATCAGTGAACATGTATGTAGCCATGTCTATTTTCACATACAGTTACTGACCTATGCTATAAAACACAATGCTTGCTACAGCATGCTACAGCAAGCTGTCCATTGCTCTGATGGGTTTAAATAAACTATTCCCTGTTTTAATTGAGGGACAGGAGAGATCTTTTTGTAAATTCCTTAAGACTTCCTACATACAAGATCGTGTCATTTGGAAATAGTTTTGCTTCTTCCCCATCTTAACACTTTTTATCTTTCTTGCCAAAGTGGCCTAGGAACTCCAATACAATGCTGAAAAAATTTAACATCCTTGTCTTATCCCTCATCTTAGGGAGAAAAGAGTCAGTCATATCCATTAAATATAATGCCAGCTGTAGGTTTTTCAGAAATGGCCTTTGTCAGGATGAGGAAGTTCCCTTCTATTCCTAATCATTTCAGTGGTTTTTATCAAGAAAGGCTGTTGGATTTTGTCAAATTTTTTTCTGCATTTGAGATAATCCTGTGATTTCTGTCCTTTATTAATATGGTTTATTACATTGATTGATTTTGGGATGTTAAACCAACTATGTATTCCTAAGACAAAGCTCACCTGGCTACAGTGGATAATCATTTTATGTATCCCCGGCTTCCATTTGTTTGTATTTGGTGGAGGACTATTGCATTAACATTTATGAGGGATTTTGGTCTCTAGTTTCCTTTTCGCAGAACATCTTTATTTGATTTTAGTGTAGTAATATTGCTCTCATAGAATGAGTTGCAAATTTTTCCCGTTTCTATTTTTGGGTAAGTTTGTAAGGAATTGGCATGAACTCTCTTCTAACTACCTCAATGAATTCACTAGTGAAGACTTCTAGTCCCAGGCTCTTCTTTCTGGGAAGTTTTGGGATGACTGATTCAGTCTCTTTCACGTCTATGCAGATTATCTATTTCCTCTTGATTCCATGTCTACAGCTTCCATCTTTCCAGAAATTTCTTCATTTTATAAGTTATCTCATTTGTTGGCATACAACTGTTCAAGTTATTAGCTTATAATCTTTTTAATTTCTATAAGGTCCATATGCATACCTACTCTTTCATTACCAGTTTGAACTGGTAATGAACGTTTTCTCTTGGGCGGTCTACCTAAAGGTTTCCATTTCTGTTGATCTGCCCCAGAACCAAATTCTGTTTTCACTAATTTCCTTTATTGTTTTTCTATTCTCTACTTCATTTATTTTCATTTGAATTTTTAATATTTCCTTCTCTCTGCTTGCTCTGGGTTTAGTCTGCTCTTTTCCTATTTTCCTGTAATAGCAGACGAAGTGACTGGTGTCTTTCTTCTTTCTTAAAATATGCTTATAGCTCTGAGTTTCCTCCCAAACACTACTTTCAATGGATCCCAAAGATTTTGATTACTATGCTTTTGTTCTCATTCGTTCCAAAATATAATCTAATTTCTCTTGTAATTTCTCCTTTAACCCATTGATTACTTAGGTTAATTTTCACATATTTCTGAATTGCCTAAAAGTTGGATATTCTGCTGCTACTGCATGGATTGATTTATAGATAATGTACTGGATCTATTTGGTTTGTGTTTTTCAAATATTCCACTTCCTTGTTATCTTGTCCAATAGTTCTATATTCATTACTGAAAATGAGGTACAACAGTCTACAACTGTGTTACTGTACATAAGTTAGTTCACCACTTTTATAGCTTTCTGATGGACACGTGTGTCATTATAAATTCTCCCTCTTTGTCTCCAATAACGATTTTTGTCTTAAAACTGTTTTGTCTGGGGCACATGGGTAGCTCAGTCAGTTGCATGTCTGCCTTTGGCTCAGGTCATGATCCCAGGGTTCTGGAATCAAGCCAGACAACAGGCGCCCCACTCAGTGGACAGCGGGTGGGGGCACTGCTTCTTCCTCTTCTCCCCCTGCTGTGCTCTGGCAAATGAATAAATAAAATCTTTTAAAAATTATTTTGTCATTGGGCGCCTTCCTCTGCCTTCAGCTCAGGTCATGATCTCAGGGTCCTGGGATCAAGCCTCACATCAGGCTTTCTGCTCAGCGGGGAGCCTGCTTCCCCCTCTCCCTCTGCCTTCTGCTCTGCCTACTTATGATCTCTGTCTGTCAAATAAATAGGTGAAATCTTTAAAAAAAATTATTTTGGTCTGATATTAGCATTAGTAGTAACAAAATTAGTATTGTAAATATGTCTGATAACCCTATTCTCTTATTTTCAACCTATTGATTAAATCTTTGTATCTAAAGTCTATTCTAGAAAGCATTCAGTTTGATCTTGTTTTTTTATCTGGCCATTTTCAACAACATGGATGGCACTAGAGAGTATAATGCTAAGTGAAGTCAGAGAAAGACAAACACCATATGATTTCAGTCATATGTGGAATTTAAGAAACAAAACATCATAATGAGCAAAGGGAAAAACAGAGACAAACCAATGAAAGACTCTTAACTATTGTTGGTTTACCAGGAGGGAGGGAGTGGGGAAATGGGGAGTAAAGAGTACACTTACCATGATGGAAACTAAATAAATGGATGGAAAACTTAAAAAATAATAATAAAGTACGTCTATTGTAGAAAGCATATAATGTGATCTTGTTTTTTAATCCATTCTGCCAATATCTGCCCTTGATTGACATGCTTAATCCATTTACATTTAATCCCACTCAAGTGGGATTTGTATCACTCATTTTGATTTTTGCTCTTATATCATCTGTTTTCTGTTCTTCGATTCCTCCATTACTGCTTTCTTTTGTTTAAATAGGTATTTTTCTAGTGTACCCTTTAAATTCCCTTGATGTTTCATTTACTACCTAAAAAAAAACAAAAACAAAAACAAAAAAAGATTCATTTGACACTGAGAAAGAGAGCACAAGCAGGAGGAGTGGAAGAGGGAGAAGCAGGCTCCCCACTGAGCAGGAAGCCCAATGTGGGGTTCAATCCTAGGACCCTGGGGATCGTGACCTAAGCTGAAGGCAGACACTTACCCAGGCGCCCCTCATCTACTAGTTTTGAAAGCTATTTTCTTAGTGGTTACACTAGGGATTACAATTAGTACCTTCCTTAATTTAAACACAGTTTGGACTAATGTTAACTCAACTGCAGTATCATACAGGAAATCTGTTCCAATATATCTTGTTTCCTCTACCCTCATCTGTCCTATTGCCATACAAGTTTCATTTGTATATATTGTGCCCTATCAACTTAGAATTATAACTACTCCATTATGCAGTTATCTTTTAAATCAGAAGAAAAAAGATGTACAAAGTAAAAATACATTTCCACAGTCTTTTGTGTTTCCTGATGTAGTAATTTTTAACCACTTTACTACTTCATGTGTATTTTAGTTTCTGTTTAGTGTTCTTTCATTTCACCCTGAAGAACTCCATTTCTTATTTCTTGTTGAGCAGATCTTATTGAGGAGGTTTGCTAGCAACAGATTCCTCTTGGGTGTTGTTTACCTGGGTGTTATTTACCTGGGAATGTCCCTCATTTTTATACGATAGTTTTGCTGGATATAAAATGCTTTGGTGGCGTTCTGTTTTTTTGTTTTTGTTTTTCTTCAGCACTTTATATATACCATCCTATTCTCTTTAGGACTCCATGGTTTCTTATGAGATGTTAGATGAGATGTTAACTCCTAATCCTATTGTGAATGTCCCTTTCACAGCATAAGTCTTTTCTTCTCTTGCTGCTTTTAAGCTTCTGTTTGGTTTATGACAATTCGACCAATGATGTGTATAGACAGAGATCTTTTTGAGCTTCTCCCAGTTTACCAAGCTTCTTGAATATATAAATTAATGTTTTTCATGAAATTTGTAATGTGTTTGTTCTTTCTGTAAGTAAGTTCTACATCCAAATTGGAGCTCAAACTCATGACCCTGAGATCAAGGGTCACATGCTCTACCTACTGAGCCAGCCAGGTACCCCTGGCTATGATTTCTTTAAATATTCTTTCCACCCCTTTATCGTTTTTCTCCAGGCCTTCTGGGACTCCGTATGCATGCTGGTACATGTCATGGTGTCCCATGAGTCTCTGAAGCTCTACTCTTCTTCCATCTATTCTTCACACTAGATAATCTCACTTAACATTTTCAAAATTTCTGATGGTTTCTTTTGCCAGCTTAAACCTATTGTTGAGTCTTCTCTGGTGTACTTTTTTTCTTGTAGACACTGTACTTTCATCTCTTGAATTTCTATCAATATTTTCTATTTAGTGAGACATGGCTGTTATTCTGTTCTTTAATTCTTTGTATCTCGTTTCCTTTGGTCCTCTCAATATATTTTTAACAGGTTATTTTAGGTTATTGCATAATAAAGCACAACATTTGGGCTCCCTCCTCCATAGTTTCTATTGATTTTTTAACCTATAAAAGGAACAAACTCCCAAATTTCTTTGCATGTCTTATGACATTTTATTGAAAACTAGACACTGACATAATGTGGCTAACCTGAAAATGAGATTCCTCTCCCTCACCAGGACAAGCTGCACTTCTCCTCTAGCAGTCTTCAGAACTGACAACTTTCTGTTTAGTGTCTGCCTATCCCCTTCCATTTTAAGCTTCCTAAAGGGCAGGAATTGTTATTACTCCAAGCCCAAGCAACTTATTACAAGGAGTGTTATTTGTTACTTTTGGAATAATCTATTAACTCTAATTCTCAAGACAAAAAGTTATTATCGTTAAAATATATATTCAAGAATTTGTTTTACCAAAAGAAAGTGACCTTTGTGAGGGAGGTCAGGACACTGATCATTTAGACCAATGTTACCTAGATTCAGAGCCATTCATTACACATGAGCACTCAAGGTATGAAATCAGTCTGACACACGGTGAGAGGTCAAAAATTCCAAAGAGTTCTGAATCATAATTTTTTTTAAATGGGCGTCTTAATTCCATGTTTCCCTTAGAGATTAATGTAAGAACTTTAGTGATTATATAAGTGAACATTAGGATACTTAGAGAGCTACTATGGTAATTTTTTTTAAATTAACAGTGCTTTCAAACAACATGGATTACTAATCTCTGTTTTCTGACACACTTCTTTGTATTCCTTGGAATATTCCAAATTTCATAAAATTTACTCAGAGAACAAATTTCACAGAAACTGTTATTTCGAACAAAGATGGAAAGTAGTGTATTAGTTCAAAGAATCAAGATCTAAACATTCATTTTCATCTCTAATAACCTATCATTATTAGACTATTTCCTTTAAAGAAAAGGAAGTACAGGCACACCTCATTTTATTGTGCTCTGCTTTATTACACTTCACAGATACTGCACTTAAAAAAAAAAAAAGTTGAAGGTTTGTCACAACCCTGCTTCAAGCAAGTCTATCAACACCACTTTCCCATTTGCTTGTTTTGTGTCTCTTTCACATTTTGGTAATAACTACAATATTTCAAACTTTTTCCTTATTAGATGTGAAACAGTTATCTGTGGTCAGTGATGATACAGCTCACTGAAAGCTCATACAATGGTGAGCATTTATTTGGCAAAGTAATTTAAAGTATGGTGTGTAAATAGTTTCTTTAGACACAATGCTTTGCACAACTGGCTACAGTATAGTGTAAACATAACTTTTATATGTGCTGGGAAACCAAAAACTTTGACTGGCTTTACTGTGAGATATACATTATTGTGGTCTTCTAGAACCAAACTCACAGTATCTCTGAGGTGTGCCTGTAATATGTCAATGTATAAATGGCTGGTGATCAATATAATGCCCAAATCAATCTCCTAGAACTCTTAATCTCATTCTGGTGGATCCCCTCATCCATCATCAAATACACAGATCATTATAGTATATATACCTAAGCACGCACACGCACATGCGTGAGTGCGCGAGCGCGTACACGCGTACACACACACACACACACACACACACACAGAAAAGAGCATTATACTGAAAAATTGTCTTATCTTCAAAAGATGTATTTTTCTATTTGCACCAATTCCACTGCCCTTTTAAACTTCTCTGACAAATCTAAACCCCCTTTAAATCTTCTTTTGGAACAAGGCTAAACACAAATATACACAAATATTCCTCCATTACCTACAGAAAATTGCCTTACACAGATCGAATAACTTTGATTTCTACTAATCATCTTTGAATTATGTAAATTAATCATCTGACATTTTACTATGAATGTAGTGATGGTGTTGACTCAGTTTCAATTCAAAAATCAAGGATTTTATTATCCTACAAAACATATCTGGAGTTCAAAGTATTTAAGGGGGGTTAAACAAAATGCAAACATTTAATGCAACATTAAGCATGTGAAATAAAAACTTGATTGCCTAAAGAAAGCATGCTATGCTGTTACCCTGGTGACAGGTTAAAAAAGGGATTGTGAGCTGAATAGCTGTATGATATGAAATTAAAATGTTTCACATTGAACAATCCAAAATGAATTGGGAAAGGTTAGAGTAGAGGAGAGAGAAATCAATTCTCCAATGGCAGTGGTGAATGGAAACGAAGTCTGAATAGGATTTGCCAGTGGGGTGCAACAGCTGCCAAATATCCTGCAGCCAGAGAATTACAATAACCCTGATGAAGTGTGCGAGAGCTTCTGGAATCATTGCAGGGAACAGAGAAATTCTCCCGCAATAATGAGGCGATTCTGTCTTCCGTTCAGCTGTTATAGTGGAATCAAAGGAAAAATATTTTTAAATGTAATATTTAGCAAAAAAATGCATGAATAAGACATCTTAGCCACTTAGTATTATGTGCTCCACCTCACATAGATGTCCAAATCATCCAGGACGTACTCATGTTAAGTAACTAAAAAGAGCATAACAGAGGCAGATAGTAAAAGGTAAGCAAGCTTAAAGGCTAATGACTGAATTAACATTTTCTCCTTTTGTTGCTTTTGGGAGACTGATTAGCTCAAATGAAAGCGGGTCCCTTCCAAAAGCATACTATCACTGTGTGTGTGTGCGCGCATACATGCAAAGTACTGCTGGTTTAATTACACAGTCAGTTAGGAGGACTCCATGGCCATGGAAGCAGCTTACCTGAGGGGATATATGAAACAAGTATGTATAAAGTTGTCCTTTATTGTCAGAGATAGTATAAGTGTGTTAACAGTCTGCTGTGTCCTTTTCCACAGAGACATTTAAGTAAAGGAACCAACCACTACTGTACAGCAATATTGCTTCTCCCTGGCAACTATTTTCACAGGGCTGTTTATTCTGCTTCTTTCCCCAGCTATCTTTCAATGCTTGTGGTATTTTAAAACCTCAAACCTTGATTATCTAACTGAAAACTTAATAATAGGTGAGTTAATTATAAAGCCACAACCCAGAAAGGAAGGAAGAGAAAAAAAAAAAAAGATAATTGCATGTGTTAGGTAAAAATCACTACAAAATTCTCTATTTTATCAGGAAGCCAGAGAAGGAAAGAAAATACGAGTATGAGTCGGTGAACATACCTTTCCATTACACTACTCTGGTGAACAGTGAAACCCAGGGCAGGCTCTGCAGCCCCGTTCATGCCCCTGAAACATTCTCCGGGGGATCAGCTCCCAGGGGTAGGGAAACACTGACTCCACACGCCCAGAGTAATCTCCCCAAAATCGGACATAACATGTTTTAAAACCTGTCAGACTAAAGTCTTTTCATCAGTGTTATCATTGGCCACAGTGAAGGAATTCCTTTTCCTGAGTCTTTCACCTCTGCTGAAATCTCAAGAGAGGTACTAGAAGCTTGAAGTAGAAACCAGAGAGTCAAAGGGTCTTGTCTGACCTCATGTAATTCACTTAGATCAGTGCTGGCAAGGGGTAGGGGGATGTCGGGAGTCATTCAATCCAGCACCGCCACTTCTCAGAGGAGGAAACTGGAGTCAAGAGTTGAAGCATTTGTATGGAGATTTGTGCCACCTGTAAACTGGGGAGCGGGGCTGGGACCAGAATCCTGAGTCCGGCCGCCTCATTCAGTGCTGGTTCCGCTGCACATGCCAAGCACCGACATTTCAGTGCCCGTGAAGGAGCCAAAAGAAACAAAGATGATATACTTTTCCTAGCCAAACTGACTGAAGAGAGGGACTGCCATAAATAAAATAAGCCAGACAGAACTCCTGGTACACATCTGAAGTGTTTTTAAGACATGTGGGGTACACAATCTCACTCTGCACGGCAGGGATCCTAATACACCACATTCCCTAATTGAAACTAATTCTCTGGGTTTATCAATTTTGTAAGAACAAGGTTTCCTATTCTAGGCTCATGTTTTCCAAGCTACTAATGCTGTAGAGTCTTTGAAAACCACTATTTTCAAAAACCATTTAATTCGGAGAAATGTTGACAACCAACATCCTTCCAAGCAGAATGGCCCATTTTCTGTAAAATCAAAATAAGACATTACAAGTACGTCTATTTTAAAAAGGCAAATCCTTTCGAAGTTGCTGGAACTTACACTCTCCAACTTTCTCTCCTCTCACTTGTTCTCAAACTCCCTTCAAATCTACCCTGAACCACCACTTCCCACACAACATTCTCAAACACTGCCCTTGTCGTCAAGGTCCCCTATGACCTCCACGTTGTTAAATTCAACGGTCAGCAGTCATTCTTCAACTATGCCGTATTTCAGTTGAACGCTTCTGCCTTTTGAACCCTTTCTGCACTTGGCACTCTGAACTTCACCCCAGACTCCTCTCCCGCCTCTCTTCTCCGCTGTCCCTTCTTAGCCTCCCTCGCTGGATCTGCCTCACCTTCCTGGCCTGTTATTGTGGAGTGTCCCAGGGCTCAGGCCAAGGACCTCTAGGCCTAACCAGTTTCCCAGCTTCCCCTCTATCCCCCTCTGAATCATGTACAACACGCAGCCACAATGCTCTTGTTACTGCATACGGTACAAGTTCCTACGTACGGCTCAAGACTCAGCAAGGCCTCAACATTACACTCACTGAAAACCCAAGTCCTTCCCACAGTCGACCCAAACCAACACCAGCGCTACTACTGCAGCCTACTAACTCCTCTCGTTACTTCGGCCTCCTCGCTATTTGTCAGACAAGGGGGGCATACTTGGACCTCAGGGGCCTTTGGGATTCTTTTTTTGTTTGAGTTTTTTCAAAGACTTTATTTTTAAGTAATCTCTACACCTAATGTGGGGCTTGAACTTCTAACTCGAAGATCAAGAGCCACGCGCTCTACCAACTGAGCCAGCCAGGCACCCCAACCTGTGCGAGTTTGCATTTGCTTCCTCCACTAACAGGAAGGTTCTTCTAACAGATTTTCATGTGACTAGCTCCCTTCCTCCACTAGATCTCTACTCTAAAGTTCATCTTCTCATCCTGCTAAACTTTCCTGCCATGCACTTCCCTGGGATCCAAATTAAACCTCCAACTACCCCACCATCCACCTCCAGGATAATCTATAGCCCTTCTCTGTTTTATCACCAAAATATTTATCATCATTATCATTCTCATAACACACAGCTTACTGACCTGTTTTGTCTATCTATCGTCTGCTTAAATGTAAGCTCAGTGCGGGTAGGATTTTTTTAAAACATCTTGTTCCCTGCTAAATCATCTAAATTTTCTAACTCAACTCTCACAATAATCAATAGATGATGTTCAAAGAAATGTGATTATTCGTAATAGCTGTGTATGACTCTCTTATTCAAAATGGGCCCAGCACGCTTCCGCTGCGCAACTCTGCTACCCTCTCTTATTCAAAATGGAATGGAAGAACACATCCTTAATGCAGGAAAAAAAATTGCTAATGTATCTTGATACTGAAACACTCAATGCATTTCAGTTAGTTAAAAATAAAACAAGCATGCACCATGGCCATTATCCTTGAAATAGAATCTTTGTCATTAGGAATTCTAAAAAAGAAAATTGGCAAGGACAGCTAAAATTAAATGGGCATATTGGGTATTTTATAGGTCACTGGACATTTACAAAAACTCTCTAAGAACTACTATTATCTCCACATTATAGATGAGGAAATGCAATTCAAAATAAATTAAATAACTGATACTAAGATAATAGCTGGGGACTGGCAGAACCAGGGCAAATCCAAGTCCCTGGCACAGAGGCCTTTGCTCTTAAACACGAACCTGTACTGAAGCTCTCGCCGAGGGGAAGGCATGGAGCAACTGGAAAATGTGGTGGCCACTAGATGACTCAACATCTGCTTCATATCAGAAAATCAGTTCAAGGCAGTCACGATAATCCAATTCCCTTTGCAGTGACTGCCTTAGGAATGGGCAGGAGTTTTACTTCTGTGAGGTAACTCGCTGGGGAATAGCTGGGAAGGGTGTCCTCACTTAGAGACAGACATAAACCTCAGAACCTTATCTAGATTTGCTCCTGGAACTTCTACAGCTATCCCGCACGGTCTTACGGAAGAGCCGCAGAGAGAAGAAAGGGAGGCTAAGACAATGTGGCACCAGCAGATGAACCTGCTGAGCTTGGTCCCTTCTCCCCTCTGAGCTCCCTGTTCACTGTGAGGTGAGAACTGCTGTCAGTCTGAACAGGGGTTTCTGTTACCCAGAAGCATCCCAAGCGATTCAGAAGGTTATAGACTTGCCCCTCTTGAAGTCAAGTAAGAAAGTATTATAACGGATTTGTTTTTAAGTTTAGGAAGAAGAGTTATTACACAAGAAATGCAACTAGTAATCACACTCAACGGTAACAGAACAGTGGCTGCCAAGGGCCCGGGGGGAGAAGACACAGAAGTCATTCAATGAGGGTGCAATTTCAGTTCTACAAGATGAAAACCTTCCAGAGATCTGCTGCACAACAGTGTGCATATAGTTAACATGAATGTACAGTGCATTTAAAAATGGTTAAAATAGCAAATTCTGACATTTTTTTACAATTAAAAAAAAATACAAATATCATTAGCTTCTCTTTACCAAATAAGTACTCATGTTAAAAATGAGAAAAAGATCCCAACCATAATACAACATATAAACAACCTAAGAATAATGACACAAAGACATAAACTAAAAATAACAAGAAATCAACAATAAAAAATTATAAAGCTCTAATGAGGGAAACAAAGAGACTTTGATAAACACAGTCGTATATTTTTTGAAAAACTTCAACGTTTGATGTCTACCCTACCCAAACTTACTATAACTTTAAGGCAATTCCAATATCAAAGTGCCTTCAAAGCTCAGCTAGAAGAATGATCAATAAATTTTAGAAGAAAATAATAAATTATTAATATAAGGAGAGAATGACAAATGAAAATAAAGAGAAAAATTTGGAAATCAGACCATAATACATTTTAAGAATTTTGCATGAAATCAATTTAACACTTATAATCAATAAGGAAGGGATAGACAAGTGAATAAATGGAACTAATTCTAACGAAACAAAGAAAAAGAGACAAACTGAAAAACAGACTATAAAGAACAAGAGGGAAGATGGGGGGGGGGACTAAGTACATTTGTCGTGAGGAGCACTGAGTACTGTATGGAATTGTTGAATCACTATATTGCATTTCTGAAACATATATAACAATGTATTTTAACTATACTGGAATTAAAATTTAAAACAATGGAACTGATTCTACTGGTTAAATATATGAAAAAATAAAATTAGATCTCAGCTTCATATCACCCTACACAATAAATTTAAAATATGAAATACTAGTGTGATAAAGGAAAACTACAAAAGAATGGAAAAAGAATACAAACAAGTACTTCATATAACCTTACTTAGGTCTTTCACAGGAAAAAGCAAAATACAAAACCACAAAGAAAAAGAATGGTCTTAGTAACATTAAAAACACACCCTACTGGTGTCCCACTTGCTGGACTGTAATACCAGACATCTCATTTATTTCAATGAAGAGAATGAGACCCCAAATTCTACTTTCTTGTCATATTTATAGCTATCTGATATAAACAAAGGGATTGCTTATTCTTGATGGTTTTTGTTTATCCATAAAGCATTTCCTTTGGTTTTATACTATAATATAGAACTCTTTTTTTATTTCTTTATAACAAACTAGGTAGAAGAATTTGGGTACTGAAACATTATAGAGGATGAATTATTCTCACAAAAACTTTATAAAACAGTACAGAATACACACTATTGCCACTTCACTTAAGCTTACAGTAAAGCAACATACCTAAGGTCACATTACTAATAAATATACGTACAGTTATAACTAAATGCCAGACTTCTAACTCTTTCCACTAAGCCAAAGAATACATTTATGTAACACATGTATACCTACTTAGATGGGTGTGGGGCTGTGCACATGCACAAGTCACATAAGTGACAGAAAGAAGGAAAGAGAAGGGAAAGGGAAGGGCGGGCATCAGGGAAAAGGGGGGGGGGGCGAGGGAGTGGGTACGGAAGTACGCACTGCCCGGTACTGACTGAACGCTTGTGTCCTCATTCCCAAACTCCTATGTTGAAGTCTAACGCACATTGGGATGCTATCTGAAGGAGGGGGTTTGGGAAGGTATTAGGTCATGAGAACGTTCACGAACAGGATTATGCCCCTGTAAGAGGAGGCCAGAGAGCTAGCTTGCCCTCTTTCCACCATGTGAGGATATAAAAAGTGGACTTTCAGCAATTTAGAAAGGAGCCCTCACCGGAACCCAGACAGGGAAGCACCCTGACTTCAGACTTCCAGACTCCAGGACTGCGACAAATAAACGTCTGGTATTGAAGTCACCCAGTCTATGGTAACTTCCGAGAGTGGCTCAAACTGACTATGACATTCATGTGTATTTCCTTTTTTTGTTGTTTTAAGATTTTATTTATTTATTTGACAGAGAGAGATCACAAGGAGGCAGAGAGGCAGGCAGAGAGAGCGAGGAAGAAGCAGGCTCCCCACTGAGCAGAGAGCCTGATGCCCGCGGGGCTTGATTCCAGGACCCTGAGATCGTGACCTGAGCCGAAGGCAGAGGCTTAACCCACTGAACCACCCAGGCGCCCCTCATGTATATTTCTGTCTTACTATTCTTGAGCATATGAAGAGATACTACTTTGAGGAATCGGCTGGAATATTTTATAAATAAAAGGTTGCCAAATCACAATGAGGAAACCCATTTATAACCAACATGTAAGTGAATTCCAAATGAATTAAAGAGTTCGATGTTGCTGATTTTCTCAATAGCTCACATGCAAGTGTTTAGGAATTTAAAGATTTATTTATTTATTTTAGAGAGAGGGAGAAAGATATGGAGACAAGAGCCTGACATGGGGCTTGATTCCAGGACCAGGGCCTCACCTGGCCACTCAACCAACCAAGCCACCCAGGTGCCCCTAAGTGTTTAGGAATTTGATGAACACGTTCTCTGAAAAATGGTGAAAAGTACTTGTAAAGAAAGAAAATGAGGCAAACAAGCAAAAGCAGCCAAGAAATTCTGATGAATTTACCAGGTTCCTGCGGTTAAAAAAAAATATATACTCTTATAAAACCCATGGAATCAACATTTACTTTGAAACACCTTAAAATAGCTTTGATATATAAAAGCAGATAGCACTCCCCACAACCACCTCAGGGTAGCTCAGCCTTGAGGACTGATGCCTTCTCAGGAGTCAAGGGCTTACTCTAGCCATACTCCCTGCCAACTTCTTAAAACAGACAAGGCAAGTGAATGCAAAACTGTCCTCTGCTGGGAAAGGGATCTGGTCCCCAGCCATTCTTCCACCAGGAAAGTTGGCACAGCTCTCCCCCAAACTAGTAATCATTACAGGACAAATTAGGCAGCTAACAGGTAATAATCATGGAATTAGGAAATATAAGTGATGAAGCTTAAAGCCCAGAGGACACCTTCCTTAGCTACCAGATCTAACAAAAGAGCGCAACAGGTGCAGAAATCACAGGGGGAACGGCGGAAGTCGAGAAGTTTGGAGAAAGCCCGAGGTGTTCTCACTAGCACCTGAGAAGCTTGCAATGGCGGAGGAGAACAAGCAAGGGCCTCACTCAGAAAAGTGTATCCTGACCTGCCAACGGCATTTGGACCTAAGGAAAACAGGCATCTTGAGCAAAACTAAGTGAAAGATCACTAAAAGGGACTAAATTGTTTCCATGACTAATTCTTCCTCTCATCATTATCTGTTAGTGCAACAAATTATTAAATCAAACCACAAGACCGACAAAATCACTTTAGCTTCAGATAACATGAAGTGATTGTTTAACACCGCTTTCAATGATTCATTTCTGCCAACAGTAGTGTTTTAGAATAATTAGCATGTATTTGATGCTAAACTGTGTTTAGCCAATTTATTTACGGTTATCCTAAGAAAAATTGCTATTGTTTCTGACATTAACTTTTTTATTTCCCCCTAAAATGCACTATCTTCTTACTATCCAAATACTATGGGTACATACGTTAGTGTCTTTTTCCAAGTCATAAATGATGAAAGAGTAAAATCCATAAAGATACTGGGAAAATCAGATCAGCAGCCAAAACAAGCCACACAAAGGAAGGGCTGTGGGCTACTGGATATGGAAGCATAAACATTACATGAGCACACCCATGACTGAGCAATGCACAGCCACACCTGGAGGCTGACTCTTGGACTCCATTCCCAAGTCAATCATGAAAACAGGCCTCCTAAGGCGAAGTGTAAAGATTCGATCACCCAACATCAGCTTTGATGTCAGGGACCTTTTCAGCAAACAAGCAAAAATAACTTAGATTCACGTTGCCTAAAAGTAAGATTATACTCTGTCAAATAAATCAATATATTTTGCTGGATGTTCCAGATCTCTGTTGTCATGGATAGGACCTATTTCACAGTAGGCTGGAAATAAGTAAGTTCCACAGAAACTAAACTCACCAAAAACAAATCATTGTTATATAAGGAAGACATGCACAATTATCCATATAACTGAACTTTTGGCCTATATATATCCTATCTGTATCATTAATGTAATTTTTTCCAACTTTTAAAGATTAATGAGGGATACTTGGGTGGCACAGTCCGTGAAACAGAGGACCCTTGGTTTCGGTGCAGGTCGTGATCTCAGGGTCATGAGATCATGTCCCAAGTCAAGTCCCACGATAGCCTCTACACTCAGCAGGGAGTCAGCCTGAGACTCTCTCCTGCTCTCCCTCTCCCTCTGCTCCCCCAGCTCATGCATGCTCTCTAAAATAAATAAATAAATCTTTTTTAAAATAAAAAAAAAAGGGGGGGGGGTAATGAATGCAACAGTAATATACAGAGGAGGATCAGTCCGGGATGATGGGTGGACTAGGAAGCACCAGGAATGTCTCTCCACCTAGAAGATGATGACACTGGCAGGATCTCTCTGAAAACTAGTTTTGAACTCCAGTCCAGTCAAAGGCTTGCAATTTTAGGGGAAAAGGTGGATGGTAAACTGCAAAAAAATTTTGGTCAATTTCAGCTCTTAGCTCAGTGGCAGCTACTCATGCCCCCACCCCAGCCCGCGGCAGGATGCTGTGCATGTACTCCTGGGGCGGCTCACACACAGCTTGTGGGTGCCCAGGCAGGGAAAAAAAAAAAAAAGACCCTGTCCTCCAAACTCTGGGGACCTGTGCTATGATAACTGATTACTGTTCTCATCATAGACGAACAGAAAGTAAGATTGGTAGCCATTGTGACTGCACCTTCTCCCACTGTAGTGAGCCCCATGCCCTCTGGCTGAAGTGACTTCTAGGGGATTTAAAAGGTCAGTTCCCCCATTTTCCTCCATTTTTTGCTTTTTTTCCCTTTCAGAAGCCAGACATTAAAGACTAAGACATTCAAAAATGGCTGCATTTATGAGAAAAACTGGAAAGTGACCACACATGCACAGGGAAATGCTCAGAACATACCTGAAAAGACCTTACCTTTATACCTGAGGCTGATCTTGGCACAGAGACAGCCCCCAACAAATCAACAGAAATTAACAACAACAAAAGAATAAACCCTGGAGAAGGAGGACAATCCGAGTTCCAGAGTTACCACATTTGGCTCAAGTCATGATCCGAGGGTCCGGGATCAAGCTCCGTGCTGGGCTCCCTGCTCAGTGGGGAGCCTTCTTCTCTTTTCCCTATTGCTTCCCCTGCTTGAGCGCTCTCTCTCACTCTCACTCTCATTCTGTCACCCTCTAATAAATAAAATCTTTTTAAAAATGCTCAAAAAACTAAAGAGATAGAGAAAGTCAGGAAAACAATATGTAAACAAAACGAAAATAATAAAGAGTTAAAAATCTAGAAGGAAATTTAAAAATTCTAGAGCTGAACAGTGCAACTGAAAAACTCACTAGGATTCAAAGGCATACTGGAGCAGGCAGAAGAATCAGCCAATATGAAGACAAGACATGAGAAATTCTCAAGGATAAAGAACAGAAAAATCAAAGAAAGGTGAATAGAGCCTAAGGGTCCTGTGGGAGACCATAAAGCCAACCAGTGTATAAATCATGGGGGTCCCAGAAGGAGAGAGAAAAGGGAATCAAGAAAATATTTAAATAATGGCTGAAAATTTCCCAAATTTGATTACAGGTATGAATAGAAACATTTAAGAAGCCTGGAGCACCTGGGTGGTACGGTTGGTTAAGCAGCCAACTCTTGATTTTGGCTTGGGTCATTGTCTCAGGGTCTTGAGATCAAGCCCCTTGTGGGGCTCTGTGCTCAGAACAGAGTCTACTTCTGCTCATGCTCTCCCTCTTTCTTATATAAACATAAATAAACCTTAAAAAAAAATTCAAGAAGCTCAATGGACCCTAAGTTAGATGAACTCATAAACCCACATCAAGACACATTATAATTGAACTTTGAAAAACCAAAGATAAAGAGAAAATCTTGCAAATAGCAAGAGAGAAGTAAATCATCACATACAAGGGATTCTCAAGAGACTGTCAGATTTTCATCAGAAACTGTGGAGGCCAGAGGCAGTACTGGGCTGATATATTCAAAGTGTTAAAGGAAACAAGGAAACCAAAATAAACTGTCAGCCAAGATTCCTAACAGCAAAACTTGGTTAAGACATTAAAACTGGAAATTAACACGTTTCCAGATAAACAAAAGCTGAGGCAGTCTGTGACACTAGACCTGCGCCACAGTAACTGGTAATGCCAGTGGTCCTGCAAGCCTGAAATGACAGTACCAGGAAGCCAAGTGAGTAAGGAAGGCCCTCAGTAAAGGCAAACACATGAACAATGATAAAACCTAGTATTATGGTAACTCTGGCTTGAAACTCCACATTCTGTTTTCTATATAATTTAAAAAACTAATACATTTAAAAAATTATTGGTTTATGGTTTGGGGCACAGAATGTATAAAGATATAATCCTGGGATATCGACACTTGCACCTAGGGAAACACTCATCTTCCTGTCGTTATACGTTTGCTTTACTAGAAATTTCAAATACAATTACAGATTAGATAGTCTTCTCGAACTAGTTTCTCTCAACGTGACTTGTTTTTCAGATTTTTGCATCATGATGTATGTATCAGTATTTCTTTCCATTTTACTCCTAAGTGGCATTCCACTGTAAGGATGTATCACAATTATTTACCCACTTACCATTTAATGTACATTTTAGATGTACATTTTAGATGATGACACTGGCAGGATCTCTCTGAAAACTAGTTTTGAACTAGTGTAGCACTGTGATTTTAAGTTGGATTTCCCTAGTGACTGACAATGCTGAATAACTTTTTCATGAACTTGTCATTCATATAACATCTTTAAGAAAGATCTATTTCTTTATTGGGGTGTCTAGCTTATTTTTGAACTTTAAAAATTAATTACTACAGACTCAAGCCTCTTATATACATAACTATACTTATTTATATAAATCTATATATCTCTGAATACATTCTACCATTTGCTCTACTGTTTTATAATCTCAGTAATACCCTTTGAAGTACAAAAGTCTGCATATGTTTTAAATTCTGTAATGAAAATTAAAAATATGCTTCTAAAGACTAGGGACAAAGATATATTTGCAACACAAAATTACAAATAGAATTCAAACTATATTCTCCGTATGACTCTATGTAAGGTTTATATACGCTACATGTATGTGTGTCTATCAATACACACACATACATATACACTTAGAAGGGAATACATCAAAATGTGAAAACGTGCTTACTGAAGAGTTTGTGGGATTACAGGTAAGTTTTTTTCTTCTCCTTCTTAAACCTTTTTCAGATTCTTCCTAGTGGCAAGTCAGCACCCTCTGAAAATGACTTGAATACATTTCTTGAAGATCAAACTAGTTCATTAGCTACACTCAGGACTTCAGAAATGATCAAGGTCCCAATAACATCTGAAGATAATCAAGATACAAGCACTGTATTTATCAAAAGAATAAAAAATAATACAAGGTATGATTCTGGCTTTAAAACAAAAGCTAGACACACATGTAGCTCCAAAACACCCCTGTCCCAACAGAGCTTAATGGAAATAAACTATAATGATGGAAGGTTCTTTCTACTAGTCCATTCAGTAGCTATTAACCATAGTACAAGAGGAAATATGGCTGGTGACTACACAAATGGTGGCAATGAACATGCCTGAGAAACTGAAATTTTAATTTAATTTTAATTCAAGTAAGTACACATAGCCAGTGGCTACCACACTGGTCAGCACAACTTTATGGGGGGGAAAAATCAGATTCATGGCTCTACTGCCCATTTTCTCCTCCTTCCAGTCATTCAGTAATTTACTGATATCCTATCATCTTTCATCTCTCTCTAGACATCAAATCATAACTTAAAAAAAGATCACATGTTATTTCACTAATGGGTATTTACCCAAAAGAAATGAAAATACTAATTCAAAAACCTACATAAACCCCTACATTTACGGCAGCATTATTTACAATCGCCATTTCCTTCATTTATACAAACGGAGAGAGGGGGGCAGGGGGAAGGTGAGGGAGCGAGTGAATGTTACTCAGCCACGAAAAAAGAATGGGATCTTGCCATGTGCAATAACATGGATGGACCTAGAACAGATTATGCTAAGTGAAAAAGGACAAATACCATGTGATTCACTTACGTGTAGAATCTAAAAACCAAAACAAACAGAAAGCAGAAACAGACCCACAAATACACGGAACTGATGGCTGCCACAAGGAAGGGATTCGGGGAGGGGGGATGGGCAAAATGGGTGAAGGGGAGGAAGGGAGGAGGAGGTAGAGGCTTCCAGTTACGGTAGGGTATAGCAGATGAATCACCGTCAGTGGTGCTCTAATAGTGCTACATGGTAACAGATGGGAACTACGACGACAGAGAGCATCACATAAAGTATAGAGCTGTCTGTCCAATCACCATGTTGTACACCGAAACTAAGGTACGCCGTGTGTCAACTATACTTCAATTTTTTAAAAAGTGAAAAAAAATCATACATTAAGCTTCCTATACGTTTTCTTGAGAATGAGAACAAATAAAGAATACCAATTAACTCCAAGATTTTCTGAGTAAAACCAGTTAGCCATTAAGATGTAATAGCCCAAACCCAATTTACTTTTCTTCCACCTAATTCTTCAAGGGTAACCTGAGTTTCTGATCTGTGTTCTTCAGAGATGCTCAGTCACCTGCCATCTTTTCTCTTTTTATCTTTGTTCTTCCTCTTGTGGAAAAGCAAAAAGAATGGAAAAGTTGAAGTGACACAATTTTATCAACAACATCACTCTAGCAAGTAAGAAACAGACTATACTTGCTAAAGCAGGATTATGCTGGCAAGGACATAGACATTCATAGTAAATTCTCCTGTCATTTAGAGGCATTAATGTCATGCTGACTTGGTTTTTGCTTGCCTTGCTATAAAGCATGTTTTCTCTCTCACTTACATTACTAGGAAGCTGAAAAGTATCCCTAGGGCTCACAAATAGCTAACTTAACCCGGTGTTAATTCCTTCTAGTATCTTAGAGGAGTTTCTTATACACATGTGTATTTTAACTGCTCAGATTCGACTGTAATTTTTCGCACTCTAACACTTTTTAATACTTTGTTCAAGATTAATGAAGGTATAAAACAGAAAAAATAAGTACAAATTACTTAGACATTCCATAAGGTTTCAGAACATCTTCCTACCTCTAATAATGTCCAAATTAGAAACAAAAAAAACCTTTTTGTCTGAATTTTGAAAAAATCATTTGAGGAAATAGAAACAATATCACTTTTAAACACTGTGATTGGTTGTATTCTACTTCTCCAAACACGAGATTCAAAACCAAGATGAGTCACAGCTTTCGCTAGCTATTTCCCATGCTTACTTCCCACGCCTCTTACATTATCAGTGTCTTTCTCTCACTGACGCTGTTTTATATGATCTAACATACCTTGAATTTTCATGTTCTTGAAAATGTTGTGCTCTTAATTGGAATGCCACGAACAATGATGATGCTATTGCCAATAACTGGTTTCTCTCATTCTCTGTTAACTTGTGTCCTAGGGAAATCAATCAATCAATCAATCACATACATCATGTTAATATCTAGTGCTTCTATCTTATAGAACTTTTAGTCAGTCAAATCAGTATTTTATAAAACATCTATTATGGGGTTACTATTGTACCAGGCATGCAGTGGGGGAGGAGAAGGAACAAGCTTATCTAGGATCTCGAAAACTCCAACGCCTGCAAACCAACAAATTGAAAAATTTCTAAATCATTAGATAGTCACTTCTCATACGGAGTCAGACTGTCTGTGACTTCCACGCAACTTTTCCAATCTGACCTAACACCGAATAATTCTATTCCTCTAATTCTATTCTTTCTTACACTTGCACATTACCAATCTTCAAAGATAAACCCTGCCATGACTAGTCTTATGATAATGAGTTCCAGCATAAGGCTACTCCTGATCTCAGATAAGAGGGAACTTGAGAACCTGCTGTCGCTCGTGGCCTGACGCCCAAGGCCATGACAGGCCCGCCCTGGCTGTGACTTCGGACTCCTTCTGAATGTTCATCACTTTCCCCTCTGGTTTTTCCCTTGCCGAAATCTCTGACCCAGCTGGTCCTAATGTCTGGTAATTCATGTTCCAAATGTTGTTCTAACTAGGTTAGACTCAAATCCAGCCTAACCTTTTGGACCTGAAAGCTGGTCCAAAGCAGACACGGGCCCTGACTGAATCCTGGGTTCGAGGTAAGGATTAGTCCATCATCTGGCTCTTTTACCAGAGTGAGCAATATATGGTATGTCCTACGAACTACAAATGTGACCTCTTTTGTGCCAGACGCGGTCAACAAATAAACATAAATCAGTGCCTAGGTCTCAAGTGGGCTGAACTGACGACAGCTGGACTGTTCCTTACTAATGAGTCTCCAATTCTCCAGGCTAACCACCTGGAGTTGCTTCAAAGTTCTTCACACAACATGCATTTCTCAAAACATCTCTAGTAAGAGATTAGAATTCTAACATAATCACTTTCTTTTGCACAAACAAAAAAATGGAAGGAGAGTCTTTTTTAGTTCTTTTCTAACAACAGTAACATTTACAAACATAAAGGGCTTTGTCTAGCATCAGAACCATGCGGCGAGAGGTTATGTAATCATACTATGGCTCAATACAAGATATTATTAGATTATACTTATGGTATATACTAGTATGTAATATATTAAACTTATTTTAGTTTTTAAAAAATATATGCTATTTTTGTAGGTTCCAAGGTATAATATAGACACAGTAATTTTTTAAACTTACAAAAAGTCCAAATGGGAAATTTCAACAATTTGCAATTGACATATGAAGTCCAAAAAACACAGTAATAATTTAAAAAGAAAATTTTTTCACACAGCTTTTAATTTCAAGTTTATGGGCCAATTAAATTTTTTTTTTAAATGCTAACTTAGGGCTTAGCATTTTGCCACAGAGACACCACATTTGACCTAACACTGTCACATCATTAGGTTTTTTTGTTTTCTTTTGTTTTTTTAAGATTTTATTTATTTTATTTGACAGAGACAGAGATCACAAGTAGGCAGAGAGGCAGGCAGAGACAGAGGGGGAAGCAGGCTCCCCACTGAGCAGAGGGCCCAATACGGGCTCGATCCCAGGACACCAAGACGAAGGCAGCGGCTTAATCCACTGAGCCACCCAGGCACCCCACATCATTAGTTTTCATTAGAAATCTTTTTGAGGGGCTTGCACATGGCTCAATCGGTTAAGCACTGGACTCTTGATTCAGCTCAGGTCGTGATCTCAGAGTCCTGAGATCAAACTCCACGCTGGGCAGAGACTACTTAGGATTCTCTCCCTCTGCCTCTCCTGCCTTGCATCCTCAGTCCCCCCACCACAGCTCATGTACATGTACACTCTCTCGAAGAAAAAAAAAACAAAAACAAAAACTTTTTGGTATTCACTTAAAAGATCACTTGAGGGGTACCTGGGTGGCTCAGTTGGTTAAGCAACTGTTTCAGCTCAGGTCATGATCTCAGGCTTCTGGGATCGAGCCCTGTGTTGGGCTCCCTAATTTGCAGGGAGTCTGCTTCTCCATCTCCTTCAGCCCAGCCCCCACATACATTCCTACTTTCTAATAAATAAATAAATAAATAAATAAAATCTTTTAAAAAAAATAAATAAAAGATCTCTTCAACCTCTAGGTAGTGACTAGACTCCTCAGTTTTATGTTTTATAATTAATCTTTATCTGGGATTCATTGTATTTCGTACAAATTAAGGGGTTAACATTTCATATAAATAGTGAGAGGAAAAATTCCTACATATACTAATTTCTGTTTATGAGCTCTCTATTCCTTACACTGACATATTTATTCACTTTTCTGTTTTCTGTTTTCAAGTGCTTCCATTCTCATACTTCTTATCATATTGTTTAGATAAGACTGCCTTGGCAATACCTTTAAATACACAGAGGGCCAATTTTATCATTTTTCATAATTACCTTGGCTATTTTCAGAAATGTATGAATACATATAAGCTTTTTAATCACTTAATGTAGTGGACCTTGTGAACCTAACTGAAATGACATAAAATCTCTGTATCAATTTGGGAAAGATCCGCACTCCTATACTTTTGTATCCCCAAACAATAACTCCTATGTTTTGCCAACTGCTCACATCTTACTACTACTTCTTCTTTGACAAGATTTTATAGTTTACAGAATCATACAGGTTCTATGTCTTCCCTATTAAATTTTCCCCACCATTTTACAAGATACTTCCGTTAATTTGAATAGGGCTCTTTTTTTCCATTTTCATTTCAAGCTGGCTCTTACTAACAGAGACAGACATAACTTTGCATGTTTATCTTGTTGCATTCAGACCTTGCCAAACGTGCTTTTATTCTAGAAATTTTTAGTAGTATCTTCTGGGTTTTCTAGGGACACAATTATATATAGAAAAAGAAAATTTCTTTTTTTTTTTAATTAAAAAAAAAGATTTTATTTATTTATTGACAGAGAGACAGGGAGGGAGAAACAGGCCTCCTGCTGAACGGGGAGCCAAATGAGGGGCTCGATCCCAGGACCCCCAAATAATGACCTGAGCTAAGGCAGATGCTTAATGACTGAGCTGCCCAAGCACCTCCCCAAAATTTCTTCTTTTTACAATATTTAAACCAACTTTTTTTTTTTTTTTTTTTTACTTCTTACCCTCTAAAACAATGATTGATAATAATGGTCCTTTTACATAATTCATTTGTTCCTGACTTTAAGGGAAATTTTTACAGCATTTCCTTTAAAATTATGTTTGTTACTAGTTTTCATTAAAACTTCATTGGTTTTTTAACTGGTTTTTAGTCAAATTTAGTTTAATTTTGATTTCAGAGTGTGTTTTAATTAGAAAAGGCGACTGATTGTTTAACAAATACCTTTCTAGCATTTATTACTTTTTTGGTAAGCCAGCAGTATTTTATTCTAATTGCAAGGGATACCATTATCAAGGTTAAGGTTTTCTTTTTAACTTGGGGTACCATATGTATTGTATGCATACAATACATTATGCATACAATAATTTTGAGGTACCATTTGCAAGGTACCAGTTGCTATTAAATGGGTCCATTTTAAACATGCAATTCAAGAGTTTTGACAAATGTGTGTGCCCATAGAAACACCACAACCATCTACTTAGAAGTTTCCCCTACTCCCAAATGTTCCCTTGAGTCTCTCCAATCAAGACCTCTACACCTGCTTTCCCTCCCTGGCCTCATGCAACTAAATGCTTTTCTAGTTTCATATAAATGGACTCTTCTCTATCTGGCTTCTTTTGAAAAAAATATTTTTGAGATTCACTGATGTTTTGTAATGAATCAGCAGTTTCTAACATTTTTACATTGAGAAGTAGTCCTTGGCCTGAATATACTGCAATTTGTGTAGCCATACATGCCCTGAGGGATTTTAAAGTAAGGGCGAAGATGTGATTTGGTTCTGTAAGTGAACTCTGGCTGCTGAGTGAAGATGAACTAGAAAGTGCACTAGTGGCAGGAAGGAGGCCAAGTGAGAAGGCTGTTCGGAGTCCAGGCAAGAGGGCAGCAGCTCGGGCTGGGGTGGCGTTCTACTCTGGTGCTGAATGGAGATGTGCCTGCATTGAATTCCCAGCTTTACGTGATCAGCCACAGCAGACACATTGCACTGACATTTGTAGCAGGTTCGCATCTGGAAAAACCTGCGAAGTTTCAGTGAGGGGGGTTGAGAACACCTGCTGCCTATTAACTCCCAGCAATGAAAACCCCACACAGGGCAAGTCTTTCTGCTGACCGAGGAATCCTAAGCACCTAGAACTTCAGAATGTAGACAAAGTGTGTTTAAATACTTCTTGATTCCTCCTATCCCTTTGTCAAGTGTGAAGGTCACAAGAGAACACTGAAATCTGACACCTGCCTTTCACCTCTGCCAATCCTGGTGAAGATTCACAAGCATGAACAGTGAGGCGGCAGAAACATGGAGAACCTCCAGTATGGCACACAGGACAGACACCGCCTCACACTCTAGTGGCAGATGTCTTCAACGGCAGCAAGTCCCTCCCACTTAAAAGTTAGAACCCTAGGCTGAGAGGAGCTCTAAGACTTAGTTTCTCAAATCCATCTTTTGAAAACTTCAAGAGCATTAAAGCTTGAAATCTCTACTGCATTCTCTGGTGATGACCGGTTGGAAAAAGGTGCAGCTCCTAATTTAAAAAGCCTTGGTCTTTTTTTTTTTTTTTTTTTTAAGATTTTATTTATTTATCAGAGAGAGGGCGAGAGAGCAAGCACAGGCAGACAATGGCAGGCAGAGGCAGAGGGAGAAGCAGGCTCCCTGCCAAGCAAGGAGCCTGATGCGAAACTCGATCCCAGGACACTCAGATCATGACCTGAGCCGAAGGCAGCTGCTTAACCAACTGAGCTACCCAGGCGTCCCAAGCCTTGGTCTTTTTTAAACAGTTTCCAGTATCCGGAGACCCGAGACCACCACCTTTAACCTAATGGATTAAGTACATACTAGCGAAAGAAAGAAGAAATTCCTCCTCACATTTGTCCTCATCTTCTTAGCCTTTGTGGGGATTGGGGAATAGGTGTGTGTGGGGGATTTCAAACAAGAGCCCCAAACTCCAAATAATGTCTAGGTTCTCCCAGCCTTACTCATTAAGTTGGTGGTTACCACGTGGAGGTCAAATCACAGAGCAGCACCTCCAAGGTCTGTGACATACCTCTGTAAACCTCGTGCCGTTATCAGTCCCTGTTCATGACCCAGTTTCTAAGAAGCCTGATCTGTGTTCTCTTAAGTGGCTTTAGTTCTGTCACCTATTTTTAAACAGTCATCTGGTGCCTCCCTTCCCATCCAGTGTTGGCTTAAATGATCATGACAGACATCCTGATCCTGAGCCGTGCATGTCCTCTCTTTGTGGGATGTGGCTTCGCTGGCCGTTTGCTCCATGCGTAGGCTTCATGTGTTGGCGGATCCGCAGTAATCTCCCGATGGTTGGTTAGGTTTCTCAGAGAAGGATACTCTACCATGGGGACTGAGGGTATGTGCCTGCCTGCCAGTATGTTGGGAACCACGTGGGGAATGATGGTTGAGAGAGGGGTCATCACCACATTCAGTATGTCCACACGGACTCAATCCTCTGTCCAAACGTGCTAGGTGTCCCTGGGTAGAGGAAATCTTATTCTCTATGGATAAAAAAATCTCAAAGCTTTTTCCGGGGGGGTGGGGGGTGGAGAGAAGAGCCACCCTCCTCTGAAGAGTTAGAGAGGAAATATGGAGAAAATCTTCCACAGATTTTAGACAAGAGTCTTGCCTATAGGAATTCCCCAAGGTATCTGAAATTAATAGTGGCTAAGACTTCTGCAGGGTTCCATGGTGATAATGAGCTATTTCCCAGTTCTTCACATTGTCAGCTTAGGATTCAACTTTCTTAAGTTGCTAAGTAAGTTAAGAATCATCTTTTGGCTCTTCATTTTCCAGAATGCTATCTCCTCTTTGTCCTTATGGGCTTGCATTTTTAAAAGACTAAATTCAAAGGTGCCTGGTTGGCTCAGTGGGGCATGTGATTCCTGATCTTAGGGTCAAGAGTTCGAGTCCCATGTTGGATGGGGAGCCTACTTAAAATTAAATAAATAATAAAAACAATAAATAATAAAGCCAAGTCAGTGGTTGGGAGAAATGTCTATGTATTTTCAGATTTATTTATTTATTTTTGCGAGAGAGAGACAGAGAAGGAGAGCATGGGGGGAGGGAGGGAAGGGCAGAAGACGACTCCCGACCAAGCGGGGAGTCTGATGTGGGACTTGATCCCAGGACCTAGGGATCATGACCTAAGCCAAAAGCAGAGGCTTAACTGACTGAACCCAGGAGCTTTTTTTTTTTTTTTTTTTTTTTTTAAATTTATTTGTCAGAGAAAGAGAGCACAAACAGGAGGAGCAGCAGGCAGTGGGAGAAGCAGGCTCCCTGCTGAGCAAGGAGCCCAAGGCAGGACTCAATTCCAGAACCCTGAGATCATAACCTGAGCCAAACAGAGACTCTTAACCACTGAGCCACACAGGCATCCTGTCATCTTTAACTCAAATTGGTTAAAGCACTTTCTTCAGGTATTTCCCCCAAAAGGGTATATATAATGATTTATTTCTGAATCTTTATTTTAAAATCTCTTTTCATAACTAAGAAACAAAGGATATATTAGTTGGGTATAGCACTCTTCAGTCAAGTTCTTTCTAATGAAGTAGATGTCTTAAGATTTTCTCATTTCCAGTTTATAGGATCTAAAGATGATTTCAGTCTACATTCTCCGCATATGACTTGGTATTTCTTTTTTCTTTCTAGAAACTTCAAAAATGTTTTGTTCTAGGTATGCCTTTAAGAGCTACTTTTTATCATTAGTCTTATCTGAAACTCAGCAAATCTTTCCAGTGACACCTCAAGGTTTTCTCAAGAACAGTGGAAAAAAGAAAGAAAGAAAGAAAGAGAGAAAGAAATCTCCCCTATTACTTCTTTTTAAATTCACCTTCCTTTATTTGTCCATTTTCTCTTCATGAAACTATTACGTACGTACAAAATCTCCTGGGTCTGCCCGCCACATCTCTGATTTCACACATTCTTTCCTTCTCTATACCTTTTTACTACATATTTTGAGAAACTTCCACTTATTTCTTAGGGTCACTAATTTAGTTCTTAGAAGTGCCCATCCCATCTTTTGTTTTGCTGAAACTTCTAAAAGTGACAGTTCTTAGTTTATTAAAGTCCTCCTCTAATTTAATGTCCTTAATTAACTGTTCTTACTATTTTTCAGTAAGCTCAGTCATTTGACTCCCTTCGGAGTTCTAAAACACCTCCCGTTCTCAGGGGTTCCTCCAGGTCTTCCACTCGACAGATCCTTTGCCTTTGTCCTAATGGCTGTTTGCCAAAGGATTAGGCACCGGTTTGCTGGTAAATGATTGCCAACCAAGCTGGGTATGAAGGGGAAGGAAACACACCAGCCTACCGCATTTGCCAGTTTCCTTGTGGTAAGTACTTTCTCCGAGGCTGATTTCAAACTACCAGCGTCTCATGAGAAAAGACAGACGAGGCAGAGATGAGCAGCAGCGACCTCACCCAGTCCTTGAAGAGGAGCTACAATGGTCTCCGCGCTACCTCATCCTCCTTGAACTCATCCTTGATTCCCTCCATGCTCCAGACTCTCTGCTTCTATCTTCACTTAGCACTTATTCTGTCCTGTAGTTAGTTCTTTATGTATGTTCTTCTCTTGTGCTGTAAGCTCCTTAAGTGCAAGGAAAATACGTTGTTTTTCAATTTCTTCGAGAGCCGACACCAATTATTTGTTGATTGATTTTAATGGCTGAATTCTTTTTTTTTAATATATTTTATTTATTTATTTATTTGACAGAGATCGTAAGTAGGCAGAGAGGTAGGCAGAGAGAGAGAGAGTGAGAGAGAGAGGGGGAAGCAGGCTCCCTGCCGAGCAGAGAGCCCGCTGTGGGACTCAATCCCAGGACCCTGAGATCACGATCTGAGCCAAAGGCAGAGGCTTAACCCACTGAGCCACCAAGGTACCCATAATGACTGAATTCTCAAAAACAACACACCTGTCCAAGTTTCAGAGTACCACTATCACAAGCTAGACCCTAAGACATGAGCTTTTACTGCCCACCTGCCTGGGCTCACCAACCTCTGGTCCAAAGTTTTCTTACACTCTTCTTTCCAGTTTCTCTCAGCCAAAAGACCCTCCAGGCATAATATCCTGCAAAACTGAAACTCACTGATTTCGTTACACCACTTCTGAAGGCACAGAAATACAGAACTAAATTTAACGGCAAAGAAAGAAGTATAATTAATGGTATATTACTTGTGTTGAATCAGATTTTCCCTAAAGATATGCAACTTTCCAGAAGAGAAAAATAATTCTGCTCATTTCCTTTGATAGGGCTAGAGCTTAAACTGTAGCAAGGGAGCAGAGAAAGGAGTCTAAAATGTTCAGTCCAGGCCAATTGAAATGATAGTTCTTGAAACATTTTCTTCCTCATCTTCCCTTAACTCCAAAATCAAAATATCATCCTCCCCATTTTCATTTATTTTCCAGAATCCAAGAACAATATTTTTTCAACCTCAGAACCTAGTAAGTATATATGAAGAATACATTCCTGTGTATCCTATGTTTTAGTTTTAAGCAGAGTCATTCCAAAGGTCAGTATTAGAACCTTTAGTAACACTGTCCTAGTCTACAAATAAATTGGGATAATAAACATATATAACAGAAAATTTTAACGCAGTCATAAAAACAGGCACTTGCCTGTGAACAGTGCCTAGGATAGCTGGACAGATGGGAAGCAGACGGGTAATCCCAAAGGGGCAAAATGACCTGGCCTCAAACATATGGAGAAGATCCTGGATTAACTTCAGTGGCCACTTCCTGCTGTCTCTTTCAGGCACGTATATCAAACAATCAAAGACGATACAGTTCAATGTATCAAATACCTGCTCTAGGGAAAAACAAGGAGAGGCAAATAGAGTGATATAAAGAACAAGAGATAGCAGCCACTCAGAGAAGAACGGACATGAAAATAATATGATGGGAGACAGTAAGACATCCACGTTAAAAATTCCAGAGTTAGGTGGGTATTTCTGAAGTGCTTACAGGCAGCAACAACATAGAGCATACTCTAAAAACCTGTCATGATTTAGGATTTTGAATCCTAGCGGAACTGAAGGAATACCGAAATAGGAAGTGGAAACTCTAAGTTCAGTTACTGGCTTTATTATATTACTGGCCATGTTGCCTTCTCAATCTCTCTGAGCTTTGGTTTCTTCACATGTAAAATAAAGGCAGAGATTAAATAATGGTCCTTCTAACAACTTATAATGATTTTTAAAACTGTGTTCCTATCTCGTACGAGCATTAAGAGAATTACAGCGTCCGTGCTGGTAACGCCCTATCAAAACAAAAATGTAAGATACTAAGTTTATCCTGGAAAATAGCAATATTAGGTTTTTAAGTAGAATTCTGAGTTTTCTTAAGAACATGGAACATTTTGTACTACTGCCAAATGTACAATATATAGTAATCTATATATTTAGAATTTAGAAATTCTAAATGCTTCATTTTCTTCTCCACAGTAATGAGACCTAACACCAGATATGTGTAATACAGACATTCGCATAAATATATGTATGCATATATATGTTTGTTCTAAAAGTTCTCGAAGTGTTCCCTGGTTGTCTCCTTCTGCCCACTGTTTTATAACACATCACCTTCACGGATGCATGAGCCAGGAAGACATAAAAGCATACAGATGGGGGCGCCTGTGAGGCTCACTTGTTAGGCGTCTGCCTTCATCTCAGGTCATGATCCTGGGGTCCTAGGATCAAGCCCCGCATTAGGATCCCTGCTTGCCGGGAAGCCTGCTGCTCCTCCCACTCTCCCCGCTGTGTTCCCTCTCTCACTGTGTCTTTCTCTGTCAAATAAATAAAACCTTTAAAAATATATACTTAAAAAATAAAGCATACAGAAATCCGGAGTCTACGTTGCAACTTATTGTAACTTTTAAGTAAAACTTTAGAAAGGACAAGAGGCCAGAATGTTAGGATCAAAACAGAACACACTGGTAATCTAGATGCATGTGCAGTTAAAAATACCCAATGTCATCCCTTCTCATCCATACTATCAATAAGATTTTTAACCATAATTCATTAAATATTTACTTAGTAACTATTATGTTGGAATTGCCAGATGTACACTTAAAAGCAATAACATAAGTGGTTCCTGACTTCAGGAACCAGCAGTAGACATCTGAATGAACTAACCACACAAGTGTAAAATTGTGTAGTTCATGTTAGGGTTATATTTGTAAAAATTCAAAAGTTCAGGACAAAGAACATATTATTCATTAGTTTTTTTCTTTCAAGGTCCCAAATAAAAATCATTTTTAATTTCCCTTGATACTAAAGATAAAACTCTCTGACACTGAAGTTTTAAAAGAACATTCAAACCAGTAACGCTGTCCTATAAAATCTAAGCTAAGAAACTGCTTTGTAAATGTTTTCAAAAGCCTAATACATAAAGCGGACCTGAATTTATACACAGAGCCTAATATGACTGACTGATCTCACACACTGAAGCACTCTAAATGGATATAAATAACACTTGTCATTTGTGAAAGAAAAATCTCATCCTCATATATCCCCAAATTCATCGGAAACATATGTACATACTTCTGACTTCTACCTGAATAACATTACTATTATGTCACACAGAAGACCTGCTGGTTTCTTTATCTCACATATTAACCACGTTTTTAATGCTCACTAATGGGATTTCTCTCTCTCTCACTTGAGCAATTTTTTTTTTACCACTGGAAACACGTACTGGTAACTCTACAGTGCTAAATTTCACATTCCCATCATTACTTTATTAAAAGCTTCATTTTATGAATAAAAACAATAATCTTGGGGCACCTGGGTGGTTCAGTGGGTTAGAGCCTCTGCCTTCGGCTCGGGTTGTGATCCCGGGGTCCTGGGACCGATCCCGCATCAGGCTCTCTGCTCGGCAGGGGTCCTGCTTCCCCCTCTCCCTCTGCCTGCCTCTCTGCCTACTTGTGATCTCTTTCTCTCTGTCAAATAAATAAATAAAACCTTTAAAAGAAAAACAACACAATAATCTTCCTAAACATCTTCATTTCCATTAAATAGCATGCAGTATTCTGAAATTTTTGGTGCTAATTTTCGTAAAGTTTTAATCATTAGAGTTCCTGCATATCCCCATATAATGGAGCAGCAGGGAATACAAATTTGAATTGGCGTTCAGAAACCAGAAGATCAGGTAGGCTAATGCTCTGTCTACATGTTTAGTTTCAACACTGGACTCATACCACATTGTATATAGCTGAATTCCTCACTCAACAAAACGATGGATTCTTGCACATTCATGAGTCACTCATGAATACTCAAAATCACGAATGTCAACAGTCTAGGATACTCTATGTTAATAAATCAAGTACAGTATGGGCTAAAAGCCTTAATTCCAAAATAGAAAAATTATGCATGATAATAAGGTATAAAAGTAATAACTTTAATACAGTAAAATACTTCAGTGCATACAAACCTTTAAAGCCATCGGGATATACATCAGAGAGAAATTTAGTGTTGATGTCTCCTTCTATAAAGCGTGAGTTGATTATCACCTCTCGGAGTAATGCAATATTATGTGTAACACCTAAAAATAAAACGGTATCAGATCGGATTAGAGAACAAGTCAGTTAAAAGTCTCTTCCCATCTACAGCAATTTATCATCTGTGTCTTATGACCAAGCAAAAACCAGACAAGACTATTCATCTCCTTGACTTCAGGTAACAACAAAAAATGTCTGAAGCTATGGTAGCAATAAAACACCAAAAGCAAACTTCAGAAGTTTATGCTGCCAAGTCAATTCAGGAGGGAAATTAATGTCTTTTCAGTAAACAGTGAAAAAATTGAAACAACTAGATATGCATATGGGGAAAAAAGAAAAACCCTAACTCAGACCATATACCAAAATTAACTCAAACTGACCACCAATCAAATGTAAAACCTAAAACTGTAAGACTTACAGAAAAATACAGGAGAAAATTCTGATTATCTTGAGGTAGGCAACTGATTCTCGGGTAGTACACAAAAACCATGAGCCACAAAAAAAGAAAGTATATTTTATCAAAAGTTGAAAAAGTCTGCTTCAAGGAATACAGTTAAGCAAATGAAATGGCAAGCCACAGACTGACAGAAAATGTTCAAAACACAAACATCAGACAAAAAGCTTGCATCTGGAATATATAAAAATGTTTAAAAGATCGTAAGATGACAGGGATAACAATGGGGAAAGGATCTGAAGGGACATTTCACAAAAGAAGATACACAAATGAAAAGTTGTCGCACATCACCATCATCAAAGAAATACAATGAGATGTCCCAAACACCAAATTTAAGTGGCTACAAGACAGAAATAGCGTATGTGTCAGTGAGGATGTGGGACAACAGAAGTGTCACACACCGTGGTGGGGATATAAACGGCACAAATACTTTGGAACTGTTGGGAAGTTCTTAGAAAGTTAAACACATACTCACACATATGATTCAGACTAGTATCTCCTGAATATTTGCCCAAGGTAATAAAAATATATATCTATACAAACAGTTACACACAAGATTATTAGCTTCATTTACAATTGTCAAAACTGGAAACCGTCTAAATGTCTGTCGCTAGGATGAATGAATTAGCAAAATGTGATTTATCCATTCAATGGAATTCTATTTAGCAATAAAAGGAAATGAATTACTAAAATTCGCAAGGATGAGGGCACCTTTTGTGGCTCAGTGGGTTAAGCCTCGCCTTCAGCTCAGGTCATGATCTCAGGGTCCTGGGATCGAGCTCCCCATCAGGCTCTCAGCTCAGCAGGGAGCCTGCTTCCCCACCCCCCACTGCCACTCTGTCTAATTGTGATTTGTCAATTAAATAAATAAAATCTTTTTTAAAAGTTTTATAAAATACACAAACTAATTATGCTGAATTTAACAAGGCTACTGTAGGAGTCTGTTAATGTAAAATTTCAGAAAAGGTCTCAACAACCTACAGTGACAGAAAGCACATCACCTGGTTGCACTGGGACAGGGATAGAAAGACGGTGGATTGAAAAGGCAATGAAGAAACTTCTGGAGGTGATAGAAATATTCAGTAGCTTGACTGTGGTGATGGCTTCACAGGTGGACACATGTCAAAACTCATTAATCTGACCACACTACATTACAGAAGTCCACTATGTCAAGTATACTTCCGTCCGCAGTAGAAGAGGAGAAAGAGAGAAAGAAAAGAAAGGGGAGGGAAAGGGAGAGAAGCTTGTGACCCAACAGGAAACTCAAACACTGAGCCTAGTACACAAGGAGTCCTACAAAGTTCAGTTGGTTGTGGTAGCTGTGGTAACTGTGGTAAGTTGTGGTAATTGCCACAAGAAGCATTCGAAGGGCATCAGGGAAGTTCTGTGAGACAGAAGGACTTCAGGAAGGGAGTATCTGATTTTGGTCACACACATTACAAAGATGTAAAGAGGAATAAAAAGGGAGGATGGATCTTGTCAAACCCAGGGGAAGCAGGAATTCGCTCAGGCTTCCACAAGAGGAGCAGGACTGGAGCGTGAGGTTTGCTAATTCCTTCCACCCTCTCCACCCCACTTCCTTACCATCCTCATCTGCACGGTTCTGCTGCAAAACCAACCTCAAAAGCCCGATTCTCATCTTTCTATTCAATCTAACAGAGTGCTCACTTTCATGAAAATAATTCCAAAGGAAGCAAAGAATCAGACCATCAAGCCCATGCACCAGATCTACCCCTGACCTTGGGTAAGCTACTTCACCTCTCAAAGATTCAGTTTCCTCATCTGTAAAATGCTGGTCACAACAGAAGCTATCTGGCTTTATCATCATGAGGTCTGAAGGACATGATGCTTGAGGCACTACCAGCCGCCGGCGCTGGCACATTAATGTTGAGCTCATTGTCATCCTGTCATGCGGACGGCCGCAGCGCAGAAGAGAACGTGCAGGACAGACACATCCCACGGCAGCCCCGCCGCACCCAGAGCCTCTGCGACGACCTCCCTCCCGAACTTCCGGTTTCACACCCGGCATGGGTCCCATTCCTCCAAGTTTACAACTCTTTATTGACAGGACACCGCCATCCTAATAAGCAGCAGTCAGAAAATTCAGCCTGCAAACCCACCCCCCCCATGTTTAGAAATCAAGTGTTTCTGGAATACAGCAATGTTCACAGCTGACGTTATGCGCCACAAGAGTCAAGCAGTTATAACAGCGACCGTGTGACCCACAAAGTCGAAGCTGTTAACTACTAACTGTCTGGCCGTTCCTGCAAAAGGGTTGCTCCCATTTGCTATAAGGTTTTCAGTAATGTTGATACTCTGAGCGAATTAATTATTACCTATCAACACTGACTCTGTGGCTACTGCCCATATGCAATGAGGCATCACAGGGAAGACAGTGTGAGCCAACACTGAGCAACAGTATGGCGCCCGCTTTGGGGAACTTTCCGTAACGAGTCACAGAATAAGAAAATGGCAAGCAGAAGAGAGATTTAAAGGTAAGAACATCATGATTCAGAGAGACTGAATCATTTATCTCAAGTTTAATAAAACAGAAATTACAACAGCAGTATATGTTGAAAACTATGGCAGCCCGTGGGGTTCGCCTAAAAGGTCCTCTTCATTTTTTCCACAGTAACAGAGCCTTAGGAGAACAAAAGGACCCCATCTGTCTTACAGCTGGACCTGACAAACTAATTCCTAGAGGAGGGGCGGAAAGGTAGAGCAAAGCATCCAATTCCAGCCCTGCTTACTTGAAAAGAATTGCTTGGGCTTCCTTTCCTGCCTTCTCCTACGGGCTTCCTGATACAGCAACGCCACTCTGGAAATGAAGGTGAAACACAGGAACACAACAGGGGTGTGGAGGGGGCAGGGGTGTATCTCCTGGAATGATTACAGAACACAAACCTGCCCCCTCAGCACAGACCAGGCTAGAAAGTTAAATAAGAAGTAAATAATTTTCGGGGTGCCGGAGTGGCTCTGGCAATTAAGCATCTGACTCTTAATTTCGGCCCAGGTCGTATCTCAGGGTTGTGAGATGGAGCCCCATGTTGGACCCACCTTGAGATTCTCTCTCCCTCTCTCACTGCCCCCTCACCCCCCTCAAAAAAAAAGTAAATAATTTTCTATCTTATTTATACCACTGTATTTAAAAATCTTTGTTACAGCACGTTAACCTGAATCTAATGTATACATATGGGGGGAGAAGGGCACACCTTTCAATTTGATTTCCTCTCTCTGAGCCAACCAACTTAATACATCCAACTAGGCATTGCTCTAGGCATCTCTGCACGCTAGACCATGCAGGCTAGCAACCACGTGCAAAACTGAGTATCTCCATTCCTGCCTCAGGATACCCTAGGACTAAAAGTTCTAAAAAAAAAAACAACCTGGTGGGTTAAGCCTCTGCCTTTGGCTCAGGTCATGATCTCAGGGTCCTGGGATTGAGCCCCGCATCCGGCTCTCTGCTCAGTGGGGAGCCTGCTTCCCCCTCTCTCTCTGCCTGCCTCTCTGCCTACTAGAGATCTCTGTCAAATAAATAAATAAAATCTTAAAAAAAAAAGTCTGTAATCTACTCAAACTGCCTCAAAACATTTAGAGAAAGTTCCAAATTAAAATATTAATGCCCCTCCCATAGCTAAACCTTCATGGAAGAAGTTATTAGCTACAGACAACGATCTAGTAAGTACCATTCAAAGGACACGCCCTGGACAAAGGCGCAGTTATCCCAGCCTTGCTCCGTGGGTAATGACTTAGACAGTTTTTGACAACTAACAGTCAGAAGTCTGTTGTGATTATGTATATTTTTATGAGGAAAGTATTGGAAGGTATAAAAAACTTCTGATGACACAAATATAACTAACAAATCATTGCAAAAATGTGACATCTGCCTATATTACAGGTGATATTTGGGTAAATGAAAATGATGTGCTAGGTGTGCTTAGAAAGACGAACTCAGTAAGCAAAAATTTAAAATAAAAGACTCCTATGAAAGGGAATGGAATCCTTTTGCTGTATGTTTTACAAATAGACAAAACTAAAGCACTTTTGAAGAAGAAAAGGGTACGGCTCACCAGAGAGATTTCTATGCACTGGCAACAACAGATGTGGCCTTCCAGGAAGAGGAAAGTAGGAGAGACTTAAGGCAAATCTTCCTGGCTGGGAGACGAAATAGAGAAAGACACAGGAGGACACAAAAGCAGGTAATAAATATCAAGAAGAAACTTAAAATACTTAAGAATTCTCACTGTTGTTAGGGCGCCCGTATGGCTCAGTCAGTGGACTGCAGGACTCTCGGTTTCGGCTCAGGTCAGCTCAGGGTCCTGGGACGGAGCCCTACAGAGGCTGCCTGCTCAGGCCTCTGAGTCTGCATGAGGTTCTCTCCCTCTCCCTCCCTTCTGCCCTTGCCCTGCTCTCGAGTGCACACATAGGTGCTTGTTCTCTCTCTAAAATAAATAAAATCTAAAAAAAAAAAGAAGAATTCTTACTGTTGTCCAAAGCAAATGGAAAGCACCAGGTATTTCTGTGGGGAGAACTGAAGGAAGTACACGATGGCCAAGAGTGTGAGCAAAGGAAAGAGGGTGTATGTGGAAGCGCAACAGCGCCGTGCTGGCCGAACAGCCGTGCAACACTTCTACGTCTCTTAAGGGCAACCAGAACGGGTGAAGCAGGGCAGGTACAACCAGGTCTGAGCGCCAGGAATCATGCAGACTGCTACTGGGAAGGACACGGGGGAGGGGTGGGGAGTGAGGATGGGAAAAACCATTAGCGGACAACCGCAGCAGACTCGCTGAAAACCGGCAAGGCCCCCCATCCCCCCCGCCACACCCTCAGCACCCGGCAAGGGTGGAAGCAACACCGACAGAGAAAAGCAACTGGGTCTGAAAGAGATTGAGCAGGCTGAGAGGGTGTGGCGACGCAGCGGATAAAGAATGAGGGAGACGGGGTGCCTGGCACATGTGACCCCCGATCTCAGAGTTTCAAGCACGAGCCCCATGTTGGAAGTAGAGAGGTTGCTTAAAAACAGAATCTTGTGCGACGCCTCGGTGGCTCTGATGGTTAAGCATCTGCCTTCAACTTGTGATCCCACGGTGCTGGGATCGAGTCCCGCATCAGGATCCTTGCTCAGTGGGGAGCCTGCTTCTCCCTCTGCCTCTGCCTGCTTGTGCTCTCTCTCTCTCATTCTCGCTCTCTCACAAATAAATAAAATCATTTTAAAAAATAATAAAATAAAATCTTGTATTTAAAAAAAAAATGAATGGGAGTGATGAGTCACTTCTGGCTCTGGCGCGCTACACGATAGAAACCACCACTTCATAGAAAAGAAACAAGTTGAGAGGAAAACATCGGATTCACTGTGAACAAGTTAAACTGGAGAAGCTTGGGAGAGGAGACTGATGGTGTCCAAGGGTTCAGAGATCAGAAGAGAAGGCCAATTAGGACGCAGAGCCACCCGGAAAACAAAGAAGACAAAGCCAGCAGTGTGTAACTTACTCCTGCACCATAACTGAAGTTTTGGAAAAAAATATGATATTAAAGAAGGAGCTGGAAAGGATGAAAATTAGAAGATCAGGGTGCAGCTGGATTTTATTTCCCAAAAAAAGTGTTCTTATGTGCAAATTAAAATTTCAGAATGTTTCCATTTGTTAGTTTATGTGTAAATAGTAATTAACATAGAAGGGCAATGCAAACTCCCAGGCTTTTTGACCTTCAGTTAAATAAAAAATAATACTGCTTGGACTCATATTTTGTATCTGACTTTACAAGCTCTCCTGTGACAGCCTAGTGACAGTATAAATTTTCTTGCTCCTCTGTGAGGTCGATGCCAAAGTAGCTGGCATCAGACTGTCTTCAGGAAACCCCAACATGGATTTCAGAAATAATGATGATCTGAACAATAAGATTGCTTTCTGACACCCAGGGATCAATTTGTGACTGAAGACATCAAAAAATTAAAATGTATGCGGTTTTCCAGGATAAATGGTACGTTGCACTTTTATTCCACATTCAAAGTTGAAAAATAAGTGATTTTTGAAAACATTAAGTCAAAGTTATTATAAGCAAATATTAATTTACATTTTGGATATCAAAGAGCAGAGCCATTCAAGCACACAAATGAAGCCCAGACTTTCAAAAATCTTTCTACTTGAATAGTAAATAGAGCATGAAAACAGACTTTTATCTTGCTAAAAGAGGCTTCAGGAATAAAATTACTACACAAAAGCACTTTCTCTTTAAATGTTCTCTGAATAAAATATTACCGATTACTATGCAAAACCCACTCATTATCTGTTTCTCTTTCCGAAGGACAAGAAGATGAAACAGTGGCTAATGGCAGACAACCAAAATCTAGGTGCCTCCACTGACTCCAAAGACTACTGTACAGTAATTAGTTCTAAAGCCAAATGGGGGACTAATCAAAAAACTGTTTTCTTTTCCTAAAAGCTCAAGAGAGCAGATAGATGGGGAAAAAAATCATGGAACTGTTAAGAGACAGCCCACACATCTGAAAGTTATCATTTGTACGGAGCTTACTTTATTTCCTTGTCCCAGGAAAGACAGTACTCTTTAAACCGATCCTTGTTCAAACATGAAGTCGGTCACAGAGGTACTCTGAGACACAGTTTATAACTTCAACGGTATTATTAATCACATACTCATAAAAATTATGGCTCTGAGTTTTAGACAGGGAATTCAAAATGACCCCTGCCAAAGTTCACAGGGTCCCATCTGTATGGGAAATCACGACCAGGCCCACAGAAGAGAGGACCCCGAGGAGCCGCTTTCTCCCGACTGCCTGCTGTTTCCAAAACACTGGCCAGACATTAGCTGCACACAGGGCCAGGATCAAACGGAGGCCAAAAGCCACTGCTTATTTCATGGGGACTCAGAAATTAACTTTAACCAAATTACATTTCTGCTCTCAAGATTTTTTATGTTAACAAAAGCTCACAATCAACTTAGGAGAAAAAATATTATTTGAACAACTAAGTGGTTAGCCAACAAGACAGCAAGCTGTCCATCCTTTCCTGTCCTCTACAAAACAATTTCTTCAAGCCCTCTAGCCGTTAGAATTCATCAGATGAATCATACAGAATCACAAACGCATCTGTGTGAAATTCCTTAGCTTTGTGGGGAGGGGGCACATGCTCCTCTTCATCTATCTTTTTAACTTTTTAAAAAAATATAATTGCAGAATATAAAAAAATTCACAAAAATAGTATGAAGTATTACTGTATATCCTTCACCCAGATTCACCAATTGCAACATCTGTTAACACATTTGTTTTATCATTCATTTTTTCCCTCTTTACACACACACACACGCATGCACGCACGCACGTACACTTCTTTTCCCTAAACATGTGGGGAGAAGTCAAAAACAGGATGTACTTTACCTCTAGGTACTTCAGTATTTCCTAAAACCAAGGTAAGTCTCTCATGTAATCACAGTACAATGACCAGATCTGAAAATTAACATTGATAACAGTATCATTATCTAATCTGCAAACCTTACTCAAATTTCAGTAACTGTCTCATTTATGACCTTTACTACAAAACACAGACTTTTTTTTTCCTGGTTCAGGATCTAATCCTGCGTTTAGTGTCATGTATCCTTGGTTTCCTTTGATCTAGATAAGGTTGATCCACTTTTGTATTTCTTGACCTTGACACTTCTGAAGAGTGCAATCCCTTTATTTCACACACTGTCTTCCAATTTGGTCTGTCTGCTGCTTCTTCATGATTATATCCAAGTTATACATTTTGGGGAGAACATCACAGAAACGATGTGCTATTTTCAGTGCATCATAACCTCAAGAGGCACGTGATGTTGCTATATCCCATGACCAGTGATACTAATTGTGACCATTTGGGTAAAATGCTAGGTCTGTACATTTTTAAGATATTTTATTTCCCACTATAATTAATTAGTATCTCCTGTGGATATACTATGAAACTATGCAAATACCTGTTGCTCATATTTTCACCCACTAATTTTACCATCTGTCATTGATGATTCTTACCTAAACAATTTGGCACAAGTAGGTATTTTTCTACACTAATTAAAAATCTAGTGTAGAAAAGAACTGTGCCTCTTCTTCCCACTTTTAGCTTTCTTACCTATTTATGCCAGTATGACAATGGGCTTTAACCCATTGGTAACATTATTTATTTTGTTACTGAAGTTTTGCCAGACTGGCCAGTGGGAACCCCTGAGAGCTGGCTCCTGTGTCTTTCTGACATATCATCATCGTTGAGCACTTGATTGCTTTCTCATACAAGATGCTTCAGGCTCATCGTAACACTCCTCCAGAAATCAGCCATTTTACCATGGAGCGCTGGTTCCATTTATGAGACAATGGTATTGGAAAGAAAGGATCTGGGTTCTTGGCATGCTCATTGCTATGGGTGTCAATGCTTCCATGACCTCTCTGTGGTTCTCAGTCGAGGGTGACTTGCCCCCCTCCCTCATAACATATGGCAGTGTCTGGAAATACCTGGCTGTCACAACTGAGGGGACGCTACTGTCATTTAATGAGTACAGGCCAAGGTGGTGATGAACACCCTACAGTGTGAAGGACAGCCCCCCGACAACAACAAACTGTCTACCCCAAAATGTCAGTAATACTAAAGAAACCCTGAGCTCCAGAATATGTGTATATACCTACACACAAACACACAGACACACACTAACATATCTGTACTCTTACATTCCAGTCTATGTTACAAACCACGAGTTTACACGGATACCCCCAGTTTCAACTCAACACCACAGGACTCACTGTATCCTCATCCATTTCCACATCTTTAACTTCTTTCTCGGAGAGTGAGAAATGTCATCTTATCCAAAATCCATGTATTTATTTCCTCAATCCCAGAACATACATAAACTGGCTTCAGAACTGCTAACCCATGAACTAGGACATGCAAACCTATTAACCAGAGTTTAATGTTTGTTTGTTATGCTGTATTTAGCTGGAGAGTATCCAGTCAAAATATAGCTAACAGTTATTTAAGGCTAGATTTTTTTTCCTCTCCCTCCTCCCCACCCAATCACCATGATTATTCATACAGTATATCCATTTGTTTGGTTGTACTCCATTTTGAATTTCTTCCCCAGAACCTTAATAGTTTTATTTTGAAATATTGTCAGAATTCTACAAGTGAAATCAAGTAACATTCCATGTTACTTCATTTCCTATTCGCCAAACATTTCTACCTGCTCCTCCCTCCACACCTGTAAGCACACCATCTTACTCATTCTGCTCTTGTGCCTGTAGGTTTCCAGAAATGAGCACATACACATATATATTTCACTTCCCAGTCATCCACCATTATCTATTCTTTTTCCTTTAATACAAGAAACGCCACTTTTTAGCTTAGTAGATGGCTCCCTTGAACATCTATGACATTTCCCAAGTTCCCAGAAGCTACGTACGACCATGTGATTATACGCTAATAGAATGGGAACAAAAATAAAGGTACTTTCTAGGTTATACCTTGAAAAAAAAAAATGGGTGTGAACTCTCCCTGCCACCTTCTTGCTGAGGCTGGATGACGGGCATAAAAGCAGCCACTCTGGGGGCCCCAAGTGAAAACCATCTGCTGTGAATCTAAGCCCTTGACAATCTCCTTTTGAGATTATGACATGGCAGAGAAATTAAATTGGATCTTTCCTAGGTCACTGTATTTTTTACTGTTACAACTGCTTAGATTGCGGCCTAACAATGAAGGTCCTCAGGTAAGAAGAGGACAGAGCATCCCAGGACATGAAAACCTCACTTCTCCAGCAACCCTCACATACGTCCTTGAGATCCACAGCCATTTCTAGAACATTACCTCTTCTAATCCTTGGAGAAACTTCTTTTTCCTTGAGGTTTACTTTATCTAGTCAAAAAATCTTCTCCAACTCCCTGTCATCTACCAACATCCTCGTCATAACCCAGTATTTGCTGCAGACTTTACGTCACCGGACTCATGACCGTCCTTCAGATCCTAACTCCTGTCGCCTTAGGAGGACGACCCAGGCAACATCGTCACTGCTCATCTTCTAGGATCTCATTGCAAATAATCTATTCTCTCACTATAGCCACGGAGTCCCAGAGTCACACCCTGAAATCATCTAAGGTTCGCTAACAACACCATATTCAAAATCACCAATTCAAACTAAATTGCTTGTTCTGGCTCCAACCCCCATCTCTCCAGCTCATTCCCCAAGTGCCTTGACCAGACCAATAAGGAAACCTCCAATCTAGAATGTGAGACATTCTGCAAGTCGGCTACCCGGGGCTCTACTGGAGAGTTTTTGATATGAAATCCAAAAAGGAAAAGAGCAAGATAATAACGAGACGTGAGTAAAAGCAATGTGTAAACTCCAACTGGATTGTAGGTGGAATTAAAAAAAGATTTTTTAAAGAAAACAGTTCTTTGCAGAACAGGGGAAACTGGAGTACGGACAGAACATGAGCTGATACTAGGAGACGCCTGTGAATTTGCTTGAGTGTGATAACAATGTTGTGATTTTGGAAATCACAGGAAAATGATCTTACTCTTCAGATCCATACTGAAATATTTAGGAGTCATGTATCATGACGTCTGCAATTTCCCTTCTAAACAGCTGAGGAGAAACATGAGGAGGGAAGGGAAGGAGGACGTGCAAAGAGGAGGAGAAAGGAGAAGCAAAGAAAGGGAGAGCCGGAGAGCCGGAGCGGACAAAAGATGTGAGAATACTTAGCAATCTAGGCGAAGAGCATACAGGTGTGCAATGTACTGTTCATTCAACTTGAAAATACCTAAAATAGGGGCGCCTGGGTGGCTCAGTGGGTTAAGCCTCTACCTTTGGCTCAGGTCATGATCTCAGGGTCCTCGGATCGAGCCCCGCATCGGGCTCTCTGCTCGGCAGGGAGCCTGCTTCCTCCTCTCTCTCTGCCTTGCCTCCCTGCCTACTTGTGATGTGATCCCTGTCAAATAAATAAATAAAGTCTTTATGAAAAAAAGAAAATACCTAAAATAAAAAGCCTGTGAGCAATATATCAAGAGAAAACAAGCTTCTAATAAACTTTTTGAGCTAACTATATATGTGTTTTGATCCGATGTGTATACATCCACAGCCTTTTCTCTGTGCTCATCCAAATACGATAAAGATACTGTAGGATGGGAACGTGGGCTTAACTAACGTCAGACTGCACCATACCTCACCCTGCAAATTGCCTTTCTACCTGACAATATGCACACACATGCCTTCAAGAACCAGCTAAGCAGTAATTTACACTGCTGATACTAGGAGACGCCTGTGAATTTTCTTGAGTGTGATAACAATGTTGTGATTTTGGAAATCACAATTACTATGAAGATGCATAGTAATTCCTTCAGTCCACCCATCTGCTGGACACCTCAGTTGATTAGTACGTGGGCTACTGTAACCAGTGCTGTCATAAACGTCCTCATTAACATCACTGCACAATTCGGTCTTTTAAATCATAGGGTAAGATTCCTAAAGACTAAACAGGTAGGTCAAAGAGCATGCACTTTCAACATCCGATGCCAGGCCACTTTCCCAAAAGATAAGACCAAGTCACACTCCAAACACTCCCAAGTGTGCCCATCCCCTGTACTTTCCCTCTACAGTGAGTTCGGTCTTTTTTTTCTTTTTTTTTTAAGATTTTATTTATTTGACAGACAGAGATCACAAGTAGGCAGAGAGGCAGGCAGAGAGAAAGAGAGGAGGAAGCAGGCTCCCTGCTGAACAGAGAGCCCGATGCGGGACTTGATCCCCTGAGATCACGACCTGAGCCGAAGGCAGCGGCTTAACCCACTGAGCCAGCCAGGCGCCCTGAGTTCGGTCTTTTAAAAAATGCTGTCACCCTGAGGAGCTGCTCAAAGATAGTACAAAGCGAGGTACTCTCAACCGAGTCACCGTAAGTCCTAAGGCAGTGTTCACATGCTTTCAAAGAACCAAACCCAGAGGTGAGGAGAAAAAAAGAGCCCCCCATCTCAATTTCCACCATATTTTTTCACTCCATTAGGGTATCTATGAATTCACGTTATTTGTCTGTTTCATTCCGAGTTCACTAGAAACTCCTTGATATAGGGATATTATCACTCATTCATTAATTCATTCAACACGTATTACTCACCTACCATGTATCAGGCACTGCTAAGCACTAGTAATATATGAGTAAACAAGATAACACCATCACTGCCCTCACACACCTAACTTTCTTATGAGATAATCTGACATTTAGCAATTAGTCAGGCAACTAGTATTTTAATTAAAGTTATGGCAAATGCTTTGAAGAAGCAGAGCAGGAGGACACAGCACCAAGAATGACCTACAATGGACTTTCAATATTGTTTATCTATGGCTTCATCAGTTTCACGTATCACACCAACTGACGGATAATAATTTCTGACATATGGTCTTCAAATACGTAGTTTTATAATTGTAATGAGAGAGGGACAAACGAAGGTAGGACCTGAAGTTACAGAGCTATTACTTTGCCAAGTCCTTTTACATACTTAACCTCAGTTAATCTCTTAACCATACTTAATCTTAGTTAATTAACTTATAAGGCAGAGGCTAACACTCCATTTTTAAATGTGGAGTAGGAGATTCAGAGAGAGTAACTTAACGAAAATCACAGCTCCTAAATGGTGTCAGGACAGGATAAGAACCCAGACCTGTGTGATTTCTTTCTATTGTATCACAGTGAACCAAAGGCAGAAATTTCACACTAAGCCTGGGAAAAAAACAATCTGCTCAATAAAACACATTTTATTTTATGTATGATACATAGAAAATTAGGAGAGTAACAGCAAGCCTACTACCACTCCATACTTAAATCACTTCATTTAAAACTGTAGTAACTAGGAGTGCCTAGGTGGCACAGTCAGTTAAGCCTCTGCCTTCGGCTCATAACCTGGGGACCCTAAGATCTAGTCTTGCATCAGGCTCCCTGCTCAGCAGCGAGTCGGCTTCTTCCCTCTGCACCTCTCCCTGCTCGTGCTTCCTCCCCTTCTCTCTCTCTCTGAGAAGTAAATAAATCTTTTTAAAACATAAAATAAACATGTAATAACTAGTGGCAAACATTCATTTAAATATAAAACATGAAAGTATATTCTATAAATATGAAAGAGTACTCGTTTCAGAAGCCAGAGTAGAACAGAACACTAATATTGTGACAAAATGCCCATGTGCCATACTACTACATTACATCAAAGTTTAATAGAGATGTGATTTAACAAAATATTCTTACTCAAATTGACTATCTCAAATTCATGAATTTACCACTCAAGCTTACTTGAGCATAACTCAAATTAGCCAAAATCCAATAATTCAACAACCACAATAAAAATTACAAAGATACCGGGGCGCCTGAGTGGTTCAGTCGTTAATCATCTGCCTTTGGCTCAGGTCGTGGTCTCAGGGTCCTGGGACCAAGCATCATCTGCCTCCCTGCTCAGGGGGAAGCCTGCTTCTAGCTCTCCCACTCCCCCTGCTTGTGTTCCTTCTCTCACTGTGTCTCTCTCTCTCTGTCAAGTAAATAATTAAAATCTTAAAAAAAAAAAAAAAAAAAAGAACCACTTTTTTTAAAAAATTGCAAAAATACTGGTTGGGGGCAGGAATCCTTACAGATACTTAAAGGCCTCTGGGAGTAACAGTCCCAAATACCTTGTTCATGTCTCTGTACATGTAGTTAAACATATAGAGAAAAATGCATACCCAAATTAGATGTGTGTTCCAAACACCCATTTGGGGGGATAGTATTTCTAAGGAAAACAGACTCCTCCAGGCCTACTTAACCAATATATAGAGAAAATATGTAACTGCTGCTTATGGTGGAATATGGCAGAGTTTAAAAAAAAAATAGTAACTACTCCACAATTCAGGCTAAAAATGAACAAGAGAATGAACTAAAAAAAAATGTGAAGAGGATTTTTCAAATGTGTACATGCTTTGGATACCAATGTTACTGATTTTTTTTTTTTTTATTACATCTGAGTTCACTTGAGAGCTGTTTTCCTTCCATTGACAAAGGTGAATCACTAGCACATAAGATTAAATACAATCACTGTTACCTATTAGTTAACAAATGTTAAGAAAAGAGAGTTGACAGTAAAAGGAAAGGGAGGTAAGAAGTTTCTCCAGATCTAACAAGAGGGGGAAAAAAAAATGAGGAAAAGTGAGGACTGGATGACTACTAATCGCCATAGACAAAAATGAGCAGAGGAAGGTAGATATGTAAAAAGAGTCACTAGGGAGCGCTGGGTGGCTCAGCCAGTTAAGCATCTGACTCTCCATTTTTGGCTCAGCTGGCGATTTCAGAGTCATTAGATGGAACCCCATGTCAGCAAGGAGGCTGCTTGGGATTCTCTCTCTCCCTCCTGCCCTGCCCTTCCCGTCAACCGGCCAGCACGCCATCCCACCGCTCACATTCTCAAAATAAAACAAAACGAAGTCACTGAACTGTCTTAAGCCACTATTGTACACCCGCATGAACTGTTTACTGCACAAAGGCACTGGGTCAACGGCGCAGTGTTAAGGGTCTGACATGCTCCACTGCTAAGCTGGGCTCTCGGTTTCACAGCGGAACGCACCTGAGAAAAGAGCACGTTTTCTAATTCACACAAAGTTTCTGTCTACTCGCCAAGCCTTCTGACTTACAGGCTGTGTCCCCTTGAAGGGAATCCTTTTGAAAGGGTATAAAGCTCTGTATGGGCTAGATGGGGGCTAGGTGATCACACGCCACCACTGTTATAACCCCTCAGCCTCCGAACTCCAGCCTCCTAGCACCACTGTTTTAATGAGCCGCAAGAAAAGCATAGAACTACCCAGGCCAGTCCTTCCCAAGGAATGCGCTTGGACCCCCACTACTCACTCATAACTCAAAGTGAACTTGTATTTTAAACTTTAAATTCAATGTTAAACTCCATTATTCTGAAGCTGATGATAATTTATGTCGGACTAAAATGAAATGATCTTTTCACAACTAATGAAAAGTTGCTAATACAAATTATAAGGTAATTTACTCCTTAAGAGGAATAAGTATAACTTTGCTTTCATTATTTAAATAAAATGGCTGTGAAGGACCTGACTGGCTTAGTTGGTGAGGCACACAACTCTTAAGCTCAGCCCCACACTGGGTATAGAGATCACCTAAAGATAAAATCCTTTACATATACATTAAAAAGTAAAATGGTTGCTCCTAAGTCAGTTATTGCTTTACATCCTAAAGGCTTGTAGGCTCACACTTTGTTAAGCATTAAAACTGACCTATATGCACATGAGGTAACAAAACTGCATTTGCTAGAGAATATTTTATAATTTGCCCTTACAGACACAAAGGGTTATACCCTCTACTCCCAAGTCAGTCAACTGTAGGTCACTATATTTTATATCTCTATACATTTTCAAGTTTCATCCTTCAAAACATCATCAACAATGACCAAAGACAATAAATAGCTCATTTGCTGAACTGGCCAATAATAGACTTCAGAATATAGAACCATTTTCCATACAGTACATAAAATACTAAATGCTCATCTAGGAAAGGTCATGAAAGGTCATGAATCATAAGTTTAATTAAATAACTGAAAGTATATATATAAAGTATAGGGCTATCAGTTTAGTTCAAGTTTTTCTTATTTCTATTGAAACACACAGTAAGCACATTTTCTACTGAATTCTCTAGTGTATCTTCAAGCTGTTTTCTAAAACTGGACACCATGTATAATATTAAGACCCAAACGTTTGTTTTCACCTCGAATAACGTAATTATCCAGCGCATCTTCCATTCTCTTCAGTGCTTCAGTTCTATCAGAACCATACGTGATCAGCTAAAAGCAAACAAACAAAAAACAATTTACATCGGTATCTCTCAATCTATCTAAAAGTCAAACAATGCATTCTAATAAAAATCTAAGTAATTCCTAAGAGATTTCCCAGAACATCTTTTGAAACTTCACAGTGGTTTAGTTTGTAACATAAAGTATGGCAATTAAAATTTTAAAACTAAATAAATATGAAAATCAAGCTATTTCAGACATTTCTCCTATACTCACTATGACAGAAAAGAGCTTTTTGAGCTCAATCACAATATAATAAAAACAAGCATAAAAAGTTTAAAAGGGAAGGTATCAGAATGTAAACATGATCTGCGATAAAATATGAACGTCTGGGATAGGGAAGGAGTAGGCAAAGATTTGTTTTTTCTCTCCCTACGAGAATGTCATTTCCATGTTTGACACCCTGCTTAGATGGCTTTTACACAAAACACCACAGACGCAAAGGGTTCCTGTACTAGAAAATCAGAAGGGTCTTCCTTTCCTATATGATTTTGTACCTCTTTAGAGGAATCTTAACCAAATTAGCAATTAAATACAAGCAATAAGTAACATTTTATTACTAATTTGCTTGCTAATAAGATCTCAGGTATTCATAAAATATTTTTCTCATTATTACATTAGTCAATGTGTAGTATGCAATTACTTTAGTGCCTTCCATCAGTTCCTCAGTATCAAGCCAGGTTGAAAATTTATTTGTAGGTCACGTTTCTGAACAGAAATGTATTCACCAAAAATGGAACCACATCTATTAAAAATCCATCTATAATATTTGTTTTTTATTTTTAAACTAAATAGCACGTCTCTAACAAAATACCTAAAGTTCACTTTAATAATGTTACTGTTAAAAATTAAGTTAAAAAAGATAAAGAAAAAATGGTTTGCTTGCTGTAAGTACATCAACTTGAGAAAGGGTTTCTGTGGTCAGAAATTCTACATTTTATGATATCTCACAATTCTAAAGATTTTAAAAGATGTAAGAATTTAAGCATTATTGTTATTCTGTAAAGTCAAATTGCAAAAAGACATCTTATACTCTTACATAAACCTTAATTATGTGCAGTCCCCACAAATAATTACTGATTCATAAAAACTGAAGAGAGATGGTAAAAAGTACTCCAAAAAACACGACTTATCACCCCAACTCCTTGATAATGGTCTGCCATTGACACTTCTATCTCAGGTAATTTTCAGGAATGACCAAATACAACTTAATTCATCCTAACTGTATGGGCTGCACTGGAGCCCCTGGTTAGGTAACTTAGTTACCTAACTATTTAATAGTTACCTAACTAACGAAATGGATCATCATTCCATTTGACGGAGAAGAGCCAATGACTGACTTGATTGGGGAGTGTTACAAAGTAACACGGTACTGATATTTCTCCAGAGGAAAAAAAAAAATCTGCTCTGCTTTCACTTTTCCATCAGTGCACAATTACTTGTTTAATTATAGCACATGATTCAGAGAACAGCTCAACTTCAGATTTTATTAAATTAAATACTTCCACTTCTTCAGAAGAAAAATGAACAAAGCCATTAAGAAATTGAACTAACTTTTGGGCGCCTGGGTGGCTCAGTGGGTTAAGCCACTGCCTTCGGCTCAGGTCATGATCTCAGGGTCCTGGGATCAAGTCCCACATCGGGCTCTCTGCTCAGCAGGAAGCCTGCTTCCTCCTCTCTCTCTCTGCCTGCCTCTCTGCCTACTTGTGATCTCTCTCTGTCAAATAAATAAATAAAATCTTTAAAAAAAAAAAAAAGAAAAGAAATTGAACTAACTTTTGAAATCATTGGATCATAATAAATGCTAATATCACTTCCTGGTTGGATGCCGCTGTCAACCCGGACCTGGGAGAAAGAAAGAAATGAAAGTAACTTCATATTGTGCAGCCATTTTTCTCACAATTTTAATTTCTAAGGAACAGATGGAGAATTTAATCTCAAGTAACAGTTCAGCTTCCAGAAAACAGAAAAACAATCTAAACCATATCATCTTGAGCTGTATGTAGTACAACGTATTTTTTGCTCTTCCACTAAACAAAGGAACTAAGAAACCTCAAAAAATAACACTGATAATACTTCATACATCACTATCCTGGGATGCATTTGTAGCTACCCGATGGGGTCTTCCCACTGAAGCATGGCATGAATGATGCGCCCCTTCTAGGCACACTCCCCACTGGACCCTTCTGAGAGCTCCAGGGAGGACCCCAGTCAAGCCAGGCAGCAGGACTCGGCAGTTCTGCTCATCAGCTCTCTAGGAACGCCGGTCCTGTGGCTTTCATGTCTGTAACACTTTCCTTTTTTGCCTTACCCTCTCAACTGTACAATGTTTTTTTTCTCTGTTACTGTTAGTCCCCTGAGACTTTAATGTTTGTACAGCTTTTCTCATAGCTTTGCTTTGTAAAGACACAGCCCCAATTAGAGTTCCGATTTTGTGATTTTCATGGGGGGAAAAAAAACAGCTCAAGTTCAAAATATTCTTTTGAAGAGCCTGATTGCTGTTAACCAGCCAACAAGTTAGTTAGTACATCGCTGATTCTTGTTTTCATCTCCCAGTTTGATACCAGCAGTAAGGCACAGAGGTTAGCCATGTAAAACTTTTTAAATGAGCAGTTGCTGAGGATGAAATATTTATTAAATTATTGTGCCTAAGTTTTGGAATCTGAAGTATTTAAAACCTAATCAAAATACTTAAGACTGTCAAGCATGTCCTAGGGGTCTTGAAGATAGAGGAATTTAATCGAAGCTGCTAGAACAGCAGGACTCTGATGCCCAACACTGTACAGGGGTGGGAAGGGAGAGCAGAAGCTCACGTTGCTCTTCACCTGTGGGAAGACGACTTCCTAATAAACAGCAGCTCATCTGTCTGCAGCAAGGCAGGAAAAGGTCAACACAGCGGCTGTTAGGCCTTTAATATTTTAATTTAGGCAATTATCAAGGGACCGCATGTAGAACCTCTTGTCTAGGATACCCACATGAGGGTACGATGATGGCTTTATTATATGGTGACATCAAAAGATAAAGCCCAGTTTTGTTCTCTTAAAAAAAAATTCACACTACTATTATTCTCTTTGTAAGGCTTTAGAAGATAACATTGTAACACACACAGAGTGCTTTTATTTCTGTATTTGCAAACACAAAAAGGATAGATATTTGTATTTACATTCACATTCATACATGAAAATCATAATTTTAAATGAAAGTCACTCAGCACACTTAAACATATCTTGGCTTTCTATTTTCTGGAAACATACTTCAGTTCTATGAAATTCACAGTGTTTATAAAAACTAGGAAAGAATTAATGGGACAGCTGTGAAAGCAATAAAATCATAATCTATTCTCTCCACATTCGAATAGCCCCCAAACGGCAGCTGACCACCAACTTACATAACAGAAAAGAGCCTTCTGAACTTGCATTTTCTTAATTTTAGTAGCAAAAAGTAAAAGTGCTCATTTTACCACCGTTTATTATTATTTAAAACCAGAGCATGCTTGCTGAAGCTGCATTTCAAACTGAGACTGGTACAAATCCCACAATGTCTGACTTTAAATATAGCCTATTTGCTACATAAATTGCTACAAGGGTAGGGTGGAACTCTGCTGTTCAACCCGCTGGTCAAATAACAGACAATAAAGATTATTTATTACTTTCTTCTATAGTTCATAATTTAACATTTTAGTTATCATTATCACCACCCTCCTAAAAGTTAAGTAACCTAGGGCTCTTGGATATAACCATGTCACCCATTTAAATTATGATCATAGAAGGTATGTCATTTTAATCTAAAAATACATAGGGTAAAATCAAGAGATATAATACATAACCAAAACATATCTCTAATCAAATATATTTCATTAGCAGATCAACATTTCTAATTTAAAAATGTAACAAAGCATGAAGACTCTGACTTATAACTTCCTGCTTATATAGCTTTATTTCCAATAATCATCAGCTTTTTTTTTTTTAAATTTCTAACAATGAAGTAAAAATCAAACTAAGTCTCCATTCCTTTATGGAAACAAAGGCTACACAAAAAAATGTATTTAAGCTTTGGCTCAAAAAGCTTTAAGAATAAAGTCAAATGAAAATGTAACGAAATTTCTGAGCAGAACAAAACTGCCGCCTGAAAATAACAAATTTATAAAATGTGGTGATCAAAGATTTTTAAAAAATCTTCATCAATGCCCTGTAAGTAAATTTTAGGCTTAAAGAAGCATGTGCAGTGTACGGCCTGTAAATTAACCCTGAAGTATGTATTCTTGTGACCAAAAAAAAAGGTTAACAGCTCAAAAGAGTTTTCCAAGTTCAAATGGACTGATCTAGCTAAGGAGACAAGGAGGAAAAGCCACCTCCCACCACCACCACCACCCATGCACCTGTGTATGAGGGTCCCAAGCCATTGCTCAGAAAGCTCTGGCATCATTTAAATGTTTTTCTTCTGTATCAACGGTGGACCGTGTGAAACTATCAGCCGCCTCCCACCCTTCATGCTCGAGTCACCTCTCCCCCTCAGTCCAACTCCCAGCCCGCCATGTCTACCTGACAAGTGACAGCCCAATCTGATTAAATGCTTCCAAGGGAGGGACTTGTGGGCCTCCATGACAGGCCAAAAGTGATCACCATGGAGATACATAATTACAGCTGTCAACGCATCTACTGTCCTGCTGACATCAATTTGATTGCTCCCAGCAATAATGATAGACAAAGCTTGGTGTGCACTCTCCCGCACCCAATCACTTTATCTATTCCTTGGTCCATTTAGCTGACATGCAACATTCACACAAGCAAATAACAGCAGTAAGCAGAACATTTAAGGCATTTTAATTGTTTTTTCTTTCTATGGATGGCTCACAACTGCAAATGTTATTACATAAAACTCCTGCTGCAGCATTAATTGAAGAAAGATTTGGTGGGACAAAGACTGTAGGGGGTATAGTTTGTCCATTATCACTTATACTTTCAACAGGTCTCACGTTTGAAAATTGCAAATTGCAAAAACTTGCGAGGGCAAAATGTTTGACATGTTGTTAGCTATTACAACGTGGTGAAAACTTCCAACAACTAGAGGAATCATTACGAATTCTTATTTAATACTTTTTTGTTTGATTAAAAAAATGTTTAGATATGTCCCTATGATACTTGTTTTCTCATCTGCTATTTAACGTCACATAGTGCCTGTTAAATCTTTACAATTTTTTTTCTGCCTTCAGGCTTTGAACACAGCATGGAGTCTCCCAGCCTAGAAAGGGTCAAGTCTCTTCAGAACGCATATGGGCAAAAACAATTTAAAAAGTGAAATAAATCACATATCCAATAACATCTTTGAATTTAGAATCCTTCCTGTAATCTTTTACCATCTTCATGCCAGTAATCAAACGGAATAATCATATTCACAGATGTTACAGCCTTGTCATCCACTAGTTAACATAATGTCATATATATATGCACTTATTACCTTGATTAAGAAAAAGGGTATGTCCTTGTTCTTTTTATGCAGCAAAAACTATTTAAAGAACAGCTATTAAATAAAGAAGAATTATGAATTATGTGGACCGTGATCACTTTTCTTTAACCGGTGCAAATATGTACTTCTTAAAGTCCGTGACACTTCCTAGGATGAGGCACACTTTGTTTTCCTTAATCCGTTTCCATTAAGGGGCTGATTTTGTGCTTGAATTTTTGACGTCTCACTATACAGGGAAGCTGGGTTAGATTTAGGGAAAAGATTAAAGTGTAATACAGAAAAGTCATTTCCCATTCTTAGGGTTCTGTGATCTTTTTCACTACAATTTTCAAAAGAATTGGGAACATTGTAAACTATCATTTATTTAAAAGTCAGATGTCTCTGGACGTCCCCTGTGAAGTAAATTCTGACTTTCCTACATATCACAAAGTACAAAATATTTTTTTAAAAACAACAAAAAACTGTCATTCCCCAGGAATTCCACTCGTCCTTCAATTTACACCCTTCAGTGATGACATGCTTTAACATAAAAGTATGACATAAATCAAGGTTTTACCCCCTCACTTGGTATCACAGCTTAATGACTTACACCAGGTAGATGTATTGGTTCTTCGTACTGAGACAATCTCCCAATGGACGGTAAGCCAAAGGACTTATAGGGGTCCTGAAAGTTCAAAGAAAAGGAAGCACAGTCTTTGAAATATAAGTCAGCAGAGTAAGGTTAAATATTTATACAATGAAGAAGCATTTATAGATCTATTTTCAACATACAGTATTTACCAAATCACAGATTTCAGAATATTACTGTCTTATACTCACTCTAAACTACTTAGACAAGTATTTAAGAACCAAACAGAACTGTAAGCAGAATTTAGCCTGACCTTAGTCATACTTTACTGAAACTGGTAAAATTCCAACATTTTATAAATCTTCTTAGAATGCTTTGGGCAAAAATAAAATAACCTAGGCGCTACATCAAAACATCCCCCGGTTCAGAACAACTGTAGTGCACTAAAGATACTTGTTTTCCTTACTCTCAAAACAGTTCACATATGGTAAAACTGGAGAATTTTGGTTCTTCAGATAAAGACCTGAAAGAAACTTTGCATGTGGTCCATTCGTAAATAGCCTGGATCATCAGAATAAATACTAAGTAAGTTCAGTGTAACAACAAAATCAAGAGCAAGAATAACCAAGCCAAGTATATTCTCAATATCCTTAAAAAACACTGGAAAACAATTTCCAGTATTCTTAGACACAGATACTAGTAATTTACTTTTTGTTTTGACAAACTTCAAGTTCTAAAAGTAAAACATAGTATACATGTTTCCTTGAATTATTTTAATCACTTGAAAAAAGCCTTCTCAGATGATGACTGCTTTATTATCTGATGATTAATACAGTTATAAAATAGTATAAAAGTACTAGACTGACAGTTTAGGAGTAAGAGCCATAATTAAAATCATGAATGAAAGCTTTGCAATTTAAATTTTAATTGCTACTTTCATGTAAGCGTAAGGGACAAAATTATTAGAAAACAAACTTGCAAAAATTTAAGTACTGAATTAACAACTCGTGTGCACCCAGGGTGGGCTCTAAAAACCAAAAAGCACAAAACAAACAAAAACACAGAAATAAATGCTTCTGTTTATTTCAAATGGGATTTGAAAACAAGCAAACAAAACAAAAACCACGGTCCCTTCAAGCATACTGAATATTTAGCAAAAGCAAGAACATTTAACGAATGCTTGGTTGCCCCTTAAACTGACTGGGAGCTATTTTTCCCATGCAGAAAAAATACATGGAACTTAAATAAACTCAATCTTTTAAAACTGCTTTGAATTACCACAAAACTATCTACCCTTTGTCCCAGTTGGATTCTTTATTACATAAGCACACACTCGACACCAGTTCTGAAATCCTAACTTTACCTTCCGTTCAGCTCTACCTGGTCCCATGACTTTGGGACACGACCACCATGCTTCCTCTCAACATCATTCGTTTTACCTCAGCATAAACCCGACATTCGACTGCCCAGCCATTGATGGGAATATCAGCTTGTCTGTGCCTGAGAGGGTAACCCTTGGCAACACGGATCATTTCTTGGACTAGGTCCAGGCCGGTAATGCATTCTGTGACGGGATGCTCAACCTGCAAGGCCGATATGAGGCCGTCAATAGGTGTGGGAAAGGGCAAACAAATCAGCAAGAACAAGTTCAACAACTTCTAGGTAAAAGAAGGTTAATTATATTTAACAGTCAATCACAATGAACAAAACCAAAAGAATTTAAAATTAAACACAATCTATACCAGGCATGACTTTTTTTAAAAGAAACACCTAAAAAGTATTTGTAAACTATCTGTATTATTTGTCTCCATTTTTCATTAGATGTCGTCCGGCCACGTTTAACACTCTCAATTTTGAAACAACTTCCTGTCTGAAAATACGTATTTAGCTACAATCCTCCGTATGGCAGATAATCAAGCTCTTCTGCTACACTTAGCATGGCACCCACAGAGGCAGCTTAGGATCTTTCAAAGCACGAGGCGAGCCGAGTCTCACCCAGGCTCATGCTTTCACTAACCTGTCCTGACAAGCAACCAGATTAGCGTACTCTTACATCAGTGCAGTGTAGCAGAAAGGAGCAGATGGATCCTGCAGGTTGTTTTCCCTTCAGACTTACGTGGGGAGTGCTGAGCACGCACAATAGCAAAACGGAGCCAGTGAAATCACTCTGCTCTCTCAGCAAATTGCTGATAACTACCTTGGATGATGCTGGCATGGGGATCCCGGGCCTTCCACACCCACACATGGGACACACACGTACAAAAACATGCACTGGTGTATACAGATACTAACAGGGATACACAGCATTATGAATTTGATCGCTTACAAGTTCCTAAACTTAACAAAGCTAAAAGAAGGCCACTTATGGCACTGATAAAGAGCAGATGATAAAGAGCAGATGTCACTGAAATCCCTGTGTAAGTTTTAGATATTTAAATATAAGCTCAGTCACATATCCTGCTTTAATACCGATTTCTTCTCTTATAAAAATTAAGCATGTTCTAAATGCACTTCATAACAGTCTCTTTATCATGACATGTCTAATTCCATACATTCTGAAACGAGAAAAGGTCAATGAACAAAAGAAATGTCTTCCCATCTTCAACTACACTAATTAAAGGACAGGACTTAGTCATTATAATAATCCTGAAGCTTATCATAAGCAGACAATGCCATGGTCTTAAAAAAAAAAAAGCTTTGTAAAAATAAACAGATGGCATCCATAATTAGCTCTGTGTGTGTTATGAGTTTGTTTACAGTTTCAACAACATTTTAAGACATTTTGACATAATTTTAATGACAAATCATCACTAAAATAAGCATCTACCCTTTGTAAAATAAATGTGACACTAAATAAAGATCTTATTAGATAGTTCAAAAAATAAATTTTTGAAGGCAAGCTATAGTTTTTTGAGAAACAAGATTCCATATGACAAATATAACAAGAAAGGAACAAGTGTTAAGCATATCTATTATTGCTAGAAACAAATTTCGTGTGAGAAACCATCTTACCACTCTATTCAAAGTGTGCCTACTGTGTGCCAAGGGCTTTATATCAATACTATTCACACACTTCATTAGGTTAAAAAAAAAATTTAAGGTTAAGTGAATGATTTAACTCTAATCTATGATTAACTCCTTCTAAGTATGCACTATATACTAGGCAAATAAATAAATACTGAAAGAATAAATGAGCAGCAAACCCAGAGCCACACCTACAGTAAATGATAGAGGCAGGGTTGGAATTGAGGTCACTCCAGAGATGGTATGACCTTCCTATTCTCTTGGGAAAATGTATATAAAAACATGTAGTAAACTGGCCGGCTCAGTCAGTGCAGCAGGCAACCGTTGAGTTTGCATGAGTTTAAGCACCATTACTAAATAATAATAATAATAATAATAATGATAATAAACTTTTTAAAAAATGTAGTGAACATAAACAGCTACATGATTATGAGCTGTTGTCTTCTATAAAGCACAGTATTATAAAAGTTTAAAGATATAAATTCATCGTAAGGTTCTGTTTTGCCTCCGAAGACTTCTCTTTAACCGTGTAAGAAAAAAGTACATTAGACCCATTATTGAATGGAATTCAAAAATGGACCCACTTAACCACAACTTAGAATTATAGAACAGAAACAGCACATTTCACCATCTAAATTAGTGAGCTGCAAGCATTTCAAAATAAAATAATGAAGTAGATAACTAGAATAATAACTAGCTGCTAAAGGCAAGATGATTACTTGCAGAATTTAAAAAATATATCCACTTAGGTTCATATATTGTTAAAGAAATCTTTCTAAACACATTTTAGTAGAATTCTAAAGTTATTCAACTGGATGGTGTGAAAGATTTCCTTTAGACCCTGAACTATTATCACCAGGAATCTTGTAGGTGTAACATTGCTTAAATAACCATGTACGGCGCCATTTCTGAGAACTCGGAAACAGGTCACCTCTGCAAGTCACACTCAATACTTAAGAGATCAAGACAGAGATATACAAAGAGACAAAAGAGCTCCCAGGCCAAAATATAATTCAACAGAAGTTTTAAAAGTTATCTTTAAAAGGGACGCCTGGGGGCGCCTGGGTGGCTCAGTGGGTTAAGCCGCTGCCTTCAGCTCAGGTCATGATCTCAGGGTCCTGGGATCTCAGCAGGGAGCCTGCTTCCTTCTCTCTCTCTCTGCCTGCCTCTCAGTGTACTTGTAATTTCTCTCTGTCAAATAAATAAATAAGAAAGAAAATAAAAAAAAAGAAAATAAAAAATAAAAAATAAAAGGGACGCCTGGGTGGCTCAGTTGGTTAAGCAGCTGCCTTCGGCTCGGGTCATGATCCCGGTGTCCTGGGATCGAGTCCCACATCGGGCTCCTTGCTCAGCAGGGAGTCTGCTTCTCCCTCTGCCTCTGCCTGCCATTCTGTCTGCCTGTGCTTGCTCTCTGCCCCCCCCCCCTCTGATAAATAAATAAAATCTTAAAAAAAAAAAATTATCTTTAAAAAAAGGAAAAAAAAAAGAAAAAGAGAAGGAGACAGGGAGGGAGGGAGGGAGGGAGGGAGGGGGGACCACTGGAACACGGAGGCAGCCGCCTGGAAAGAAAGGATGTACAAAGAACGAGAGTCCAAGACGGCTGTCTGGTAGGCTCATGGTTTGTCTTGTTCCACCCGGAGGAAAAATCCACACAAGTCTAATGCCACTGAACATGTATTCTGAAGGCTGTCATGTGGAAGGAACAAACAAACAAACAAACAAACAAGGTAAGGTTTCTGTGTCGCTTCTATTTGGAAAACATTGACTTCAACCACATTAAACATGTACTTTTAAGAGAGACTCCTTGGACTCCTTAATCAGTTATCATGCTTTGGGATTCTCAAGAGGAGGGTATTCTACAGTGCCTACTTAACCACACACTCCCCCTTCTACGGGATACCCTTATGGGTTGAGAATTCCATGGAACACACTTTTAGAAACGATGCCTTAAACGTTCAAAATACAAAACTGAATTCCCTTATTGTGACTATCCTCACCAAACAAATTTCTGAAAACCTGGCTTCATACATTATATATTTTTTACCCAATAGAAAGGGGTGATAGTTCCAAGAAGTGTATGAATAAGGGATACACCAAATAATATGATTCTGCACCTTAAGATCAGTCTTATGGTTTAGTCAACAAAAGACCTAACCCTCACCCCCAGCCACAAAGAAAGAGAGAAAGCAAAGAAGAGCCCAAAACAAGTCAGAATTTCTTTTTTTTTTTCATTTTTAAAAAAAAATTTTAAAGGATTTTACTCATTTATTTAACAGAGATCACAAATAGGCAGAGAGGCAGGCGGGGGCGGGGGGAGGGGGAGCAAGCTCCCTGCTGAGCAGAGAGCCCAATGTGGGGCTTGATCCCAGGACCCTGGGATCATGACCTGAGCTGAAGGCAGAGGCTTTAACCCACTGAGCCACCTAGGTGCCCCAAGTCAGAATTTCCGAACTCTCAAAGACAAAGAGTGTGCACTCTGCAGATCTACCCATAGCTAATCAGTCAGTCTGTGCTGGCAATGCCTCTATCTTTCCACAAGTCTTTTGTTCGAACAGGTGCAAACAACTACAAACATGAAAGGTCGTATTATGGAATACAATTACACACAATCATGCGACAGTGAGTATATATATAGTTCTACATGCCTATATTAGATGGCCACAAACGTCCGACTTTTTATTAATCCATTTGCTACTTTAATTTATTTTTGTCTTCTTGATCACCATCAAGCTATCACTAGTACCAGTGTTTGTGTTTAGACTTCTTGCTACTGTTTTCACATGTATTTGTTGCTTTAAATGTGTTTACCTCAAAAAATAAATAAGTGAGTTTATCAAACGCAACTGTGAGGTAAATCTGGTCTTGCTTCAAAACGTCAAAGTGATGAACTGAGAAAAACATATCTTTCTGGCATGGTGTCTGCCATTGCTACTGTAATCTTTAGACTTATTCCTCACTAAATACAAACTAGGAAATATCTACAACTAGTGGATGAAAGTATAATGAGACATTTCCAGTCTCAAAGTATCTCCCGATAAAATACTTAATTGACAACAAAAGGAAAAGTGGTAACTCTACAGTAAAGAAATGTAAAAGACACCACCTTAACGAAGCAAACCTCAGCAGTAATGGCGTGAACAGACATCATGCTTCTCCGGTGTGGTGCTCAGAGAAGCACAAAACCTTCCCTGTAGAATGTTTTACATTCTATAGTGAGCACAGCCTCAACACAATCACGAGAAAACAGACAAATGCAAAATGAGAGATATTCTACAACGTAAAGGGCCTCTGCTCCTGAAAAAATGTAAAGACCATAGTTGACCCCCCCCCAAAATAAGTAAAATAAAAGACTATGGAACTGTTCTCGATGGAAAGAAAGAGGTATGACAAGTAAATGTAATATAGGATCCCAAATCAGAAAATGTGTTTCTTTTACTACAAAAGGCATTAATGGAACAACTGGTGAAATCTGAACACGACCTCTAGACTGGATGATAGGTATATGTAAATGTTAATATCCTGATCTTGATAACAGTACTGTGGTAATGTAAAAAAATTTTCCTGTTTTTAGGAAATACAAACATTTTCAGGAGTAAAGGATCACCAGGCCCGCAGTTTACTCTGGAATGTTTCAGGTAAAGAAGAGAGACACAGATAAAACAGATAAAGCAAACGTAAATGTTGGGCAAAGGTGTTCAGAACATCTTTGTAACATTCTGCAATTTTTCTCTACATCTGAAATAATTTCACATAAAAGTTAATAGTAATTAAAGCAAAATCACGAGTTTGTTTTTACATATAATAAACTATTACCAAAATAAAGATAACTGATTTGATCATTTTATCTTCCATTAAAAATAATCCAATTTGATCAATATTTTCTCTTCAAAATCTACTATGCTAAATAAAAATAATAAACAGCAGATAATTCATTCAGTAGGTTTTCTCTGACTTAAACTTGAAAATATTTTGTGTTTATTTACCTAATAATTCCTAAGATTTTAAGAACGGGTAACTAGGTGACAGGCAAGTTTTGCTCCAGGGGAGCAAGATTCAGGTAAATTCTAATTATACACTTAAGTTAAAACTTCCAATGAAAATTAACACTGAGGGAAGTTCCAAAGAGAAAAAAAAGTCACAAAAAAGCGTGGAAAGAAGTCAGACAGAACATGTATGTGTAAACTTGACCATTAACAGAGAAGGACGGTGATGAGAGGATTGGAAGTTCCTTAAATGGAAGAATATTTGGCTGTAACTGTCTGCTGCTGAATGGTGGCCCAACTGCCTAGTCAAAGCAGAAGCTGTCCCCAAAGCTAGAAGACCCAACAAACAGGCTGTAACTAACATCCAAATGGCACTGAAATTTACAAAACCCCTCCAAATGCATGAACTTGTTCCTCAACATTCCACTGTAATGTTATAGGGAAGGCAAAGGAGATACAAACAAGAGGTATATGGTGAGCGAATATTAAGAATATCTAATATCCAAATAATGTTATTTTAAATTAATATGATTTTAGATAACATCTTTATTAAATACACCATGTCTAAACTGACATGTATTAACAAGGCTTGATATGTAAAATCTCCCTCTGGTAAGCAGAACTTGTTCAACTCAACTCAGCGGAGCAGTTTAGGTGTGATGGATGACCTGTTGAATTATACGGAAATTGTCCTGTTACATAAAACTGAGCTCCATAACGGTGTTTGGAGGTAACAGGTCTCCATTCAGTTTGTTGTTATTCCAGCCCGAAAGGATAACTGATGCCATTATTTTTGGTTCTGCTCTTTCAGTTCAGAGAACTGCTTTGTCCAGAACAGAATCTAACATTTACCTATTAAAATTATGAAGCTCTACCTCCTGAGAATACAGGATTTCAAAATAAAGATCTAAAGTTATTAGATTTTGATCCACAGGACTCAAAGATAAAAAGCACATTGGGAAATAGGCCCCAACATACCATTCCTGTAAACTCACCTTGAAAATAATGGCTATGTTCAAGGGTGGCAGTGGAAACTGAACAGATTCTATTTACAGAGCTTCCCTGTTGACCCCAACACAAATAATCAAATGAAGAAAGGGAAAGGAAAATGTTATGTGCTGAACTGCGTTTCCCCCTCCCCAATTCCTATGTGTAAGCCCTAACCCCTAGTACTTCTGAATTTGACTGTATTTGGAGATAGGGTCTTTAAAGAGGCAATTAAGTTAAAATGAGGTCATTAGGATGGGCCCTAATCCAATATGACTAATGTCCTTAAAAGAAGAGATTAGGACACACACAGAACAGCAGACAGACCATGTGAAGACACAGGGGGATGATGGCCATCTGCAGGCCAAAGAGAGCGGCCTCCAGAAGAAAGCAACCCTGCAAATGTCTTCATTTTAGACTCCTAGTCACCAGAACTGTGAGAAAGTAAGTTTCTGTTGGTTAAGCTACCTTGTCTGCGGTATGTTGTTATGGCAGCTCTAGGAAACTAATACAGGAACAAATTTGAAAGATTAAAATCTAGGTAAGAGTACAGAACTCAAAGACCCAAAACAGTTTACAACACACTTTAAAACAAAAACCTAACTGAAAGTATCTGACAATTTTACCTATTCACATCATGTCATAAAAACTTCTTTCCTTCAACTTTCTAATAAGACTCAATAAATATTAAGGGAAAGTTTAATATACCCTGCTTTGTATTCTCAGTTTCCTAGGATATTGGCATTGAATATTCCAGAACATCCCAGAACATCCCATTCTCAAACTGGCTTAGTTAACCCAGTTTGAGAATCTTGGCCTCTGTGACTTTAAAAATAATCGAAAAAGTCAACTTCTGCCCAAATCTAAAATGCCCCTTCTGGCAAGAATGCAGTTTTATGAATTAGTCACAAATCCATTTCTCTAGGATTTCTCCTATCAATTATTCTTTCAATCAATACTCCAACTCTGAAAATAGAACACAGTATTTGTTCAGTTACAGTCAACTCAAAGAAACCAAAATATGGGTTGCAATAATTCTTAATTTTTAAGTTAAATTAAAATTTAAATAAGTGAAATTAAAATTTAAATAAGTGAAACAGTAAAGGGTAAGAATCGATTTAGAGTTTCTAAAATTCCTCTGGAATATAAAGATCCCATATGGTCCAGGATTATCTGATGGGGGAGTCTGGTTGCCATAAAATTTTAACAATTTCATAGCACTTTTTCTTTTATCCCACTGCAAAAGTAGATTCCTTCTTCACTGTGGCAATCATATACAAGCAACTGACAAAGATCTAACAAAGGTGGGAAATTCAGCTCTGTTCTTAAGGATATGCAACAGCCAGCTGACCACACTTGGGCTATTAACTACGGCAAGATGTTACTCCTTTCTACTTACTTGAGAGTGTTCCAATGCTTATAATCTTTGTAAGACTACAAAAAGGCTGCTTTTCCAAATAACTAAAATCTAATCATAACCTACATTTGGAAATGAACTATCACACACACCACACACACACACACACACACACACACGAATTTGGGAAGATATAGTGAGGGTCCTAACATTAATCTTAAGACAAGGGTCCAAGCAGAAACAGCTTATGACTTTGACACTTTTGCCCATCAGTTTCAATTTTAGAAGACCTCCATCTCCATTCTTCTCTTAGACTCTTACACAGACACCCTTATGATAAAACAATGTCTTTCAAAGTTGCTTATTGCAAGTATGTTTGTTCATAACAATAATTTTGTAGTTAACTGACAGAAAAATAATAAAAGAATGTTATTAATTTATAGCTCAGTTTGCCATCTTAAAAAAAAAAACTGACTACTGGCAGGCTTTATTAATAATGACAACAGTAAAAGTAAACATGTTAACCAATATTTAACAAACATGGCATGTGGAACATTACTGGTATGATTTTCACAGCCAGGAAGAAGAATGAGTGCTAGGTCTAAACCAGGCACTTTTCTGAGCATTTTTAAATGAATTAACTCAGTTAATGCTCACAATCCTATAAAGCACTTTCTACAGTTACTGTCACTTTATAGATGAGGACAGTGAGGCACAGCAAAGTTAAGGAACTTCCTTATAATCATACAACTAGGAAGGAGTAGAGCTAGGATTTACTTGCACTAAGTCAAAATATGGATGGTTGCAACTAATGAAAACGATGACTAAAGGAGTTCCTCATTCATCAGCTCTGGTTGTTCTGAACCATTTTAAGGTCTAGAACCTCACTAAATTTCTCTCTAGAAAAGCATGTACCCAATTTCAGAGGGTCCACAGACTCCCCCAAAGCTCATTAATGACACCCAGATAACACTGGTTAAATATTTCTGCTTTGAGAAGATGGCAAAACCAGCATGGTGCACCCCCTCTCCACTCCAAATCCCACGGTCTCTATTCCCCCAGAGTGAGTGAGTGACACAGGATATTGCAAACAGGGACATCTGAGGGAAAGTGAGAGCCCATCACAAGTAATGAGCTCTTGCCTGTCATGGGCTGGGGGCAACCCAGAGGCCAGCTTCAGAGATCTCCAGGGAAAGATGTGAAAGAAGTCAGGGAGACAGCTTGGCCTGCGGAGATCCATGCGGCCTGAAAACAGTCACTTAAAGGCTCCAAGAGTCCCAGAAGTCCAAGCAGGCAATATATATTAGCTAGACTCTGCCCTTGAGATGAAGTCAATGTTCCGAGATACATGCTCTTCTTTTTTTTTTTTTTTTAAAGATTTTATTTATTTATTTGACAGAGAGAAATCACAAGTAGATGGAGAGGCAGGCAGAGAGAGAGAAGGAAGGAGGCTCCCTGCTGAGCAGATAGCCCGATGCGGGACTCGATCCCAGGACCCTGAGATCATGACCTGAGCCGAAGGCAGCAGCTTAACCCACTGAGCCACCCAGGTGCCCCAATACATGCTCTTCTTAACCTCAATGGCAGATATGGCTGTATCTCCAACCCTTCGAAGGACTGCTGCCACTTAGAATATTACACCAAACAGCACTCTACCGAGCCCAAATCAACCACAGTAAAACCACTGCAGGTGGCTTATCCACCAGAGATAGGGCTACATTCAGAATAATGACTATAGATACCAAGAGAAACAAAGCAGTTGAGGATTAGGGCAGGTGGGGGGGACCAGAGGGGGGAGTTGGGAATGCATCCAAAAAGTAACTGGGCACGTAGAAACTTCAAGAGTATCAATACATGCACACATACCCCCATACAAAAGGAGACTTTCTGGGATAAAATAACATGATTTCCCAATTATGCAGTCTGGTTCATTACTTTAAGGAGAAGACGATCACCATTAGAACTCAAATTAGTGGCCTGGAAGAGCAACATAAAAAATTAACCTCAAAAAACAGAATACAAATACAAAATGAGAATAATCATAAGCAAGAAGACACAAGCTTCAGAGAGCTTGTCCAGTAAGACTAATCCACAATAAAAGGAATTCCCAAAGGAGAGTATGAATAGAGAAAAGGAAATGAGAAAAGGAAAACAGTTAACAGAAGAAATTTTCTCTGAAATGAAGAAACACTTATATCTGTACACTTCAAAGAATACCTGGAGTAAAAGGCAGAACTTATGGACATAAACACATACGTAGGCATGTCCCAGTGGAGACCAAAAACCAAACCAAACCAAACAAAACAAAATTTTTTAAAAAGCCCGAGTTCCAATGATCAAGAGGAAACTGGGTCACCTTTCAGACACCAAGAATACTTTACATATATAATCGAAGACTAATTAGAATGACCTCAGACTTATTACTAGAAGTAGAAGCCAGAAAACAGGCCAGTGTATCAACTACTGAAAGAAAAACAGAAACCCAAGAATCCTAGAATCAAAATACCATTCCTCTTCAAGCTAAAGAAATACATTTGAGGATGTGGAATTTTCGAGCACAGCCTCCACAGATTCCAGCTGAGGAAACGTCATGAAAAAAATGCTAATGAAACCAATAAACTAGGGCAGAACTCTCAAAGAAGGGAAAGAGAGAAGATACAGAAATGAGAAACCTGTGTACACACAAGCAAAAAGCAAGTCTGGAACCAGAAGAGTTCAACTACAAAGGAAATCCAAATACAGCCCAGAGATCTGAGATGATCTCTGAGAATCTTCAGTGCTGGAAAGCTGGGGCAATCAGAGCTTCTTTACAAGTATTAATTTGAAAACGCCAATCTAAACAGGAAGATGAACATAAATAGAATGTTAAAGGACAAGAAAATTTCCAATCTACCAATGGGAAACAAGAGTAATTAGCAATTTAATTCAAGCAACAAATAAAAAAGGGGAAAACAGAAAAAAAGGAATACTGAAATACAAGCAAAGATGAAATGATTTTATTTATTTAAAATTACAAGGACAAAACTTTCATACAAAAAGAAAGAGTGTCAGATTGGTTCTTTTTTCATTTAAACTTTAAGAAACACAAAACAAGTGATAAAGAAGGCTTTGAAATAAAACAGGCAAGTAAAACAAAAGGAAGGAAATGCAACATGACAGGAGTCAAGGTGGAATTTAAAATTAAAATCTTTAGGAAAACTTGTATAATGAATACAGCCATACACTGAAGTAGCAATAGATGAAATTACATAATGTCTGAAACTTTTATTAAAATACTCCAGCTAAAAGTGGCAAAAGGAAAAGAAGGTATGCATAAAACAATCCTGGCAATGTAAACATGAAGAAAGTTACAGTTTCATGGGACATGAAACTTCTACTCTTAGTACCTCTGTATGTTTGAAGATTACCACATGTCAAAGGGACCAAAAAAAAGGACACACCGAAGAAAGAAGAAAAAGAAGGAAGAAAGGAAAGAGGGGAAAAAAGAAATAAGGAAGAGGGGAAAAAGGCCAAGGAAAGAAATGCAAAGAGGTCTTGAATCCAAGAATTTTCAGGACACTGAGAATACTCTGCACGATACCTAATGGTAGATACAGGTCATCACACATTTGTCAAAACCCAAAGAATGTACAACACCAAGGACGAACCCTAATGCAAACTATGGACTTGAACTAATAACACTGCATCAACATTTATATCAATATTTATAATACTGCATCAATAAATTATCTCAACATTTTCAATTTCATCAGTTGTAATGTATATACCATACTAAGACAACATGTTACTAATGGGGAATTGAGAGTGGATGGTATATGGAAACACTTTGTACTTACTTCTCATTTTTCTGTAAACCTAAAATTGCTCTGACAAATAAAGGCTATTTTTTAAATTATGATAAAAACTTCATGTATCTCTAAATCAAATAGATCCAATTAAAAAAGAAAAATCTAGAGGAATATGAATAAAACAATCAATCACCCTCAAAAACCTTGATTTGTATTACCTCAAAATACTAGAAGTATACCACAGAAGGGATCAGAGCAATGTTTAAAAATCTATAACGGAGGGTCACCTGGGTGGCTCAGCGGGTTGAGCCTTTGCCTTTGGCTCAGGTCATGATCTCAGGGTCTTGGGACTGAGTCCCACATTGGGCTCTCTGGTCACCGGGGAGTCTGCTTTCCTTTCTCTCTTTCTGCTTGCCACTCTGCCTACTTGTAATCTCTGTCTGTCAAATAAATAAATAAAATCTCAAAAAAAAAAAAAATCTACAATGGAGGGGCATCTGAGTGGCTCAGTTGTTTAAATGATTGCCTTCAGCTCAGGTCATGATCCCAGAGTCCTGGGATCAAGCCCCACATTGGGCTCCCTGCTTAGAGGGGAGACTGCTTCTCCCTCTCCCGCTCTCCTTGCTTGTGCATTCTGTCAAATAAATAAATAAAATCTTTAAAAAAAAAAAAAAAAGACCCACTATTAAGAAAGATATCAGTATAAATGGATTCACATCTGAGTTTTAATATTTAAGTAACAGATAATGCCTATTCCTACCTCTACACTATTTCCACAGATAGCTTAAAAAAAATACAAAACTTTATTACTCAAATCTGGTAAAGACAGTATTTTAAAAAGTAAAAACTGTAAATCATTATATTATAATGACAAAAGGAAAATCGTTAGGTCTAATTAAAATTTATTCCAGGAACATAGAGCAAAATTATCTCAAGAGGCTATAATGTTAATAAACTAAAAGAAAAAAGCAAATTTTTCTGACTAGTAATTGGTAGACCACCAGCAGTTTTGGATACAACTAGAGATAAAGGTAAGAACTTAATGAATTTCTAGATGGGGTCGGGGGGACAACAACTTTAAACAAACTATTAAGAATCAGAATACATCTCAATATCACAAGTCAAAACTAGAAGAATGCCCAAAAAAAAAAAAAAAAAAAAAGCCTTCAAAATGCTAAAGGAGTTATTTCCAATCCAGAATACTATACTCAAAACTCTAAAGGAAAATTTAGGAGAAAGTCTTTGTGACCTTGGGTTAGACAAAAATTATTTAGGTATGACACCAAAAACACAATCCATAAATGGGGGGAAAAAATGTGGTAAATTGGACTTTATCAATAAAAACTTCTGTGCTTCAAAGGATACCATTAAGAAAAAGATAAGCCAAAAATAAATACATAAATAAGAAAAAGAGTAAAGAAAACAGGTAAGTCACAGGTTAGAAAAAAATATCTACAAACTGCCTATCTGTATCAAGAATTCTTAAAGCTCAGTAAGAAGTTGAACCAATTCAAAACTAGGCAAAGAATGACATTCGACACTGCAACCACAGGAGATACATGACTGACCAAACGAGCACAGAAGAGAGCTCTGTTATCATTAAGCATTAGGGAAATGCAAATTAAAACCACAATAAGAGAGCACTAAGTATCCACTAGAACGGCTATCATAAAAAAGCAATTAAAAAAAGAACTGTTCAGAAAAAAAAAAAAAGAACTTTTCAGGAGGATATAGAAATGTGGAGAAACTAAACTCTTAACACCTTATTCACAGAAACATAAAATGATGCACCAACTGGGAAACAGTTGGACAGTTTCATAATTTATCACATCCCCAACGATTCCACTCTATGTGTCTACCCACGAGAAATAAAACAATTTGTCCGAAGACTTACATGTCAATCTTCACAGCAGCACTATCCCTAACAGCCAAAAGGGAGAAACCATTGAAATATTCAACAACTTCTAAGTAGGTAAGTAAAATATGTGACATCCACACAATGGAATCCCACTCAGCAATAAAAAAGAATGGATTACTGTGCGTTCCAGCATAAATAAACCTCAAAAGCATTATGCTAAGTCAAACACAAACGACTACATATTGTTTGATTTTATATATATAAAATGTCCAGAAAAGGCCAATATAAAACCAGAAAGTATATTAACAATTGCCTGGGAATAGAGATGTAAAAAAGGGAAGGACTGGGGCACCTGGGTGGCTCAGTGGGTTAAAGCCTGTGCCTCCAGGTCAGGTCATGATCCCAGGGTCTTAAGACTGAGCCCCACATCGGGCTCTCTGCTCGGCAAGGAGCCTGCTTCCCCCCCTCTCTCTGCCTGCCTCTCTGCCTACTTGTGATTTCTGTCTATTAAATAAATAAAATCTTTTTTAAAAATTAAAGAAATAAAAAAGGGAAGGACTATTATTAATGTGCACAGGTATCCTTACGGGTAAGGCAAATGTTCTATTCTGTGATTCTGCTGTTAGCAGCACAACTCTGTGTATGAACTAAACTCACTGATCTATTGTCGTCTTACATTTGGGCTTCTAGAACAAAATAACATGGACTGGGTGGCTTATAAAAAAGCAGAAATTTATTTCTTACAATACTCAGACTGGAAAGTCCGAGATCGAGGTACCAGCCGATTCAATGTCTTGCGGGAGTCACTTCCTAGGTCACAGATGGCAGTCTTCTCACTCACTCATAATAGAAGGGATAAGGTTTCTCTCTGGAATGTCTTCATGAGTTCACAAATTCCACTCATGAGGGCTCCATCCTTATAACCTAATCACCTTCCTAATGCCTCACCTCCAAATACCATCACCTTGGAATTTATGTTTTAACATATGAGTTTGGGAGGGATACAAACATCTAGTCTATTGCATTTGTCTACTTAAAATGGATGAATGTGAGGCACTTGGCTGACTCAGTTGGTTGAGCATCGACTCCTGGTTTCAGCTCAGGTCATGATCTCAAGATCCTGGGATCAAGCCCCACCTTCCACCCAGGCTCTGTACTCTGCAGAGTCTGATTTAGAGTCTCTGCACACCCCACCTCCTGCTCACGTGCTCTCATTCTCTAATCTTAAAAAAAAAAAAAAAAAGATTTAAAGAAAGCTAGCTAGCTAGCTAGATAAAACGGATGAATGTTACAATTTGCAAATAATACCACAAGAAAAACTACTGGGTTTTTTTTCCCCAATAAGTTAATAGAGTCATCTGTACTCATATTAATTCTCATATAATTTAGCTCCTGGGCACTCATTCTCAGGAAGTTACTTACAGATATATCCTAGGAAAAGGGGGAATAAACCACAGTATGCATGACAAAAATCTTAGAAAAAAGAGATCCAAAAAAGAGTTGTGTAGGAATCTTCAGGACAAAGCAGGGAAATCTCAGCTAAAAAGTCAAAATGCGAAAGTAGAAGGCAACCAGTATAGACTCCAGAAGGTTAAAAAAGAAACAAACAAATACTTCTACAAAAAGACAAAACTGACAGAAAACTCAATGTACCTGAATATATTCAAACATGGGACAAGTCTGTGGATAAATCAGGGATAGACACACTGAAAACTAAGCAAAGATCATTTTTAGTGGTAAAGAAAAAAATGGTTCAGGAAAGTGAAAGTAATCTTAGGTGACAAGAGGACTGCTGTGAATAGCATTCACACTGTGATCATAATAAAATCCCAAACACTGAGCTCACCCAAATCATGACAGAGTGGCCGTAGAAGACCGAAAGTGTGCACTGGTGCAGTGGGTGTGGCAGCGTGCAAGCTGACAGAAGAAAGTGGAAAAGGGAGAAAGACCCATATACATGCGCTGATTAAAAAGATACAAAAAATATTAAAAGAATCAACTAAACTAATTTAAACGGGTCACAGCCATCAATACTAAGCTCCTTTGTGAGAGGGAGGCAATAATGTCCCTAAACAAAGGCAGAGGACCAGCAAGAGCTTTCCTCCTCCCCCCTCTGCCTCCCTCCCTGGCAGCACTGGCTGTTCCCTGCCCAAAGCTCCCCACACTATCAGTTCCCTCTTTCTAGGGATTTCTCACTTCTCCTTTTTCTGTTGTTTTTGTTTTTTCCTTTTTTGGTGGGTTTTGGGTTTTTCCTTTTTTGGTGGTTTTACTCAAGGGTTGCTATTGGATCAAAAGGCCAGGAACATGCCAGTTCAGCTGTTCTAAACCCCATAATTTCATAACCAGGTGAAAATTCATCAGTTACAAAGATAAGCTTATCACCCATCTAAGAACTCAGAACAGACATTGCCCACAGATACCTCTCAAAAGTAAGTTCTTGATTTTAAAAAGAAACAGAAGAACCACCCAACCCTAAAATGAATCAAAATGAAGAACAGATTAATCACAGAGCTACGGTGATATGCAGATGGTGACCATGAAAACAACTGAAAACACAAACCGCAAAGACACTAGAAAAGCAAGGCCTGAAGAAAAGTCATATTACAGTAATACAAAACTAATAATAAAAATAGTAAAATGAAGAATTAGGGGAAAAGACAGCAGGATTAAATATAAATATGCCAATTTCCATTCATTTCTGTAAAAGGGAAACACTACATTCTCTCAAATTGGAGTATGAAGAAATATGATGGCAAAAATATAAATGGTTTTAATAATTATTTTTCTTATTATTAAGAACATCTTCTAAGGAATTACTATCTGTGGAAAATTAGAAACATTTATCTAATACTCCGGCAATTTCATGGTTTTTAATCTCTTTTTCTTTGGTTAAATATAAATGAAATAAGCTAATTCTAAAACATCATATGGAAAAACAAGAGTAATGAGAAAGGAACAGTCCTGCTGGACACTGTGTTATTTTTTTTTTTTTTTAAGATTTATTTATTTAGGGGTGCCTGGGTGGCTCAGTGGGTTAAGCCGCTGCCTTCGGCTCAGGTCATGATCTCAGGGTCCTGGGATCGAGTCCCGCATTGGGCTCTCTGCTCAGCAGGGAGCCTGCTTCCCTCTCTCTCTCTCTCTCTCTCTCTCTGCCTGCCTCTCCATCTACTTGTGATTTCTCTCTGTCAAATAAATAAATAAAATCTTAAAAAAAAAAAAAGATTTATTTATTTATTTGACAGAGAGAGAGAGATCACAAGCAGGCAGAGAGAGAGGAGGAAGCAGGCTCCCCACTGAGCAAAGAGCCCGATGTGGGGCTCGATCCCAGGACCCTGAGATCATGACCTGAGCCGAAGGCAATGGCTTAACCCACTGAGCCACCCAGGCGCCCCTGGATACTGTGTTATAACACAAAGATATAACACCTGAAATAGTGTGGTACTAGCACATGATTAAACAGCCAGGTTAAAAAAAGAAAACAGTCAAATAAGAGATCTGAACACACAGGAGTTCAGTATATAATTAAGATGATTTCTAATTACTACATAAAAGAACAATTATTCATTAATGGTTGTAACGGTCAGGTAGCCATTTTTTAAATTAAAAAATCAAATCAAATCAAAATTCCAGATGGAATGAAAATTTCACCAGGAATGATGCAATAAATACAAAAAGAAAACATGAAAGAAAAATGTTTAATTTATGAATGTGTAGGAAAAGTCTAAGTATGTTTTAACACCAGAAATAAGAGATTTAAAATTCAACTGTAAGATTTAAAAACAAAAAATTTCTAAATAGAAAGAAAAAACAATATACAAAGTCGAAAAGGCAACAGGTGAAGGAAAAATAAATCACATCTTGATTTGCTGTTTTTTTAATCTACATTTATTTGATAATCTTACCAGGAAATGGCTTGTGGCTAAGAGAAGAAACCAATTACTCACTCACAGAACATCTTAGCATTATTCCCCACACCTCATTTCCATGAGGGGCAATTTGATTCCCTGTGCACACAGCGGGTAAGAAGCACAGGAGAGGAAGCCCAAAACTATTAAACTCAGAGCTTATGTAAGAGTTGCTGCTTTATTTGCCGGTCCTCTACTTTGGAGGGGAGGGCGGCGGTGGAGCGGAAGCATGGGCGTGCGAGCAAACTTGGCTCTGGAATGTACATCTATCTTTCTAAGGTGAGAAGGGGAACCTCAACAAATGGCTCTAAGGAAAAATTCGACTCTCTCTCCAGCACACTCTATCTTAACGACTCTGTAGAAATGTGAAAAATATTCAGGGAGCATCACTTCTTCGTGATGCCACAAATGGCTAACTGCTTTAAAAAAATGACACCTTTAATAAGAAAACCCAAAAGGCAAAGGAGCTAATAATGGTCAATTCAAAGAAAATGAAATGTTAATCTATGAAGAAAAATCAAACCTTACTCATAAGAAGGAAAATGAAAATGATATATTATTTCTCACTATCAGAAAAAGACCAGCAGTCAGAGATCCTTTTGGCCAGGGAGAAAAAGGCACTGATAATATTTAACTAAAGTATTAAAATTCATGTTTCCCCCAGAAATTCTAGTTCCACATGTGCAAAATCAGGATATAAAGGGTCATTCATAATTGCCAATATTTGCGATAGCAAAATACTGGGAAAATTGCCAACAGGAAACCGGTGAAATTACAGGATTACATCTACAACTGAGTATTAAAAATCATAAAAATGAAGAAGACAATGCTTTAAGTTAAGTGTGGAACATTACCAAAGACACACTGTTGGGAGGCCTGGGTGGCTCAGTGGGTTAAAGCCACTGCCTTCAGCTCAGGTCATGATCTCAGGGTCCTGGGATCAAGCCCCATATCAGGCTCTCTGCTCAGCGGGGAGCCTGCTTCCCCCTCCCCCTCTGCTGCCTCTCTGCCTACTTGTGATCTCTCTCTCTGTCAAATAAATAAATAAAATTTGGGGGAAAAAAAAAAAGACACACTGTTAGGTAAAACAGTTGCCTCTTGAGGAAAATCAAATGGTTGTGATAAAATGTGGTATGGAGAGTTACTTTTCCATTGTATACGGTTTTGAAACGTTGGATTTCTTTTCTTTTCTCTTTTTTACCAAACATTGCCAATTCTTAGTTTTATCATCCATTAAGAAACTAAAATTATTCAAGCAAAACTACATATAATTTAGTTAATTAAAATAGCATTTTAACAAGATTACGATTTTTGGTAGCGTATTTCCCCAACTCTCTACCCATCTTTCCTAGCAGAAGGGAGGAAACAGGTGACATGGACACAGATATGTGTGTGTGGGTGGGTATGTATGTGAGCTTCTAGGACAGAAAATGAAGAGAACACTTTGAGCAAAAGGAGTAACATATAAAGGCACACAGAGGTCAAACAGAACGGCATACTCAGGAAAGAAAGGAGTCTCACCTAACTAGTGCATCCAGAATGGCACTGGCAGGAAAGAGGACTCTGAGGGGAAGATGAAAGACATAGTGAAAAGGGACCTGTAAGGCAGAAACACTTGAATTTTATCAGTAAGAAACAGAAAACCAACAGCTGTGAACACAAACAAACATATAAGGACAGCATAAATAATTCTGATAAATAAATTTTAACCAGACTGAGAACAAAACCAGTCAACAAGTATCCATACACCAAACCTGGTGACTTTCTCAGTGTTACATCTCTTGAAGAAGAGATGTAACACTGTATTTCAAATTTCACTCTTAAAAAAAATACCAAGCAAAGTAAAGACGCTACTCATATTTCTGTTACCAGAAAAAAGTGTAAACTTGAAACTCGAAAAAGTGACAGTTCAATCAAGATATTTCAAGGAAGGAAAAAAACAAAAAAAGAACACAGAAAATTATAGCTCTCCAGGCTCAAAATGACACACTAATTAGAGATAACATATATCTGAGAAGATGAAGAATTTGGCAAATGTGCCTTAAGTATTATAATTTAAGGTTAGTAAATAAATTCGAAAAAGAAAATCTACTATTAAAAGAACATTTGAGTTATTTAAATATCAGATAGAAGTCTTTGAAATATTTAAGAATGGCTTTCTGAATACAATGAAATCCAAAGTTCTTTAATCAAACTCCCATTCGGTCACAGCCTCTACCACCAAATATCCCCCCCATCACACAGATGCTTCTAGAAAATCAAAATTAATTTATCTGGTAACTGATAGGATTGTGGTCACTGGAAATATATGCACAGTAAAGAAATATTAAAACATTAAATGGGAGACACAAATGAATCCAAGTGTGATATTAAAAAGCATAAAATGAGGTACTATCAGATATAATAAAATGAATCTCTTCTTGAAATTATTTTTTTCTTTGAATTCATTTATACTCTTTTTTTGAAAGTATACAACATAACTTGCTGACAACCATCCAAGATATACAACGTAAACCTAAGTATCTAATGATTTTGACCAAGTGCATAGCATTATTTGATATAAATCCCAACTTCCAGAGATCTTATACCAAAACCAACAATGGTAAAAACTCAGAAAAGCTTATGGGTTGAGACAGATGAACCAGAAACACACACACACACACACGAACATAGTAATAAAGTGTCCTAAAAACAGTACTGGTTATTTTTTTTTTTAAAGATTTTATTTATTTGACAGACAGAGATCACGAGTAGGCAGAGAGGCAGGCAGAGAGAGAGGAGGAAGCAGGCTCCCCGCTGAGCAGAGAGCCTGATGCGGGGCTTGATCCCAGGACCCTGAGATCATGACCTGAGCCGAAGGCAGAGGCTTTAACCCACTGAGCCACCCAGGCGCCCCCAGTACTGGTTATTAATTCTGTAAATTCTGCTACGTGCCCTAATTAAACAATCTGGTAGCTCTTTTGCTGGAATAAAATACAAATGTCTTATAGTCATTCTCAATTGCCTTCAGAATCATATTACAAACTAGTATTCCCATCATGACATAATAAAAAGTCTCGATTTTAATCAAAAACACAATTTCCGAGCTAATTATCTAATTAGATATTCTTTGTTATAAGGACTAATTTTAATCAAAATCAAATCAATCTCTAAAAGACAAAATTCTGCCACTCCTAAAGATATTCACACCAATAAATTATAGGTTAAATAAGTGATCTCAAACACAAATCTCGTAAGTTTTGAACAACAATAACTTAAACAAACTCTACAAATATTTATAATACTGCTTTCAAATGCATCTAGATACCATAAATTCTGCCATACTAAATGAAAACCAGCCCCACAGTGTAATCTCATAAGCATAATGTTGACAAGAGCAAGGTATAGAAAACTGCATATTACATGATCCCACTGATTTAAAGGTTAAAAACAGGTACAATTACATATTGCTTAGGTGTGCATAATTAAAAGGAAAAATGATACAGAAATGCAAGCATTTAGAACTCAGAACAGTAAACAGCTCTAGGAGGATGGATGAGGAACACTTAGAAGAAGCGGGTGATAGGTGGGGTGGTAAGAAGTGCTGGCATTTGGGGACTTGTAGGTCCACTTGATGTTTACAAGCACTTTTGTGTTTTATGTACTTTTCTGCATGTGCCTATTAGTTTACAACTTAAACAAAAGGAAAAGGGCAAGAAGGAAGGAAAACCGCATGTCCTCCAGGGCCCTTGGTTGGAACAGCGGGAGCACATCCCTAAGTCGACAGTTCCAGAGCTGCTGGTGGACGTCTCAGCCTCAACCCTGTGGCAGAGGGGGCAGCTCCTCTAGAAGCCAGGCTGAGGGGCAGAGTTCTGAGTGTCATTCCTGTAACTCACTCTAAGTACTCTTCCTTCCTCCATCCCTTCAGAGATCTTAAAGGCACAGAATCCCTTCTGTTTATCACATCTAACAGCAGTTCTCTTGACAGCACATGAACCCCTAACTGAGACAAGTCATCAAGAGAGGTGTGAAAGAACCAAAGTGGAATTTCCAGTATGGAGTGTTAACAGTAATGAGGCAGAAGGGCTAGACACTGACCATTAAATTAACCTGATACTTACCTATCACTCCCAACAGATGTCTTAGCACAAGCACAAAAAAAATGGTATCTTTATTTAACACTTTATGAAGGTGGACTTTTGACTTTCATAAAAACAAAAAGGAGTGGGAGAGGAAGGGGAAAGTAAAGAGGCCCGGTGAGGAAGGAAAAAGTTACCTGGAGTCTCGTATTCATTTCCAAAAAATAAAAATTCTTCTTTGAGTCCACAAGGAATTCCACGGTCCCAGCAGAGGAGTATTTCACTGCTTTGGCAAGAGCTACAGCTTGTTCTCCCATTGCTCTTCGAGTCTCCGAATCCAGAAAAATGCTACAAACGCAGAAAGAGTAATCAACATTTTGAACCAAAGTCACCTCTTGCATGCACCATATAAAAATTTTCTTAAAGGCGGGGCCCCTGGGTAGCTCAGTGGGTTAAAGCTTCTGCCTTCAGCTCCGGTCATGGTCTCAGGGTCCTGGGATCAAGCCCCGCATCAGGCTCTCTGCTCAACGGGGAGCCTGCTTCCTCCTCTCTCTCTGCCTGCCTCTCTGCCTACTTGTGATCTCTGTCTGTCAAATGAATAAATTTTTTTTAAAAAAATTTTTTTCTGAAAGGCTACTCAAATGCAATCATCTGTATCAATTTAAGATTTTATACCATATGCTTTACATATGTTTATAACACAGGCTTTTTCTATTATCAAGCCTAACATGCTTAAATAAGTCAGCTTCAAATTTTTATAAAACTAACATGTGAACTTTCTACATGATGGTGCAATTTCCATCCATTTTAGCACAAGTAGTTGTTTCAACCAATAGAACTTAACATCCATATTCAGAACTTTCCAAGCTTAAGTGGGGAGACATGTCTTAGGGAGAACACATGTGCTGGATGAGCTGCCACCAGGCGAGCCCTGCCCGGGACAGGGAGCTCAGCAATGAATCAGCAACACACACTAAGTAAGGCAGCTTTCAACAGAAACGTATATAAAACAAGGGTATGTCAGGATGTTTTCATCGAGGTTACCTACTGATTAAAACGTCCTGACTAGAAGCTCAGGGACTAACTCCGTACTTCCCCTATGTATTCACTCATTCAGGGTTCGCAGTGACTCTGTGAGAACTGACTGTACATCTAGTGAGTCCTCAAAACTCTGGCTTCACGATATCAAAATTACCCTCCAACAGGCAAAAAAAGCTCAAATGTCTTCAATAAACCCTAAAAAAAAAAAAGAATATTTGTATATTTTCACATATTTTGCTTCTATGCAAGAAAGGCTCTAAGAAATAGAACATTGATTACTTTTCTCTTCATGGATTAAACCTTATGGGTCAAGGTTTAGGTGGTTTTTATAAAATCTTTATTATGGAAGAGTACAATGAACTTCTATGCACCTGGTTCCCATGTGGAACAATTATTAATACACAGCCGGCCTTGTCTACACCACACATCTTCTTTTTAACCAGGCCCACCTATTTTTTGTTTTTTGGTTTTTTTTTTTTTTACAAATTTTATTTTAAATCAAATCCCAAATTAGATATCATTTCATCTACAGAAACTTCCATATCCGTTTCTAATTAGCTAGAACTTCTTAATGGCATTTAATATCCAGTTAGCATTCAAATCTCCCTAATCATTTCCATTTTTTTCAGGTAATATCATTGAGTCAGAACTCAAATAAGGTCCAGCCACTCCATTCGCTTATTTATTCTTACATCTTTACAGTTCTTTTAACTTGAATGTTCTCATCCCCTTAGAACTAAGATACGGATCTGCTCCTTTTCCTCTCATTTCTCACAATTTGGGTTCAACCCCAGAGTTGCACACCATTTTAACATCTGCATTATATTTCTATTTTTCATAAACTGCTGGCTAGATCTAGAACCCTGAATAGATTTCAGGTTGAACTGGGGGAGGAGGAGGCATGAATATTACACGAGTGGGAAGTGCACCTCCTAACTGTGTCCCTTTTGGTGTTTAGAATTAACCACTGAACTTAGGTATTCTGAATCCTATTTACCTATCATAAACAACAGTTCTGCATCAACCTAATGGATATAGGCATAGATAACATTTCAATGATAACTGACAAAATTAATACCCAAAAAAAAAAAAAAAAGAAAGAAAGAACGAATGAACCAACCCCAAAATTAACATCATAACATTTGGAGAATCTCAAAGACAGTGGAGTAAATTATTTTTGTACTATCTGATCTTGTCCTTTCTCTTGTCTTAAACTCTGCTAGTAACACTCAGAGCTGTAAGCAACCTCATCACAGCACTCAAAACACAGCAGTAAATTCCTATTCTAGAAACTGAAAACTGAATATTCCACTTATTTAAGATTTTACAAATAGTAATATACAAATACCTAACAAGTCACTATTAATGACCAGTTCTCATTTGGGGGTTTGTTTTTTGTTTTTGTTCCTACTGCTTTAAAGTTTCCTCTTTTTCTCTCCATTAATAGATAAGTTTGTATGAAAGACTTTATTTCTAGAGGAAGAGAGAGGAAACAAAATAATAGTTCAAGGTTCCCAATCTGTGAAAGATTTTTATAGCAGGTAAAACCTGATGGGTTTAAAAAGAAAAAGTTAATTACATTGGACGGAATAAGAAAAGGACACAAAACTACGGAAGTGGTGTGTCAGAGATAATCCTGTTCCACCAGCAATGTACCCTGCTTCCACACAACTAGAATTTTAGCAGAGTACAAGGTTACTTCATTTTGAAAAGACATTTCCCAACTTCCCTAGCGAAGTCCCTAACTTCAGATCACCACCAAGCAATCAGCACTTGTAGGTTCTGGGGCCCTTCCTTAAACATACAAGTAGAACATTCCTTTTGCCTTTTCTTCTTCCTTTCCTTGCCGTCCTGGTGTTGGGCCATGAGGTAGGGTCATGCCCCACGTACGATGCAGTGGGCTGTTCTTCATCGCCCAGTGACTGGATTTCAAGCTGAGTTCCCCAAGAGGCAGGAAATGGAAGCTGGCAGCTTCCTAAGGCCTGCACAAAGCATCACTCCCATGCAGTGTATTCTCAGAGCACAGAATAAAGGGAGGGTACACAAAGATCCAAACCTCCGCTCTTCATCAAGAGAAGTGGCAAAAAACTTGGGAACCATGTTTTAAAACTACCACACCATACTGTATGTTTAAAACCCAATATAATTAAGGCAGGGCTTGCTTTGGACCATTACCCTATAATTTAAAAACTCACTCATATTCACACCTACTCTTTATAGATATTATACATACATATCAAGGCACACTGGTATGACTAAGTTACAACTGGCTACCCTCCTTATCACCTGATTATTAAAAATAACAACGTAGATTCAACTGGGGGACTTTTAAGAATGCAGAGCCAACTACAATATATACAAATATCAACCTAGCATCACGTTAGAAATGAACTTCCATGAAATTGCTACACTAAACACAGTCTAAAGGTAACTTGGAGAAGAACTCAAAACTGATAAATCAGGGAATTCCTAAAATCCATGCTTTGAAGGTAGGATAAATTCAAAACTTCAGAATCAATTTTATGAAGCCTTCACCAACAGAAGATCCTAGAAGGCATGTATCCCCAGACATTCGGCAAGCCCAGAAACACCAGCAGGGTCCCAACTACCTAGAAGCTCATGGAAGTCATAGCTGGCTATCCACCCAACTCTCTCCTCTAACAAACCCTCCTTTTTTCCCCAAGCAGTCTCTCACTTGCACTTCAGTCATGCACTGAAGGACTGAGGAAGACCGAGTGACAAATTCTTGATTATAAAAATACTAATAGACTCTACCAAGACAATCCCACCGAATCGCTACTGAAGCAGTTTCAGCCAATAAAATGGGAAAGAAGTACACTAAACAAAACACTCGATTCTGAACGGTCATTAGGGAAAACACTTACCTTGGTGCTTCCTCCACCACTTTCTGATTTCTTCGCTGAATTGAGCACTCCCTTTCGTTGAGCCACAGCGCATTCCCGTGTTTGTCACCTAAAACCTGGCAGAGCAATACCGTTTGAACACCTGCACACTCGTACCTCCAGAGAATGTGCCCAATTAACATTTCCACCGTGCAACACCCCTTGGTTTTTACCACTTGAACCTCCCAGAACACACATACCTCTCAATTATGTTCCTCTTTTGGTTGATGTTAATAGAAGAAAACTTTATTTATAACCCTGAAACTCACTAAACTGTTTTAAAAAGACTTGAGGAAAAAATTCTCACATGATATTTCACTCAGCACATTGGGAATGTAACAGCAATTGTACAAATTTTGCGAAGGACATGGAGTGTCGAGAAAGAGAATATACATTCTAGATATCCGTGGTGCTTTAGGAAAACCGTTAAGTGTTATTACAAACATCAGTTTGTTTTTAACAAAATTATCTGTTGATCAGGGAATTCTATTTTATTCACATCCAATATCACTCTATTCTTATATAGGATGCTTTTACTGTGCTTTATTTTTGTTATAGAAACTGACAAAAGGTCTGGTGTTAACATGTAACACATTATGATTTTTCCTGTTTGTAATACTGAGAAATAAGCTGGAGTTGCCAGGTAAAATAACAGGACATTCACAGATGAATGTGAATTTGAAAGACTTGTTTATTTATTTCTAGAGAGAGTGCACACATGAGCAGGGGGCAGGGCAGAGGGAGAGAGAGAGAGAATCTCCAGCACACTCCCCACTGAGAACAGGGCCAGACACAGAGCTCAATCTCACCGTGCTGAGATCCTGACCTGAGCTGAAATCAAAAGTTGGAGGCTTAACCAACTGAGCCACCCTGGCACCCATGAATTTGAATTTCAAATAAACAACAAAAAATCTTAATAAAAATAGATCCCAAATACTTATTAGGACATGCTTCCACTTAAAAAAAAAAAATACTGTTTATCTGAAATTCAAATTTAACATGTATCTTATCAGCTAAATCTGGTAACCCTGAAGCATGCTCTTGGTTAGTATTTTTGCACAGAATGTTTGCTTCTAGGAATAGATTACTCTATCTTCATGATTAAGGAGGAGTTACATATTACTGAATGCATATATTAAGTTCATAGGCTATTCTAGAAGCCAAAAGGCTAGGCAACAATTTTTTTTTTTAAAGATTTTATTTATTTATTTATTTGACAGACAAGAGAGAAGGAGGGGGGAGCAGGCTCCCTGCTGAGCAGAGAGCCCCATGCTGAGCAGAGAGCCCGATGCTGGGCTCAATCCCAAGATTCCGGGATCATGACCTGAGTGGAAGGCAGAGGCTTTAACCCACTGAGTCACCCAAGAGCCCCTAGGCAATAATTTTAACTGAGAATTGCTATGCAACTTCTCTATGCAAGTCACTTTTTTTCCTTATGGATTATAAATAGCAATATATCATCTTAGTACTACATATGGTGCTAAAAATATAAAACCAAAAAAAGATCATGTAAACAATAGTGAACAATAAAATGAGTAGTTAACATATGAATGTAAATTTAATTTTTAGTAATAAAACCTATCTAAACCTCAAGAATGATTCCAAGCAAAGAGAAATATACTGCAGTAATGAAATGCCAAAAAGTTGCAATTTCATTTTTAAGTCTCAAAGGTGGTTGCATGAAGTACTGCCTAAAAAACACTTTAACACTAAAAAATACTTTAACACTAAATTTATTCTACTTCTTTTCACCCTAGTTGACAAGGAACCGAAACCAGACTGTGTGTCCAAGAAATAAAGCCATGATGACCAAGAATTCTCAGAAATATTTCTAACTATACAATATTAGATTCATATATAGAATTACATTTCTTTTCTCCTAAAGTCCCTAAAGTCCACTTAGTCTCCTAATTCTTTTTTAAAAAATCTTGTCATGGGGTCATCTGGGTGGCTCAGCTGGTTAAGCAACCAACTTGATTTTGGCTTGGGTCAAGATCCCAGAGTTGTAAGACTGTCCCCAGTGGCTGTGGAACCTGCATAAGACTCTCTCTCTCCCACTGCCCCATTCCTTGAGCTCTCTCTCTCTTACGAAAAGAAAAAAAAAAGTTATTTCCTAAGCATTCAACGAAAATAGTATTCTTAAAGATTCACTTATGAATCTTTAAAAAGATATTTAAAGGAGGTGGAGAGGCAGAGTGAGGAGGAGAGAAAATCCTCAAAGCGACTCCCCACTGAGCATGGAGCCTGACCCCAAAGTTGAACCCAGGACCCTGAGATCCTAAGCAGAAATCAAGAGTCAGCTGCATGGGGCCCCTGGGAGTTCAGTCAGTTAAACATCTGGCTTTGGCTCAGGTCATGATCTTAGAACCTTGGGACTGAGTCCTCCCGCCAACTCCGACACAGGTTCCCTGCCCAGCGGAGAGTCTGCTTATCACTCTCCCTCTGCCCCTCCCCCTGCTCATTCTCTCTCATAAATTTTTAAAAATCATAGTAAATAAATAATTGGCTACTTAACCAACTGGGCCACCTAAGCATCCCTGAACAAAAATAATTTGACAGTGATTTATTCCACTAAACAAACAGACTGAGTGACTAGACGATATAAAGAGTACCTGTAAGGGAAGTTAATACTTAAATCCCTCATTGGTTTTGTGTTGTTTTTAAGATTTTATTTTTTAAGTAATCTCTATACCCAGGGTGGGCTTAAACTCACAACCTGAAGACCAAGAGTCATGCTCCACTGACTGAGCCAGTAAGACAGTCCCCCATCGTGAGTTTTGTTCTGTTTTCTTTTACTTTTAATATAGCTTTTTACAGTGTGCAGGTCCTCAATGTGGAAAAATCTCCCAAATACACTGCTTACTGGAAAAAGCTTCATGATAACAAAATGCAAGCCATTTAGTATCCCTGGATCTAACCCACAAAATGCCAGGAGAGCCCAGGTGCAGAAACACGGGCTAAACCACACAGAGTGGTGCCACTGCCACCACCAGTGCAGTCTTAGCATAAGAAAGGACACAGCACGTGAAAAATAGGTTTAAAAAAAAAAAAAAGCAGGATATAGCAGTGCCTGCTTCTAGGGACAGAGACCAGGGGACTTGGAACACGGGTGAAAAGAATGCTCACTTTTCATTGTATGTCCTTTATTACGAGCACAAATTCCCTCAGATATAATTAAATACATGCAAATTGAGGAAAATAATTTAATAAAAACTTCCAAGCATAGACCAGGTATGGCAAACACCTATGTTACCGATTTAAGTTACCAGGAGACACTTTCACGTATGTTTAAAATTATCACCTAGATAATATAGGATAGCTAATGAAAATAAACTAAAAGCTGATGTAGATCTATAATTACTTAACACAATCTGACAAACGCTTATCGAGTATTAATAATGTGAAAGACAATGGCCTGGTTGCTGGGAACAACAAATGAATAAGACCTACTGACTGCCTTCCACTGCCTTCTTGGTCTATTCAAAAAGTCAGACAATTCAAGATAAAAATCAATGGGACAGGTGGGGAATACAGAGAAGGGGAAAATTAATTCTGCTTGTACAATCGTACAGAAAGGGCAGCCCAAGTATCTCTCCTTAGTTACAGACTTAAATAAATACCCAAGAGTCTACTCATCACCTACACTTTTATATCTCTATTTATTCAGTAAAGTTGCAAAATACAAAATTAATATACAGAAATAAGTTGCATTTCAAAACAATAATGAAGTAGCAAAAAGAGATATTAAGAAGACAATTCCATTTACAATTACACTAAGAAGAATAAAATACCACGGAACAAAATTAACCAAGGAGGTGAAAGACCCGCACTCAGGAAACTGTAAAACGCTGATAAAAGAGACTGAAGATGACACAAACAAATATACAGCTATTCCATGCTCGTGGACTGAAAGAATATTGTTAAATATATATAGTACTCTAAGCCATCTACAGATTTCATGCAATCTCTACCAAAATACCAACTGCATTCTCCACAGACCTAAAACTAATAATCTTTAAATCTGTATGAATCATAAACGACCGTAAATAGCCAAGGCAATTTTAAGAGCAAAGCTGAAAGTATCACAATCCCAGATTTCAAGATATACTACAAAGCTACAGTAATCAAAACAGTATGGTATGGTCACAAGAACAGACGCATACATCAACAGAAGAGAGTACCAAGAAATATGATGAAGGAGACAAGATTATACAATGGGGAAAAGATAGTCTCTTCGGTTAACGGTGTTGGAAAAACTGGACAGTTCCATGTAAAAGAACAGAACTGGACCACTTTCTAACGGCATACACAAAAATAAACTCCAAATGAATTCAAGACTTAAATGTGAGGCCTGAAACCATACAAATCCTAGAAGAGAACACATAGGCAGTAATTCCCCTGACATCAACCACAGCAACATTTTCTAGATATGTCCCCTAAAGCAAGGGAAACAAAAGCAAAAATAAACTACTGGGACTACTCCAAAATAAAAACCTTTTGCACAGCAAAGGAAACCACCAACAAGAAAAAAGGTAACCTACTGAATGGGAGGAGATGTTGCAAATTATCTGTTTAATAATAAGGGTTAATATCCAAAACATAAAGGAGAGGGGCACCTGGCTGGCTCAGTCAATGAAGCATGTTTCTTGATCTCAAGGTCATGAATTCCAGCCCCATGCTGGGTGGGAAGCATACTTTACACACACACACACACACACAGCAATACAGTTTTTACCAGACCTAAACATAACATTACCATGTAATCCAATAATACTTCTCCTCAGTAATAATACTTTTCAAATTTGGTGTTTAAATATGTGTACGTCCATAAAAAGACATAACAATGTATTCATAATATCAAAAAGCTGGAAACACCCTGATGATCCACCAACAGAAAAATGGGTAAATTGCAGGGTATCCAAACAATGAAATATCACCAAGCAATTTTTTTTAGAGTTAACAGTAACAGACAGCCTCAAGGAAAAATCTCAAAGATATGATGTTGTCTAAAACAAGTCAGACATAACCAAAATACGTTGTATGACTTCATCTATGTAAGTTTAAATACAGGCAGAAATACTCTGTAGTGTTAGAACAGGAGGTACTTTGGCGGCCAAGTGGAGGGACCGAATGGGAAATTGTATGAAGAAATCTTCTGATGTCACAGAAATGTGCTATATGCAGATCTGGATGGCTGCTGTACAGCTAGCTATACATGCGTGCATGAGAATTTACTGAGTTGTACTCTTAAGATTTGTGGACTTTACTGAAGAGATGTGATATCTCACTTCAGAATATCTAAAACAAAAAACCACCACCACCACCAAAAAACCCACTAACTTCAGAAATACACTACATTCAATGTTTTAAGACTACATGCTGATTAGATATATTTGCACATTTTTTCCCCACTCTGGAAAACTGGAGGCCCTAGATGAAGATTTTCTACCCATAAAAAATATCTAGGGCACTTCGGTGGCTCAGTCAGTTAAGCATCAGCCATCAGCTCAGATCATTATCTCAGGGTCCTGGGATCAAGCCCCATATTGGGCTCCGGGGGAGGGGGGTGAGAGAGGTCAGTGCCTCCCTCTCCCTTTGCCCCCTGCCAGCTTGTGCTCTCTCTCCCTCACTCTCTCTCTCTCAAATAAATAAATAAAATCTTTAAAAAGGCTATGTAAGGGGCGCCTGGGTGGCTCAGTGGGTTAAAGCCTCTGCCTTTCACTCGGATCATGGTCCCGGGGTCCTGGGATCGAGCCCTGAGTAGGGCTCTCTGCTCAGCAGGGAGCCTGCTTCCCTTCCTCTCTCTGCCTGCCTCCCTGTCTGCCTGTGATCTCTGTCTGTCAAATAAAATGACATTTTTTTTAAAAGGCTATGTATAATTATAATTAATTTTAAAAACCACAATGACAAAATTGAAGATTTTTATTATGCCTGTATTCTATACATAGAATATACATATATTCTATAAGTATATCTATAAATTCTCTATATAAGTAAAACAATACTTAAACTTCAGGAGGATTTCAAATTTGGTGTTTACATTTAATCAATTTTAAATTCAATTCACAGCCATAAGGTTCTGAACAGAAGATATTCTTAACAGAAACGAAAACTTCAGGAGACCCTGTCTTCTTCCACGTGTTATTTCAGAAAACCATTTTTTGTCTTGTTAAAATCCACACCCCGCAACTGCTTTAGCAGTTAGATTAAAACCTTAATCTGAATAGAAAAAATTATCTACTCATCTCTATACTAGCAGCTCCTAGAAGAATGCCTGTCTCAGTGAGCCATGCAGACATCTAGTGAATCAAAATGATAGGAGTCCAGATCAAGCACTTCAAAAAAAAAAAAAAAAAAAAAAAAAGGAAGCAAGCCCTGTCATGGCCCAGCCTCAGAATGGGACTGCAGGATTCTCTCTAGATGCTATGCTTTTAGCTTGGCCAGACAGCTTGGAACTGTTTCTTTGCAGGATTTCTGTATCACCCCTTACACTAACCAACATTCTGGCACCTTGATGAGAAGTATACCAGATTCCCAAGGGAAGAAATCAATTCATGTACATTTTCTATTCTGAAGTTATTAAAGCATATCAGAACAATTCACAATCATTCTAAATGGAATAAAGAAATGATTTTTTTTAAGTCATAATAAGAAAGCATCTTAAGATGTACCAACCTGGATTTCTATATGACGAGGGTTATCGATAAATTTTTCTATTAGTAGTCTATCATCACCAAAACTAGAAGCAGCTTCTTGAGATGAAAATCTAAAGCCATCCCTAATTAAAAAAAAAAAGGGGGGGAGGGGGTACAATCAAACTAACAAAGCAAATTCAGCCCTCAATATGAAAGAAAACAAAGCACTTAAATATTTATTTTGGTTTATGAACAAAGTAAAGAAAAATTCACTTAATGCACAAATAACTAAGTTGACTTTCATTGACCAACAACTCCTAAACTCACCAGCTTTGTGACCTGGGGTAAATGATTTAACTTCCCAGACCCTACATTATATAATGAAATAGGAATACCAATACTTAGTTCACCAACTGTTAAAAATTAGATTTTTTAATAAACCACACAAAATTCCATTTCCTCACCCCTAACATATTTAAATTCCACTAATAAAAAAATTTTTCAATGCATATTCATTTGACTCAAGAGTCAGAATACGTACACAAAAATGCAAAGGGCCAACTTGGCCAACGGCATGACTGGGGCAAAATTTTAAGGAAATACTCAGTGAGAATGAACATACAAGAGGAGGATCCTCAAGAACATTTTATGATATTTTTCATGATATTTTAAATATACACACATAAATGTAACAGCCCTCACATTCCCATATACATCATTACAATTTTGTCTTGAAATTGTTCAAAATTAATCATTAAAAGATAAAAGTACAATTTTTGAAAATAAAAATATGGATATAATTATAGGTTTATCCATTTTCTTCCCAAACTATAAAAATTTAAATTGTTATAATTAAAAATACGCTCACCAAATTCATATACTATGAATTTGAATGAAATTCAAATGAAATGGGCTCATTCACTATTAAAAATGCACACTTGCTTAACTAAAACGGAGTATATTATTGTCCACTCACTGATATATTCAGAATGTAGTTTAATTCTTTTTACATATCACTAAGTTTCTTAATCTTCAGATTAAATATCTATACTTAAATACAATATTAAAATTTATCCAACCTTTTAATTTGCAAACATTCCATCTGGCATTATTAGAAATATATGTGCTGCCGAAGCAAGCACTGGCATTATTAGAAATAAACACCACATTTGTTTTTGTGCTTAAAAAATACAACACAGCAAGTAAACAATGACCAGAAGATAAATTCAAAAACATATTGCAACAATTCCCGTTTCTCAGAGTTCTCAGGGAAAAGGTATCAAGTTTTCTTAGTCCTCTATTACTTCTTTGATTTAGGGGAATGGAGTTTTTAGATCTCTGGAGACTGCAAACCTCAAAGAAACTAACGCACAATGAATTATTGTTTCCAGTACCATATGACCAACTTTTTATTAGATGGGGTATGATGATTCAAAAAGAAAAAACAAAGCTCATTACAGTTTGTCTCTGCTGTAATGACTAAGGGCTTTCATGTTGCATTTAAACCAAGAATGCTAGAGAAAAAAATCACAATCACCCAAATAAATGATCACATTCTAAAGGATCACCAGGATATTTTGGAGCTCATGGAAAACTACTTTTTTAAAAACATTTGTTATGCTCAGTTACACACTGATTCAACAAGTTTTTTGCTCATCATGAAACCATGAGCCCGCGGCATATTTAGGTGGTGGGAATACAAAAATAAAGCAGAAACTGCTCTCAAAGGACGCAAAGGCTAGCAGGGGTATTCCAAAACGTAAACGTGGTCAATTTTCCATTGAGCCTTAGTTCACTGAAATGCGGATAGGGAAAAGAAAGCCAGAGGTTAATATGAAGACATGAGTCCACCAACAACCTTCCTGATTCTCACCCTAATTTAATACACAATAACAAACACTGTTTAAAAAAAATAAAAATAAACTAAGTCTTTGAGATGTTCTAGATTCCAAGATAAGCCATAGATGCTGCTTTCCTGAAAACACATACAAGAGATGTTCCAAGAGGGACACACTCCTCAGAATAAAATAATAAAGCAGTTACTGGCTACAAACAAGGCTTTCCTTCCAAAGAAGGCTAAAATTTTTGTGGATCATGCAAAAAAAATCCCCCCCGCCAAGAAATGAGAAAGGAAGGAGTATATACAACATGGCACGTTAACAACTGGTGACTCTATATTCTCTCAACTTTTCCAAAGTAACGGGGGATATAGAGTGACTTTTATCAAATTGAGAACAATATTTTAGACAGAAAATTTACTCCCTAAAAGATGCCCACTGCATAAGTAAACACAGTGATTTCTGAAAATACCAAATGCTACATTAAAATTCATTGGTTAACAGCAGCACGGCAAATCTCAATGCCCAGAAACTGAAGAGTTATCTTCACCATAAAACATGTTGCTAACAGTAAGCCGTAGAGAAATGAGGGAGAAGAAACCCAAGATCCCAAGAAGAATAATTAAAAATAAGTGCTAAGCTTAATTGCTATGTAAGTGCCATACAAAAAGGGCCATACAAGAAGGAAAAAGTTACGGTTTGTAAAATACACACCTATAAAACCATTAAGTTGTGTTTAATATCCTTACTATAGCATTCTTCCTTACCCAGAAGTTAAAGTAAACAGATCGTTTTTTCCAAAGATGGCCACAGCATTATCTCCCATTCCGTGTGTTTACTCTATAGAACACTTTTGCCTAATCATGCAGCACAGGAAGTTCTCAAAACTTACAGTACAAAAAAAAAGAAAATGTATAGGACTGCACAGAAAACAAATTATATTGAAATACAGGATTGAAATTATTTTCTAAAAACAAATTTGGTATATAATATATGGATGGGGTTCTTTACTCATGATAAGCTCCAACAACACATCTAATAATCGCTGTTACTTAGAGATATATTAGCACATTACAGTTGCTGAAGATATGTGATTTCCAAAGCAGTAGAAATTTCCAAAAAGATACTACTACTCTTGCAGTTCATTGCCTACATTGAAGGAAACAGTAAATCCCAGTTAGAGGCAAGTGAAAGAAATAGGTCCTTTTTTCTCTCTTCCAGGTGTATAAAACTCCTCTGAATTTTATGGGACTAGGAACTCAAAGGTTAAGAACTCGTGATCTAGTGTATAAACTTCACAGAGCAAAGACTTACTTTGTTTATCGTTCACTGCTGTATTTAGGAGCACTACTAAAAAACAGTGACTGCCACACAGCTTCTCAACAAGTATCGTCAGTCCATGCAACAAGTGAATTCATGCAGTCCGTCTCTGCTACACTGTCACTAAGAGTAAGGCTGGGGTTTAAAGAGTAGTACATCCTCTCTCGCCACCCCACAACACAACCGATTACTTTCTCTGGTGCTCAACCAAAGAAACAACGGTGTTCTGAGACAATTTTCTAGCAAGTCTGCAACCTGGTGTCCTCCCAAGAGATTTTAAAGGGTAATGTATTGCCTCAAGGACATTTTTACCTTATTCACTTGAGAACCTAATTTCTGAACTAGGTTTGTACTGGACAACTTTTGCACCAACTGCTCTGGACCTCTGTCTTTGAGAGACTGGGGGAGTGGGGAGGAACGGAAAAGCAAGGGAAAGGGAGAAAGGAGAACCATCTGGAAGACCACAATACTTCTGGGTAGGGAAAGAGCACTGAAAGGCAACATAACATGATAATTAAGTCATTTTTTGTCTCCTCCGACCCTTCCCCCACGCCAAAAAAAAAAAAAAAAAAAAGACAAAAAACTCTTCTGCCAAATGTGAAAATTAATAAAAACACAAACCTAAAGAGAATCCCCTAAAACCTGTTTGTACTAGGCAGTTTTTCAAAAAATGATTTTCTAATCATGTAAACAATGCACTGGGCTTTTTAAACTGTTTTTAAAAAGTTACTTTTGTTTCTGAAACCAGTATGCTAAAAGAAAGTGGTCTACCTTTACAACACAGTGCTCTGTATATAAAGGACATTTAGTAGTTTCAAATTCAAATTCAAATTTAAATTCAAATATATTCCACAGTCAAAAATTACCAAAGTAGTTTGCTATTTTTATAGACAAGCAATGGAAAGTAAGGGTGTACTGAGTAACACATAAGCAAATGAAATCATGACTGCCTTTTAAATGTGATTGCTTCAAATCTCTGCCCACATTCAGAATATACAGCATCAAACGTTAGTAGCTTTTGTCTAGAAAATAGAATCATGACCATAATTTTTAAAAATATACTGTAAAAACAAAAATACAATCCTTTGTTAATACTTAAGGAAGTAAAAAAAAAAACCTTTCAATAACAGAATAATCATCAACAAAATATGAACAAGGAAGTTTTCAGCATAATTTCTATTTTTTTCCACCTAAAAGAGTAAAAATGAGAGGGTTACTGTAATTATCCCATTACACTTCTGGTATCTGTTTACTTGTCAGTTTAATAAAACTCTAGTAACTGCAATTTTCATCAAAAGTATATTTTGGACAGCACCTCACCTGGTCTCTTCATCATCCCAGGCGATTCGCATGCCTTTCCCACCACCACCTGCTGAGGCCTTGATCATGACAGGGTAGCCTAACAGCAGGGAAGAATTAGACAGAAGTTCAGACTTTGATCATCTGGATGCATGAACATGACAACTGACCACATGTTCAATAACGCAGAAGACAATAACTAATTTATTTAAAAGTTCCTTTTTAGAGTCAGGAAAATAGCACCAGTGTAATGACCTCATATATATTTTAAAAACAAGAGTGTTATCATTCCAAAAGAAAAGGACTGTTTGTATCAAATAAATACAACATTTTCCCCAGTAATGAAATAAAAAGCTAAGGAAACATAAATAAGTTGTTTGACAATACATTCCAAAAACAGAAGTAGATACAGTATTAGTTAAACAAAGGTAAGAAACAACTTTTAAATAATATCAAGCATATACATACACATACAATATTCCCCAAAAGTGTTGTCTGCATGCACAACAAATTAAATTCCCTTTTCCAAAAGTAATGGTTTACAGTATTTGAGGCATTTTTATCTGAAAAAATCACAGAGAACCCCTACAGTTTTTATCAGCAAGAACTGACACAATGATGTGGGGGGAAATCAAGTCACACAGTTATTGTACTATGGGCGGAAACAGAAGTTCCAGGACTCGCTGTTCCGGGTGAAGAGGCCACTGCACCATTTCCACTCATCCGACAGGGAATGTGTGCGCTAGCAAGTAAGATGAAAACACATAGTAAGGCCTGAACAAATTATCTCCAGCTAAAGTTTTAAACAACAAAATTAAATCATAAAATTATTAATAACTATTTAGATTATTATAAGGCAAAAATTTTGACAGCTTGAGTCACCTGCATCAATTTATCAAGAAAGGCTATAAAAAAATCTCTTTGCTTAGAGGTTTTCCAAAAACAAGGTGGATACATTCACGTCCGAGACACTTGTTGATGATCTTTTCTGAAGAAAAAGATCAGTGAGTGCTTAAAAGACTCTTCCCAGCCTGTGATGCTCAAACAGCACTACACTCTAACTACAGGATCCTAGAGGAAAAGGAAGAGAGGGCCAAGTGTCATAGACCTTTAACCCCAACCCATAAATATCACTCTTAACTTCAGCTGAGTTAGGATGGCACTTGCTTTCTGTTTCATAATTAATTCACTTTTTAAAATTCTGACGTTGCTTTTGTTTACATCAGAGCAATGCTAAGTGCGGTGAGAAGAAAGACTAACATACTTTTTTTACATTGCTAGTCTAAGAATCTAGAAGGAAAAAGGGCGAAGTACCCAATAATTCTATCCTTGGAAATTCACAAGAGAAAGGTGTCAAAGGAAGGTAACAGAGGAGAGATTAAGGCAAGCATATGACAGCAAGCAGCGTTAACATGAAGCTATGAAGGATGAGTGGGATTTGAACATTTTAGTCAGGAATAGCAGGACCTGGTTTTAAAAAATGATTAAAATAATTCAGCTGGAGAGCATCCATGGGATGGCAGAAGAAAAAGAATTAAAATATAAATTGGAGAGAAAATATGCTTGTCCCTCTCACACATCCAAGATCCTGCAGGAAAGTGAGAAGAAGGGAACGTGTCTCCTTCCAAGCTGTAGCCTCACCATGAACATCACATAAAGGAATCAGACTGAACTCATTAAAGAAGAATTAGCCTGTTTTGGAGCAGTGAAGAAATAATATCTAACAATGAGAAACTGCCATGCCTGAGAAAACGTTTTCACAAAAAATTTAAACAAATGGATCCATATGCCCCCCCCCAAAAAAAAAGTTAGATCAATTCACATTCCAAAACTATTTATCCATATAAGCAGGAAACAGGAAACCACAAGAGGTAAGATATCTAAATCCCTTATCTCTGTTTTCAGTTCCCTCTGAGAATTAGGAAATTTACAGTTACTCTGATTCCAGTATTAATCTCGTCTTGGTTATTTACTATGGGCCTGGGCTATACAGTGATTTGTGAGGTTTGAGATAAGACTGGGTGAAATTGTCCTTGGTCACAAGAAACTAGACGGAGAAACAAAACACGAAAAGTAATTTGTCATTGGGAAACTATTATATGTTCAGAAAAAGAGAGACGTTGATAGGCACCAGGGCAGTGTGTGTGATAAGGCAATTACAAAATGGTCCCCCATCAGGAGGCAATGTAGCATCAGACCTGTGAATACATGCAACCCGGAAAGCAGGATTCTCTGACGGAACAGGCCAAATGTAACACAGCTGGGAGCGAGGAAGAAACTGGCATAAGCTAGTGACATTATAGTCACCAACTCAATGTAATTTCTAAACTGTAATTGGGAATAATATAAAGCTAAGGTTTTCTACTCAACTTCTTATGCCAAGTCAGTCATTAAATTTCAGATAGAACGTATTTTTATGTTGCCACCCTGCCATGGAGAAACCAGACCTCGCCATTTGAAGAGAGGGGAAAGAATATTCCACACAGATGATGTTAAATCCTATCAAAAAGCCCAGTCTCTCATCCCTACTTTCCTATTTCCTATTGCGTCTCTGCAACTCTAACTGGGATAAGTTATGCGGTGCCACGAACTGGAAGAAAAAGGTAAAAAAAGATTCAGCCAAAAGTTGACATTCCTGGAAAATCCGAAAAAATCAATTTGTTGTCGATCACCATTCCTTCACTTTACTTGGTCTAGACACAAAATTTCCACTAGTTTTCTGTCCCAATTTATTATCTGCCGGAGTACTTACTCCTGCGTTCAACTTTGGTCCACCATGCAGATCTTTAATTTATGTTCTTCAGTTGTCATAGGTTTGAAACAGAACCACCTTCCTTACAACAAACAGAACAGAATTCTCAAGTTTTTTAAAAGGAGAAAAATCTCTTGGTATGAAAAGATCGCTTTAAAAAAAGACACCTCAGGTCCTAGTGGTGTTGGCAAGTTCTTCCTCACGCTTCTCACCCTCTCCCCGGACGCCTACTCCCGCTACTCGCGCTACCGGACCTTCACCGCCCGGACCACCCAGAGATTCACCCAACTCCGACATGCAGGGAATCTCCAGTCTTTATTTCCCTTCCACCTACTGCTTCCAAAAAGAAATGGACTAAATACTACATGAGAAAAAAATTAAGTATTTAAGAAAATACAGAAACTCGAGTTACCAAAAGCACTATTCCTAACGTTTCTGTCCTCAGACCTCGAGGACAGCTCTGGTCTCCCGTCCCCCCAGGGATCAGCAGGTTTACTTTCCACTGTAAAGCAGCAATCTTCTTTGTCACTTTCCACCACATTTTCGTTCATCAACTCAAAAATATACACTCAGTAAACACTTCATGTGCCAAGCACGGATGTGGCTCTGGGGAATACAAAATGAACAATTCCGAAAGTTCTGTGCTCTCATGGCCCTTACCATCTAGCGGAGAAAGATGCGTGAGTACGCATGTGCCTGAACGTGCATACGGTACACGTCTGTGCAGTAATACACATACTTCATGGAAGATGGGGACAGTGACAACAACAGAAGGAAGTGACTGGGGGTAATCAGGGTTACTTCTTGAAGGCTTCTCTGTAAGACGGAAGCTCAAAGTGAGGCCTGACAGAGCTGAAGCCAGCCCTCTGACGACCAGTGAGGAAGGAACACTCCTGACGGAAGGAATGAGCTGGAAAATTACTAAGGAGAGGGCAGCAACCTAATGTTGGATTTCTGAAGCTCACTCTGGCTACTCTGCAAGGCCTGAACTGTAGAAGGGCAAGGGTGGGCACAGGGAGACTGAGTAGGAAGCTTCTGCCATGTTCCAAGGGAAAGCCAGCTGCAACCCCCACTCGGCTCAAAGACAAACAAAGGCTGATTGGTTCAGAGGTAGAGTCAGCATGACTTGTTGACAGTTCAGATGTTTGGCTATAGATGATAAGGAAAGGAAGAGTCTAGAGGCTTCAGCACTCTCTCATTTTGTTATAGAATACAGGTCCGAAAGATCAATTTTTTTAGACCAACTAATAGCACCATGTTGCCCCACGCAAGACACATTATGTAACCTCCCTGCTTCAAGCAAAATCTGTCCCTATACATGGCAGCATAACCTGGTAACACAAAGCTGATAAACGAAATGACACCTTAATGACACAACAGTCATAAAGAATTTTATGTAGTTTTTCACCTAGGGTTTCTTGAATTAAGATTTCTCAGAACTTAATGACTGACAGAGACAAATAGTTTAAAAAAAAAAATGAAGTATTTCACCTTTCCTATTCCTAATTTGGTGATGCAAATCAGAAATTTTCACAAAGTATAAAAATTTTTGGTCTTTTTTTTTTTAAAGATTTACATGCAAGTGCAGGGGGAGAGGCCAAGGGAGAGAGAGAGAGAGAGAGAGACAATCTCCAGCAGACTCCCCACTGAACAAGGAGTCTGAAACATGGCTAGATCCCAGGACCCTGAGATCATGACCTGAGCAGAAATCAAAAGTCACATGCTCAGCTGACTGAGCCACCCAAGTGCCCCTTGCCTTCTTTTAAAAGCAGCTGGAAGGGTGCCTGGGTGGCTCAGTCGGTCAAGCAACTGGCTTTGGCTCAGGTCATGCTACTGAAGTTCCAGGATTGAGCCCCACCCACATCAGGCGCCCAGCTCCGCAGGGAGTCTGCTTCTCCCTCTGACCCTCTCCCCTCTCATGCGCTCTCTTTCTCTCTCAAATAAATAAATAAAACCTTTAAAAAAAAAAATAAATAAATAAATAAAATAAAAACAGCTGGAAAACACTTAAAACTGTAAGGCCTTTATTTCCCAAAAGAAAGGTTACAAGTTAAAAGAAAACAAAAGCTATTTTAGAGAGTAGGACAGTCCTCCAGATGGACAGAACAGGATCTGGTAATAGAACCTCAGAAGAGAGAAAAAAAGAACCTGGGGTAAGAGGGAGACGGTTCCTGAGACATAAGGAAGGAAATTGCCAGATAAAAGCTGTACATTATAGTTACAGGGAAATCAAGTATTACACATTGCATTTGTTAGATTCCCTTTTTCCCCTTCAATGTAAAAGAGTCCACTTACGATTCTGGTTTGGAGTTTGTGTGTATGTGTGGGGGAGGGGTTAGGTGGAAGGGGTGTCCTTCATGAAAGTGGTATTTTTGAAAATTCCTAGGTGACTACTGCAAGCAATATTCCACAATTTGAATTTAACTCATTGCTTCCTTGTTATCACATTCAGAATTAAAAATTAAAATATCACATAACTGATACTGTACCCTAATTCTTATGACACCAGAAAACAAAGAAAAAAGAAAAAAAAAGTCCATTAGTCTATTTCCTGATGACATTTGATTATTTGATTCAGATGGTGCCAATTAAGTTTCCTCATGAAAAATATACCACTTTCTGTTTATAATTAGCAAACAATCTATAGATCGACACTTGGAAACTGAATATCCTATATTCTACTCAAAGGAAATAATAAACATGAGTAATTCTTGCTTTATATAATTTTTACACTTTTTGTAACAAAACGAGTTTTAAAAAATGATGACAACTTTTTGCCTCTCCTCACTGTTGTTTCTCTAGTGGCTAAGAGTTCCTGGAGAAGAGAACATAAAATGGTACTTACTAAGTAAATGAATTAATTTATAATTTCAGTAGCTGCAAATCATTTTATTTTTACTACTGTAATATATTTCACTGTACAAACAAACCAAAGCATTATCTGTTCTACTATGAAGAGATATTCAGATGCATACATACAATGCTCCCACGAATACTTCTGAATGTGTTGCCTGGAACCCTGTGTAAGAGTTCCTAGAGTATATGCCCAGGACTGTAACTGTTGGATAGGATGCAAGTTATAAAGTCTTTATGAAAAATATAATTTCCTCACTATTCTTTATCTCCATGACCACCACACTTATATAAACTACCATCACCTGCCTCTTCACAGGACACCTGCAGTAGCCTCCAAACACAGCTCCCTATCACTACAGCTGGTCACCTCAAACTATACTGCAGTCATTGGAATCCTCAAACACAAACACACACACACACACGTACGTACGTAAGATCACCTCTCTCTTACCTAAAACATTCATTGAGTTTACATTGTACCAAGAAACCATAGATGTTTAAAGAAATAGGAATTATGAACTCAAGGACAGGAAGCATGGAAGGTACAGAGAGACGGCCTAACATATACTTGTTGAATCACAATACCAGGTAAGGCTATGCTTGCCTTAAACCAAGAAAGCTTTAAGAAAAAAAAAAAAGAAAGAAAGAAAGAAAAAGAAAAAGGCTAAAACATATTATGAACATCAATTAACTGACCTATTAAACAAAATAAACCATAACACCCTTTACTCAAAGATGACGAAACCCAAACACACAAGATAATAATCACAATGTTTACAATCCAATCAAAAATTAAGATACCCACGGGGATGCCTAGATGGTGCAGTTAAGCAATGACTCTTGGTTTCGGTTCAGGTTGTGATTTGAGGGTTGAGACAGAGAGCCCCACCTTGGGCTCCAGGGGGAGTCTGCTTAAGACTCTTTCCCTCTCCCCCTGACTTTCTTCTCCTACCCCCACATCTCGCCCCCTGCGCTCACTCACTCGCTCTCTCTCAAATAAATAGATAGATAGATAGATAGATAGATAGATAGATCGATCGATGGGAAGGGGGATGCCTGGCTGGCTCAGCGCACAGAGCATGTGATTCTTGACCTCAGGGTCATGAGTTTGGGCCTCACGTTGGGCTTAGCAACTACTTTAAAAAGAGAGAGAGAGAGACATGTCAAGAGGTCAAATATAATCCACCTCAGGAAGAAAACAGTCAATAGAAACAAACCCAGAAATGAAGAACCTTAAAAGACCTATTATAAATTACAGCTATTACAATCACTGTAAGTATGGGAAATGATTTTAAAAAAAAATCATCAACTATACTTCAAGGAAAAAAGAAATTATTTCTGGAATGCCTGGGTGGTTCAATCAGATAAGTGGCTGACTCTTGATTTTGGCTCAGGTCATGACCTCAGGGTCCTGGGATCAAGCCCCACGGCACAATCCACACTCAGCAGGGACTTTGCTTCAGGATTCTCTCTCCCTCTCCCTTTGCCCATTCCCCTGCTATGTCTCTCTCTCTCCCAAATAAATAAATCTTTAAAAACTGTTCTAATAAACAGAAAATGATGATGGTGAGAGAAACAGAAAACACTAAAAAATTAACATTTGGATTCCTAGGTATAAAAATAACTGAAAGGAAAAAAAAACCAACAATGTAGAAAAGAATTATACCATGACTAAGTGGGATTTATTCCCAGTATGCAAGGTTAGTTCAACATTCAAAAAAGCAGTTAATATAATCCATCACATCAACAGGCTGAAGAAGAAAAAATATGACATGACCATATCAGCCAATGGAGAAAAAGCAATTTGACGAAATTCAACACCCACTGAGTTCAGCTAACTATGAATACAAGGAGAGTTCTTAAGCTTCATAAAGAACATCTACAAAAAGCCTACACCTAACCGTATACTTAATGGTGAGAACCTAGATGCTTTCCCCCAAGATGAGGAACAAGGTAAAGATGTCCCCTCTTACCACTCCTATTCAATGTCCTATACAAGTTCTATTTTATGCAATAAGACAAGAAACAGATAAACACATACGGAAGAAATAAAACTCTTCATTAGCAGGTAATATGATTTCTATAATGAAAACTTCAAAGAACTAACAACCACCACCACCAAAAATATCCAGAATTAATAAGTGGATTATAAAAAGGTTGCTGGATACAAGGTCAACATACAAAAGGTGACTGCATTCCTATATACCAACATGAGAACTTCAACATACAAAAGGTGACTGCATTCCTATATACCAACATGAGAACTTCAACTTTAAAACTGAAAACCAGGGCGCCTGGGTGGCTCAGTGGGTTAAGCCTCTGCCTTTGGCTCGGGTCATGGTCTCGGGTTCTAGGATTGAGCCCCGCATCGGGCTCTCTGCTCAACAGGGAGCCTGCTTTCCCCTCTCTTTCTTTCTCCTGCTGCTCTGCTTACTTGTGATCTCTTTCTCTCTCTCTCTCTCTCTCTGTCAAATAAATAAATAAAATTTAAGGAAAAAAAACTTTTAAAAAAATTAAATTAAAAACCAGTATCATATACATGAGCACTCACCCACCCGCCCTCCCCCCCAAAAAAACTCAGGCATAAATCTAACAAAATATGTATGGTACCTATATGAAGAAAACTACAGAATTCAAATGAAATTAAGGAAGATCTAAATAAATGGAGAAATATCCATGTATAGGCTATGAATTCTCCTCAACCTGATCTACAGATGCAATACAATCCCAACTAAAACTCTCAGCAAGTTATTTTGTGGCTATCAACAAACTGATTTTAACATTTATAAAGAAAAGCAAAAGACCCAGAATAGTTAATGTTAGAGGAGAGTGACAATTTCAAAAGGTTGGTATTACCCTACTCCAAGACTTACTATAAAGCTACAGTCAGCATGGTATTGGTAAAAGCACACACAAATTAATGGAATAAAATAAAGGGGCTAAAAACAGACGCACAAAAATACAGTCAACTGATCTCTGACAAAGGAGCAAAAGCAATCAACAGAGTAAGGATGGTCTCTTCAACAAATGGTGCTAGAACTGGGCATTCATACACAAAAAAGTGAATCTACACACAATCCTTAGAAGTTAACTCAGTAGACCTTAAACTCAAATATAGAAACAGGGAGAGTTCTAGAAGATGAATAGGAGAAAATTTAGATGACCTTGGGTTTGACAATTAGTTTTTAGATACAATACCAAAAGCACAACCCTTAAAAGGAAAACATTGATAACTGAGCTTTATTAAAATTATACATTTCTCTGTCAAATCAAAAACAAAAAACACTCAAAAGAATGTAGGCCCACTTCCTGCTGACCTTTCATCGGGATCTACTCGGTATTAGACTGTTGTAACAGCCTTTCCAAATGGACCAGACCTTGTCTCTGCCACACCCACTAATAACCTATGGCCAAAGTCATCTTTACGGAAATAGAAAGCACCCCATGCTACTTCTCTTAACTCTTTTCAGTGGTTCCCCATTCCCAAAACTAAGTTCAAATTTGTTGCCTGGTCCAAGTCCCCTTCAAGACCTGACTGTCTGCTGAAGGGACAAGCTACGCTCCAGTCCTTCTGTATCTTGCACAATAAATGTGGATGGAACTGGGAAAAAAAAAAAAAAGAAAAAAGAATGTAGGCCCAAGTAACAGACTAGGAGAAAACTTTTTGCAAACTACCTATCTGATAAAGAACTGTATCTAAAAGAGAGCTCTTAAAACTCAACAATAAAGAAACCCAATCAAAAAAAAAAAAATCAGTAAAAGATTTGAAGAGACACTTCTATGGAGAAGATACAAGATGAGCATATGAAGAGATGCTCAACATCTTTGTCTTCAGGGGAATGCAAATCAAACCAAAATACTACTGTGCACTTATTAGAATGGCTAATATTCCAAAGCATTCACAATACCAAAGGCTATGGAGGGTGCAGAGCAACAGGAGAGCACCAGGACCGCTTACTCACCATGGGGGGACGGGGAGAGGGGGTGCAGGGGGTATGCAAAATCTTCTTACCCAAGGCCCCAGCAGTCATACTCCTAGGTATTTACTGAACTGAGTTGAAAATTTATGTCCACACACAAAAATGTTTACAGCAACTTTATTAATGACTGCCAAGAGCCAGAAAAAACCAAGGTATCTTTCAAAAGGTGAGTGGAGAAACAATCTTGTATTCATCCCATGGAATATCATTCAACAATTTTTAAAAATGAGCTATCAAGCCACAAAAAGACATGAAGGAATTTTTTAAATGCATACAGCTACATGAAAAAAGCCCTTGTGAAAAGGCTATGTATTATATGACTCCAACTATAGGACACTCTGGAAAAGGCAAAGCATAGCGTGTAGGAAGCAGTGGGAGCCACGGGTTGTCAGGGGTAGTGAAAGGAGGCTTGAAAAGGTGAAGCACAGGGCAAACTAGTTCGTATGAAACTATAATGGTAGATACATGTCATTCTGCATTTGTCAAAACACACAACTATACAATACAAACAGGGAAACTCAATGGAAACTGTGGACTATAGTTAATAATGTATTAATGTCTGTTTATTAATTGTAACAAATGTGCCACACTAAAACCAAGGGTTAACACTGGGAAAGTTGCAGAGGGCTGGCTGGGGTGGCATACGAATGGAATTCATTTACTTAATGAACTATTTGGTAAATCTAGAAGGCACAAAAAATAATAGTAATTGAGTCTATTTATTAATCATTTAAAGGGGGGCAAAAATTTGAAAAGATAGTTTACAAAAAATTAATGAATGTGACAGCATTAAGCACGTGAAAATATGCTCAACAGTATTTGGTATAAACTAAACACAATTTTAGGGGTGCCTGGGTGGCTCAGTGGGTTAAGCCCCTGCCTTCAGCTCAGGTCATGATCTCAGGATCCTGGGATCAAGACCCGCATCAGGCTCTCTGCCTACTTGAGATCTCTCTCGATCTCTCTCTCTCTCTGTTAAATAAATAAAGAAAATCTTTTTAAAAACATTTTTAAAAAGGAAACACAATTTTAAATCGCAATGAAATAAAACTACACATCCATTAGAATGACTGAAACTAAAAAGACAGGCGATGTTCAGTGTTTTGAAGGAATAACTAGAACACTTACATTACAGTGGTAACATAAAGTGGGAAAAGGGACATTTTCAAACAGGACAGAAATGCTCTCTATCTTAACTGCGGTTACATTTACCAAAATTCACTAAACTATACAATTAAAATAGCTAGATTTTATTCTTTATAAAGTGTACATGAATAAAAATGGTTTACAAAGCAGCCAGAAAGAACAGAGTGCCTACAAAGTAACAAAAATTAGAGCTATCCGTTCAAAAGCTACATAACATATACAAACATTCCAGCACTTGGCTGGAAGAGGACTACTATCAACCTAGATTTGCATATTCAGGAAACTATTTTTCAAGAAAGAATGAAAAATGGACAGTTCATGCAAACAAACACTGAGTTAACTAGCCATACTAACTTCTGAAGAGTAAATTCCAAGAAAAACAGAAAGAATCAGGGATGAAAGGAAAATGAGCAAAGATAACAGGCATTTGGGTAGAGCTAAATAAACAATGGATGATCAAACCATATAATGTCTCAGCAGTGAAGTAAACAAATAAGGAAATAAAATATAAAATAGCATATAAAGGGTAAACAGCATTCATGTATTTCTTTGGTAGGAGAATAAACTTTAGACTGAAATTTAAGATAAGTGAATGTTTTATAAAGTTTAATAGAATGAAGGACACCTGAAGAAATATCTCCAGGGCGCCTGGGTGGCTCAGTGGTTAAGCCGCTGCCTTCGGCTCAGGTCATGATCTCAGGGTCCTGGGATCGAGTCCCGCATCGGG